>NW_026294595.1:10765695-11288195 GCF_007827085.1 Peromyscus californicus insignis
GCGGATAACTGAGTGTGGCCAGGAGGCAACAGGACGGGCGGCTCTCTGGAAAGGGCTGGGCAGAGGACAGCAGCTCGGCTGCTTGTCGCTGCCTCTCCAAAGGCCTGCCACGCTGCATGGCTGTCTGTGGCCCTCAGGCAGAGCCTTCCACAGCCCTGATGCAGCTGCTCTCACCTCTCTTCCGCGGCTTCTGCTGTTTCTGCTTTGTCCTCTTCTAGTTTCCGTAGGCGGCCATCTTTCTCCAACCTGCCGTACAAGTCTAGGATCTCCAGTTCCAACACCCGGGTGATCTTCCTCTGAGCCTCATACCTGCTCTCTGCGGCCAGCAGCTGTCCACTGAAAGACAGGGTTGGTTCACAACATGGGAGGGGCCTCACCCCTATCCCACCCCCACTTTTCCTGTGAGTCACCTCGCCTGGCTCTTGACATCCTCAAGGTATTTCTTCTGTTCTAGGAGAAGGTGGTCTTTCTTGGCTAGAAGAGATTCCAGTTCCAACACTCGCCTCTGTGAGGCATCCAGCCTCTGGTTCTGCTGGAGAAGGTGGCTTCTGTTCTTTTCTAGTTCTTTTCGATAAGCAGTTTTCATCATTTCTACTTCCTATAAGAAGGTCTGGAGTCAGTACTTACAGATGACTGTGCAATGGAACTCAACAAGCAATGTCCTCAACACTGAGAGGCACTCAGTGTCCCGACCCAACCGAGGCTGACGTCCTGCTAAGTACGCCGGCTGGGCATTTTTGATATCTATCCTTAAGAAAACCATCTGAAACATGGAAAGTCATGATGCACAACAGTCACCACAATCTGCTTACAAAAGCCAAGAACCATGAGTTCCCTTAGAACTGATATCAGGGCTCTGTGAGAGAAAACATACATTTCCTCTGTTTGCAGGGTGCATACTGTACCAGTAAAAAGGCACAAAAGTGGACCATCGCCCACAGGATCATGCTTGTCACCTGCACCAAATAAGCCACTCTGCACAGGTTAATGGCACTGGCCATCTGCCTTTTTACCCTTCCTCCTCTACCAGCAGCTGAGACGGCAACACAAAGAGAACATGTCTGCTCAGGAGACGCAGCGTTTTCAGGGTGGGTACCTGCCTAAGTTTGTCAGCCAAGTCACACAAGCGGCCTGCCTGCATCGGCAAATCCAAAGTAAGTGTAGACTGATGTGCCCCCAAAAGGTGGAAAAGAGGCTTTCCTAGCAATTGTTACTGTGTTTTACACACACACACACACACACACACACACACACACACACACACACACACACACACACACATGCTCGACACCATAGAAGTTTTTCAAAAAGATCCTAAATAGTTAAGTTACAAGGTTACAAGGAGGTAACCTTTCTGGAAGGCACCAAGCCTCAACGCTGACCAGTAAATCAGACGTTTCCAGAATGCAGAAGGCAGAAATGGCTGACAACATGGCCATTCCAGCTGTGCTGAACAGTTCTAGGTAACAGCACAGCTGACTTCTGTACCAGAGGCAGCAGTCACCCTCCACCGCTACAAAGCCCAGCAGCCGGAATTCTCCATGCTCACTGTGTGCACCAAGTGTGCCATGCTGGGTTCTTGTCATTCTCCTTGAACAATACAGTTTACAGCGGCTTACACAGTGTTTACCTTACATTAGCCATGCACGTGTGACCTGGAGATGCTCACAGTACATGGGAGGACTCATCTTATGAGGAACTAACCATCTGGAGACTTGCAGGGCCCTAGAACCATCATCCCTGCACAGCAACAGGGACATCTGTACTGACTTATAGATACTCACACAGGAATTAAACAGCAAGCCCTGGGCATCTCAGTAACCCTCACAGCCTGTTAGATACCTGCACCTCCCCCATGGGCCTGAAGAACAGTGACCCAGATGCCCACTCAGGGGCAGATCTTGGCCTGCTCAAGGCCCTCACAGGCTAGGAACAAACAGAAAGGAAAATAGGGCCAGAAGCGCGCAGAAGGTTCTAAGAAAGGTTGTTCTCACTGAGAGACACCCACCTGTAGGAGGGGATACTCGCCTCTTCCTGGGAACACCATGTGGTTGGCCTGTGAGGGCTGAACTTGGGGCACTTGGCACACCAGTGTGGCTAGCTGGAGGACAGGGCTAACAGGCTAAGATGGCAGGAGGAAGAAGAGTTCATACAAAGAGCCTGGCTTCCTCATGCTGGCCCCAAACTGCCACCTTGACCAAGGAATTCACCTGTCTCAGGAAATTTGTCAATTGCAGCAATAAAACTGTATTATTAAGCAAGATTGTTCATTTTGTTTCATGATGTATAACAGACGGCATCCTGCCTAACAAGCGGGCTTCCCAATTCATAACTGTGAAACAGCTCCCAGGAGAGGAACATGGCTGCTGTCAGTCTCAAGAGTCCAAGTAACAGAAGCCAGTTCAGCTATGCGTCATCTCTCTGGAGGCACCAAAAAGTTGTTTCAGCAGCAGCATGGTGGCAACATCTTTAATACTAGTACATGGGAGGGAGAGATAAATGGATCTCTGTGAGTTCAAGGATAGCCTGGTCTATATAGAGTGTTTCAGGGCAGCCAAGGCAACATAGGCAGACCCTATCTCAAAAAAACAATATGCCTCAGCAAGCTCTTTAGCGGTAGGTCCTTGGGTCTGATCCCCACATTCTCTTGAAACTATTCTGCTTCCAGAGTAATTCATTGTTGGAGACAGTTTCACCTTTGACATTCTCCAGAGTCTGAACCGGAAGATGTAGAGCTGAAAAGGAAGATGCAACTCTACCATGAGTTATGTCTCTTCAGTTCTCAGAACACTGTCCACTTGGAGACCACAGATGACATTTCATAGAGCCTTGACCCAAGGGTGCTAAGGTCACTTGATGGAGGAGCAGTATCAGAACATCAGAGGACACTCTTGAAATTCCAACCCAGCTCCTTCACTAACACCGCACAAAGTGAACTGTATAGTGACATGGACACCTGTCTCAGCACACTGGCAAACACTAACTGGCCTTGATGCTGATACCAGGACTGAATGAACATCGATCGGCAGGACCAGAGTCACAAGAAAAGGAAACAAAGCAGCATGGGTGCTGGGGCACAGCAGCCCCCACACACCCTAGGTGTGCTAGGCAGAGCTGGCTGCCCCCATCTTTCCCCTCCCTCCTGCAGTCACATCTCATGCTTTCACTGTGTGAAGGCCAATGTTGGTGACTCAGGGGATATGAATCACTATGGAAACAAACCTCTGGGCCTCTCTGGAAGAGACTAATCTAGACTAAGTTGACTGAAGTGGTAGGACCAATAATAAATATGGGCAGCACCATCCCATAGGCCAGGGTCCCAGAATGAATAAAAAGGAGGAAGTGAGATGAGCACCAATCTCTCTCTGCTTCTTGACTGTGGACACAATGTGACCAGATGCCTCACACTGCTGTCACCATGCTTTCCTGCCAAGATGGACTAGACCCTTAAACTGGGAGCCAATAAACCTTTCTTTGCTTCTGTTGCTTTTTCAGGAGTTTTGTCACAGCGAAGAGAATGGTACCTGACAAATGTACTCTGGACCCCCTGCAAAGGGCACATGTCTGCTGCATGCTCTCCAATGGCTGGACAGTGCTGTGTGGCTGGGTCTGGCTGCTCTGCAGAACAGAGGGCCAGGCAGTACAGTTTTGTGCCTCTCAGTGCCCTTGCCACATACCTTGGTGGTGTCAGGATGCTTGCTCTGCAGCTGCTCCAAGTACAGCTCATTGACCTCCCCAAGCACCAGGAGCTGCCTATTCAAGAACTCCATCTGCTGCTGCACCGACTCACTATTGGAGAGCTGTCCAGATGGAAGTGAGAAAGTGCAAGTTCAGCATGGCAAAAGTAGCCAACGGACAGTGACAGTGACTATGGAGGAGCACAGTGCAATGCAGGGCAGAATAAACCATTCCCACTGAGGCTAGGGCTAGTGGAGAAGAAAGCACCAAGGGCAGCAGAAACACACTTGGGTTGTGCTCTGCATAGAAGCAACATGGCTGTGTTTCACTGCAGCTAGCCCAAGAACACTGGAGCAGATGCAGCTATGGGACACAGCCCCAATGAACTCATGACACATAGATTTCACTGAATCCCTATGGGGAGTCACAGCTCAAAAGCCTTAACAAACTGTTGATACTTCATAAGCAAGGTATTAAAAAAGGGCTCCAGGGGATGTGCCTGGCTCCAGCTCAGTAGGTACTTTTGTTGTGAGGGCTGTCTGCACTGGAGGGTATACTGCATCTGACAGTACCCATGCCCCCTACCCACTTACTGCCAGAAGCACCAATGTCTCAGACATTGCCAAATGTTTCCTGTGTAGAATTGTTCTCTGCTGGAGTGCCAATACAGACACACAAGTAATCTGTCTTTCTGAAGCAAGAGTCAGCAGGTGGGGGTCTCATCTTACCTTCTGAGAAACCTGGCTTAGCAGCAGCTCAGTGTGGCACACCTTGTTGTTGGCCTTCTTCAGCTCTACCCGAAGCTCTGCAATCATGTTCCTGCAGTCCTCCAGCTTTGTCTACCAAAGAGAGTTGGCCGTGAGGTGTCAAGAGCACCTACGGGCAAGGCAGAGCTGGGGATGCTCGGCTCCTCAACTGCTCTCTTGTTCATCAGTATTGGACTTCTCAATTTTAAAGGAGAGATTCCGAGTCTCTTACTACTTAAGATAAGGGTTAAAAAAAAAAAAAAACGGGGAAAAAAAAACCAAAGATCTGATCCTTACAGCTCCCAAACAGCATGTCCCAGATCAGGCAGCCACAAAGAAATGTGGCCCAAACTTTTCACTTTTTGAGGTGCCCATAGTGACATCTGTGGGACATCATGGGAACTACCAATTAGTTGGTAGAGCAGTGCCATGTGCTTGTGGATAATGCCACATCCTGGCAAAGCTGGGCTTTTGGTGGCTTATGAGAAAACAGAAAGGAAATGAGGGTGTCACTGTCTACTGAATCCAGGGCCAAAACACTGTGTGGGGCCAACACATGACCTTAGCAATCATGCCTATTTAAGAGTGAATTTTAAACCATTTTAAATGTAGGTGTGCTGTTTCCAAACAGCTACTATGTCAGGAGGAATCAACCTCCCTGACTGTTCAAACCTGTTTAGAGCAGCAGTTTTCAACCTGTGGGCACGACCATCAGGAAACAGATTTCTGGGGTTTTTTTTTTTTTTTTGCTTTTTGGTTTTTCGAGACAGGGTTTCTCTGTGTAGTTTTGGAGCCTGTCCTGGATCTCGCTCTGTAGATCAGGCTGGCCTCGAACTCACAGAGATCCACCTGGTTCTGACTCCCGAGTGCTGGGATTAAAGGTGTGCACTACCACCACCTGGCAGGGAAATAGATTTCTGATGGTCTTAGGAATCACCAGCCATAAATTTATTTTCATTGTTATGTCATAACTGTAATTTTGCTATTGAGTGTTTCTTTTTTTTTTTTTTTTTTTTTTTTGAGACAGGGTTTCTCTGTGTAGCTTTGCGCCTTTTCCTGGATCTCGCTCTGTAGCCCAGGCTGGCCTCGAACTCACAAAGATCCACCTGCCTCTGCCTCCCGAGTGCTGGGATTAAAGGCGTGCGCCACCACCGCCCGGCAAGTGTTTCTTAAGAAATTGGAAATAAGTGGTTTCCAAGAGTTATGACCCACAGGTTAAGAACCATTGGCTGAGAGGAACATTAAGTGGCTCCTTTTGGCTCCAGGGTGCTGGGAACAATGAATCAAGAGAGCTGGGGAACTTCTGTCCTGAGTAAGATCTATCCAACACGAAATAGACTTGTCATTTTAGAGAGCAAGCTCAATAAGGTGACAGGACCCAGCTGATGCCATGCTTTCTCCGAGCCCCGCCTGGGCAGTAGCTGATGCCATGCTTTCTCCGAGCCCCACCCAGGCAGTGGCTGATGCCATGCTTTCTCCTCCCCCCGCCCGGGCAGAGGCTGATACCTGTAACTCCTGGCTCTGGTTGTAGAATTCTTCTCGGTCATGCTGCAGCTGTCTGATCTGGCTGTGCAGCTGGGTCACCATGGTGTCATGCTGTTCTTGAAGCTGACTGCATCGGGCTTGTTCTTTCTGCAGACTCACCTTCCACAACTGGATGTCTTTCTCTTGTAACTTCAACTGATCTTTCTAGCAAAGACAGAGATACCATCATTTTAGGTGCCACTCAATATAGGCAGTGACACTCAAGCTTAACATGTCACCAACATTGACAGTCACACACTGCCCTGGAACTTTAATCATACATTTATGGGCCTGGTGCCTCTCTACTGTTAAAAGTTTTCCAAATTCTACATGAACACATGGAACGTTCCTTAAGAAACACCATGTGGCCGGGCGGCAATGGCGCACGCCTTTAATCTCAACACTTGGGAGGCAGAGCCAGGCAGATCTCTGAGTTTGAGGCCAGCCTGGGCTACAGAGTGAGATCCAGGACAGGCACCAAAACTACACAGAGAAACCTTGTCTCGAAAAACAACAACAACAAAAAACAAACAAACAAAAACACCCACCATGCTTCTGATACTTGCTAAAGTCCTAGCTGACAACTGAGGAAGACCCTGGATATACAGTGCTTTAGTCCTCAAAAATGCTGGGCCCTGACTGTCACCCAGTGTACCCGGCACAGAATGAATGCTCATTTGTTGTCTACAGAATGGGTAAAGAAGCATCAAAAGGCTTAAGGTGTGGTGGCTTAAGCCAGATGTGGTGGCTTATGCCTTTAACCCCAGCATTCAGGAGGCCCAGGCAGGAGGATCTCTGTGAGTTTGAGGCCAGCCTGATCTATATAGTGAGTTTCAGTTCCAGGACTATAGAGAGACCCTATCTCAAACAAACCTCCCCACCTCCCTGCAAAAAAAAAAAAAAAAAAAAAAACCCTCAAAAACAAACAAAACCCTAAAAGGCTTAAGGTAAAATCCACCATTCAAAGTAAAGGTCTGGTTGACTTTATACCCACGACATCAAACACCTTCAGTTCTGTGCCATGAAACAGCTTACCAGCAGGAAAAACAAAACTACACTGGACCTTCACATTCATGGCCAGTGCCAAGTGGTCACAAAAAGTCACTTGTTCTCATGGTTCCTGAGAGCTTAAGAGGAGTTCTAAGATCCAGCTGGGCACAGCTCTACCTCACAGGCTAAGTGGCTTGCCCTCAGCCATTAGAGCAGAGCTGGGACTAACAAAGGCTGTCCTTATTTGGAAGCTGCTCTCCTAAGCCATCCCGTGGACGGCTTCCCCCGCCTGCTCACCATTGCGGCGTTGTGCTCCTCCAGGGCCGCTGCTCTGATCACCTTGCGCAGGAGCCTTCTGTTCCTGAGGGCGTGCTGCTGCCGCTTGAACCGCTCGTACAGCAGCTGGTTGTGCAGGAGAAGCAACTGGTCTCGGAGAGTTCGGATCTCATCTGAGGGAGGAGAGCCTGATTTTAAAGCAGAGGGAAGGTGGCAGAAAGGCCTTTTACACACAGTTTCAACAAGGGCCTCCCAGGCGCCTCACTAAGAAACATAGTTCTCGGGGTCTTGGAGAGAGCTCAGTCCATGAAGTGCTTGCTGTGCAGGCATGGGCCTGGGGTGGTATCCAAACCCATGGAAAAGAGTTAGGCATGGTAGTGTGTGCCCCTAATGCCAGCACTGGGGAAGCAAAGACAGGCAGACCTTGGGGCTTACTAGCCAGCCAGCCTTGGTACATTAGCAAGCTCTAGGCCAGTGAGAGACCCTGTCTCCACACCTGTGTACACACAATTCTGACACTACTCAATCAGTGTTCCCAGCACCGCCATTCTTAAGAGATGGAAGAATCTTCTACTTGTCTTCCCTGTAAAGCATCCAAATGTGGTATCAAAGGAGGGCTCCTGAGACAGGAAACCTGATCATGGAGTTATTTCTGGCCTCCTTTCTCTCTGCCACAGGTCCCTCACTGCTGTGCTTCCCAGGGAGACTTCCCAGCACATTCCTACCAAGTAGACCTTCTCTAGGAAACCTGGTGCTTACTTTCTCACTGAACTTCCAAGTTCACAGTCCTTGCCACTCCTTAAAAACAAGAAGCACTGACTCTGCAACACTTGGGGAACAGGAGCCAAAGGGAGCCCTTCCTGAGGGCACCCTTCAGAGACAGAAAAAGGATGAGTGGGGCTGGATGTGTGCTGAAGCAACAACTTTACCTCCAAAGTGGGTCCAGTCAACAGATTTGCTGGGTAAGGACAACCTAGGAAAAGATTTTATAATAAGTTACTGATCTGACCCAGAAAACATGAATCTGGACTTTTTGTTGTTGGTGATAGTGTTTTGAGAAAGTCTCATGCAACCCAGGCTGGCTTTGAACTTGCTATGTAGCCAAGGATGATGTTGAACTTCTGACCCTCCTGCCTCCATCTCCCAAGTGCTGGGACTGCAGGCATGGGCCACCATGCCCCATTTGATATGGTGTTGGTCATCAAATGAAGGGCTTTATGAATGCTAGGCAAGCACTCTACCAACTGAGCTACATCCTCAGCAGAAAATATGGACTTTTAGCTGTAGTAAGGTTAGCTCACATTCTTGCAGTCAGAACCTGCAGTGACTTAGAACTTTCATACTCCAAGTCTACAGCTGAGCTGGAAGGGAGTTTTGGTGGCTGGGAATGGATAGGCAGTCCACTGCATATAACTAAATCTCAGCCTTAGCACTGAGCTCCTTGGCTTAGTGGCTATGCCACAGGATCTGCTGGTCTAACCACCCTTTGCTGGAAAACATGGAGTCCTGCTCCCTCCCCTCTCCATGCAGACACACAGAGTCACTCTCCTTGGGCAAGCTACTGTCACCCTGTTAAGATAAATGCAAGTCATTTATCTGACTCTAATACACAAAATTTCATTTTATAAGTGGAGTTTTAAACATTACAATTCTTGTCAAATTCCACCTTAGAGTATTATATAGAAGAAAGGTAAAAAACGAGCCAGGTGTGGGGGTACACCCTTATAATCTCAGCTCTTGGAAGACTATGGTAGGAAGATCATAAATTCCAGACTAGCCTGGACTACATAGTAAGACCCTCTCTCAAAACAAACAAACGAAAGATTAAACTAACATTTCCCAAGAACTAGTGGCCAAAGGGTCAAACCCAACTTAGCCGGTTAATTCTTTCTCTTTCCCTGGAATCCTCTGACAGGGTTTAAAAAAAAAAAAAAAAAGACTGAAAGCTGCCTCAACTTTTAAGCAGCCCATGGGCTCTGTGGAGCATCCATCCACCTGAACCTGTAGAGAACACTGATAATCTCATCTTTTACCAACACTATAAGAGAAAACAGAAACCTCTAACTGGAGGATATTCTGAAATCACTATTACTGAACTCTGAGCTATTACAACCTCATTTTTAATGTCTGCTTTTCAGAGAACAAATGTGCAAACACCCCCTGGAGCATCCACACAGAGCAGAGGCACAAAATGACCTGTACTGGAGACTTATTTACAAATGGACACTGTCTATCTCACAGATCATCCAGGCACAAGTGCCCCATGCTCTAGACACGGAAAAGCAACAGAATAGAAAGACATCTAAGAAAACATGAGGGAACCAACTGCCTCAGGTAAAGAGGTAGTCCTGCTCTGTCCTCGTGGTCCTGTGCTGTCTAGAAACAACAACAGGGCCCAGGCTTACTTGCTCAGCTCCTTGCTGTGCGCGTCTGCTCCCTGCTCTATCAGTCTGTCCAGTACTTCCATTGGGGAGGTAGAGGGCACACAGTCTTCCTCAGGGTTTCCTTTCACTTTCTTCAACAGCTCCTCAGTCTTCTTGCTGACAAAGTGACAGGCAGTCTTTGGCAAGGCCACCTCAAAGAGATGATCATAAGGGGGAGGCTGCCCACTTCCAAAGCTCACTCCCCTCTGAGGTGGAATTTTGCAAGGGCTAGGAGTGAGGATACTGGTTTCCAGAGAAGTCTGGCGATCCCTGTCCCCAGCGGGGCTGGCATCAGCGCTGCCAGAGGGTGGGTCTATAGGGGTAAAGGCTTGCTTTGGTGTGTCAGGCCCATGCTTGTCCAGGGAGGAGTGCAAAGGCTCAGGGTTCATGCTGGAGCCCTGAGTCCCAGAGGCTGTCGAATGAGTCTTCCGCTGAGAACCAGAGAGACTGTCTCGGTAGAAGGGAGAGTCAAAGCCCCCTCGAGGAACTACAGGATCCGCCTCTGCAGTGGTGATCTCAGAAAGCTCTTTAGATATCGCAGCTGAAATGAGGGTAGGGAAACAAGGGGACCTGTAAACACTCAACCAGACAAATGGGCTTGGGTTTGTGTACTACAGGGGAATTAAAGCAGGCAATCCTTTCCCTGGACATGCTAGAACATCACTTTTCACCCCAACACAGAAAGCCTAGCAAGCTCATGAGTTATGACTCTAGAGCCCAGTTCTGAGACAGAAGTGGGACACTTTCATCACCTGTAGCAACCCACACATATTACCTTCTTCCTTATCTTTCTCAATACTGTCTTCCTCAGAAGCCAGGTCACCTAGGAATTCTGACAGATTCCCCAGAGTAACGGAACCTTTGCTTGCAGGTGGATCCTCTGCAGAGAGACAGAGACAACTCAGGTCACACTGACTAACTCTTGCAAGCACAAAGCTGCCACACTGCACACACATGCACAACAGTTCTTCCAGATGAGCAAAGTTGGGACCACTACACAAGATAGAGAACTTACACATCATTTACAAAGGTTTCAAACCCAACCCCACAAAAACAGCATTGTTGTGTGTGTCCAGGAGTCAGCATCAGTGCTACTTCTATCTAGCTTAGCTTTGAAACTACAGAGTTCAATACAAAGAGACAAGCTAGGTCCATCATTACCCAGGGGGTTTACCTAGTCCTCGGTCATTTAGGAGATACTGCTGTCTCTGCAGGGAAGGCCTTGAGGAATCTGTTCTTTCTTCCTGAAAACGGAAGCACACAGTGAAAATGCTGGGCATGTTCTGTGGCCCACAGTAATGGAGTTTAAAGGTTAGTCCAGTGAACTGGTTGACTTCAAAATCCCTTCAGAATCTTACAAAATGTACAAAATTGAAGCTGGAAGAATGGCTCAGTGGTTAAGAGTACTGGCTCCTCTTTCAGAGGACCCAAGTTCAATCCCCAGAACCCACATGATAGCTCACAACCATCTATAACTCTACTCCCTGAATTATATATAAGTGTCTGATGCCTTCTTCTGACTTCTGGCTTCTGTGGGCACCAGGCACACAACATTCATACACATAAAATAAATTACCCATCTATATATGTATGTATGTATGTATCTATCTATCTGTCTGTCTATCTAGCTATCTAGCTATCTATGTGCATGCAAGTGTGTCAGTCTCAGGAGCCTCTTTTATCTGTGGTTACCAAAAATGTTTAATCTGAAATTAAAACACAAATTACAGGAAACTTATTAACTTAAAAATACACCAATTTCATGTTAATGCATACAGCATACTTTTATGAAAAAACTGCATTTTCTAAGACAATTATTACTTAGAACTGCTACATTTTTGCAATCTCTTTTAATAATTTTGTTTAATGAAAACCAGTTCAATTTGCCTACATTCTACTCTCGATATGCTTCTGTGTATTACTTTGTCTGAAATATAAGAAAATTGAGGTCCTTACAGATATGTAAAAGTAAAATGTATATTACATCTTATGGTTTCTAAACATAGTTACAATGTGGAAACCGAAACCACACAAACTCTTCATACTGTGTATTTCTTCTTTGTGTGCACATGCATATGTGCGGGTGCTCAGAGGCCCGAGGAGGATGTGAGTGTCCTGTATTATCACTCTCTGCTATATTCCCTTGAGACAGGGTCTCTCACTGAGCTGGGACGGTAGCCGGCAAGCCCCAGTGATCCTCCTGCCTTTAACAGCAGGGCTTGGGGATACAGGCTTACTTAGCAACACTTGGCTTTTTACATGGGTACTGGAACCTGAGCTCAGATCTTCAGTGCTTGAACAATCAGCACTGATGGCAGGTACAAGATTTTTGTTTTTGGAGACAGTATTTCCCTGAGTAGCCCTGGCTATCCTGGAACTATGTAAACCAGGCTGATAGAGATCCACCTGTCTCTTCCTCCCGAGTACTGGGATTAAAGGTGTGCCCCACCATGCCTGGCCAGGTTGTTTGTTGGTTTGTAGACAGGATCTATGTAGCACTGGATAACCTAGAGCCTGATACGTAGACCAGGCTGGCCTCGAACTCACAGAGATCTACTTCCTTCTGCCTCCCAAGTGCTGTAGCTAAAGGCATGCACCACCATGCCAGGCCCTAGGCACAAGCTTTTTAATGACCTATTTTCACTTGCAAGTTGGATTTTATTATTGGCTATAAATTACTGTCAGCTGTTTACCTTGAAGTGACAGACTTGGCTCATCATTTAAGAAACTGTTACAGGTAGGGGAAGAAGAAAATGTGAGCAAAGTACATGTAAGTATGAAAATGTCATAATGAAATCCATTAGCCTGTACTGAATCTGAAAAAAAAAAAAATCAATTGAAAAGAAATTTCCTGCTAAATACTCAGGCCTGAATAAACCATCTGTCAGTCACTTGTCTTTCCAATAAATCATGTTCCTAGAAAAGAAGCAGCTAGTTCAGCTCCAACTCAAACAGCTACAAGGCAGGACTCCCCTCTTCTTGCAGTGTGCAATAAAACATGCTTTGAGTACCCTTCTTATTTTGTTCATCTGCTTGCTCTTTTGAGACAGGTCTCACTGTATCTATACTGGCCTTGAACTCACAATCCTCCTGTCTCAGCCTCTGGAGCCTGGATCAAATGTGTGCCACAATACCCAGCTACATTCCCTAAGGGTATATATGTAATTTCAAGGCCCAGATTTAATGAAAACTCATCACTTCTGCTCTTAGTGTAGAATATGCTTTTCCCTCCCCTTTCCTATTTCTAGGCTGAAAAGTATGCTGAGAGTCTGGTCTCTAACTTGGTCTGTGCTAAGGGGTCAGCATCTCACTACTGTCTGTACTGCCAATGCCATGGGAAGGGCACACAGGAGTCAATGTTGATTTGAAAGTTGGTCCAGCTGGGCGGTGGTGGCGCACGCCTTTAATCCCAGCACTGGGGAGGCAGAGGCAGGAGGATCTTTGTGAGTTTGAGGCCAGCCTGGTCTACAGAGCGAGATCCAGGAAAGGCGCAAAGCTACACAGAGAAACCAAAAAAACCAAAAAAAAAAAAAAAAAAAAAAAAAGGAAAGAAAGAAAGAAAGTTGGTCCAACCCCCTGAAAGGCTTTTGGGGTCTTGGGGTTGGCAGGTCACACCATGAGCGCGATGGCACCTATTTTCAGTTAGTATGATCCAGTTCCATCCCATCTGGGGTTAGGGTGGTACTTGGCATAATTAGGCTTCACAAGGTGAGATGTACACTGGTATCTCTGGCCTGCCACTCACCTTCCGGGGGTGTGTGGCTGTGGCCTGTGAGGCTGGCCCATGCACACAGTCGTCTGGAGGACAGGGTGGGGCTGGAGGAGGAGAGGTTGCTGGGGTTCCCAAAGGAGTTCCTTTTCCACCTGCTCAGAGACAAGGATAGTCCATAGAAAGGCTGAGCCAAAGATCAGAAAAGCCATTGTTTCCCCAGCACTGCTATCACTACAAATGCAGCTGTTCAGTCAACTTCCTGGAATCCAGATCAGCCTCAGCATTTATCTGTCTGTCTCTTTATTTTACTCATTCTGAAAAGCCCAGAAACTTACATTGAGTTTCCAAAACAAGTCTATTACTGCCAAATGGCCCCCAATGTCACTATGAGTTCCTGTCACAAAACACAGGCCCAAACCAACCAATCAAGTCCAACTAAGACCCACATACCAGTGGTACCAAAGGCTTTACTGTAGGGGTGTGACAAATCAGGTGGGACATTTCCAGGAGACGTAGGAGGAGTGGTCATCCCACAGACCACAGATGGGCTCCAGAGAGTAGCCTAGAAATCAATAAGGACATCAGCATGAGCAGGTGAGCAGTGCGTCCTGCACAGATTTCTAGGCAATTCAGTTTAGATGCAGTCTTTTCAACTATAAGCTGCATCTTGTGAAATCTTTACCACGAGACAAGCTGCATCTCAAGTGTTTGGATTCCAAGGTGCCTACTTGGCAACAATGGCTTTTCTCTGCTCCTATCATGGGCTCTTACAGGGCGCTCCTGAAACTCACAGTGTGCCATTTCCCCACCACACACTAACTTCTGACCAATGGCCAAGTTCACCAGGAGGCACCAGAGGGAAGGCACACTGAGTGGCACCGTACTTGCAGCGGCTCAGGTAACAGCCTTGTTGATGGGGAACTCAGACTCTGAGGTAGCTGCCCAGCTGGACTGAACAACATCAGCCGAGAGGTGGAGGAAGGGGTGGAAGTAGCGCCCCCTGAAATGAAAGGGAAGGAGGCAGGGGTGAGTATGGGGTGCCAAGTCATTCTGATTAACAACCACAATCCTCTAGATTACCTGATAACACTCAATTCTCTATTTAAAATCACTATGGGTAGCTGGGCAGATCGTGGCACATGTTTTTAATCCCAGCACTCGGGAGGCAGAGGCAGGTGGATCTCTGTGAGTTCAAGGCCAGATTGATCTACAGAGCGAGTTCCAGGACAGTCAGGGCTACATAGAGAAGCCCTGTCTCAAAAAACAAATAAAAAAAACAAAATCCCTAGAGGCTTGGGCATCCTTGGGCTTAAACTAACATTTAAAGATTCTTGTGGGTTGTTTGTTTGTTTGTACACAGGGCTTCACTGTATACAGTACCCTAGAATACTAGACTGGCCTTGAACTCAGAGATCCACTGCCTCTGTCTTCTGAGTGTTGGGATTAAAGGTATGCACCACCACATCCAGCCTTTATAGATTCTTTAAATGCCCTTTGGAAGTTAAAGATCAGACAGGTCTGACTCTAGTTATACAACAGGGTAATTTAAAAGGCTTGCCATGTCTGATAGCCTGATCTGCAGCCTCCATTCCACCTAAAGCCAGGAACTGCTGTGACTCCTGACTCTCAGACTACGTCAGTCTATAGTCTGTGGGTTCCCACTGAAGATGAGTCCCTCATGACACAGGGACCAGACATAAGCACTTAGACCTCACTGTCTTAGGGGCTGAGACTAGTCTGGGGATCTGTTACGTTATTAATGAGAGACTGAGAACAGTTAAGCTTTAAGGATAGAAAATTATTTAAATAAAATAGAGATAAATTCTAATTTAAAATATTCTGGGACAAGTCCTTGGGTAGCAAAAGAAGAGTTACTCTAGGAAGAGCACTGAGAGCAAAAATAAAAACAATGCTTTCCTGAGATGGTGGTGCAAACAGAGAGGACCAAAGTTACTTTTTACCATAGCTATTCTGTATGTCCACATAAGGGCTGGCGGTGACATCAGCTGAACGGTGAGAGAAGCAGACAGAGAGCTGGTGAGACACAGAATAGCCATCTTCATACGAGGCTTCTGTAGGGTCCAGAGAGATTTTGGCACACTCTATTACAACATCGTGAGTTTCTAATGTCTTCCACCTAGAAAAAGCAACACAAGTCAAGAAAGGCATGCACTAATCCACCTAACCACATCAGTTAAATTCTCAAGAGCCCAACTCAGTGCCGGACACTGGGCTATGATTAGCAAAGCATGAGGCATAACCATGCCAACCCAGGTAGGAATAGCACTAGTATAAAAACTAGCCATCCATCTAACAAACCACCTCCCCTAGTTAAAATGGTTTCATGAAGGAAAAATGTCACCAACAACAATGAAGACTAGCCTCTTAGACTACACAGACAGCTCTGGGAATGTGTGCTTTGAAGCAAAGGGAAGCAGGGAATGGCAGGAGCTGAAAGCACTAAGCAGCTGGGCTGACCTGAGGTCTCCAGCCAAAGTCTCTGGGTTCTTCTAACACATCCCTGGACCATAAATACTGTGCAACCAATTAAGACCAAAGGACATGTAAAGCATGTTAAAGAGTTTCTGCAGTGGGAGCCTCAGGCCCGCATATCTCCAATTAATCCTACAGAAACACAGGGGATAATGCTGAGCCACAGCATGGCTTCGACAGGAGTAAGGCCAGTCAAAGGGAACTGTCCTCCGGCAGAGTGGTCAGCACAACATTGGGAGAACAAGCTTTCAACAGACCAGTGGCTGCCAGAGGCCATGGAAACCTTCACTGTGGACACAACTGTTGTCAAAACTTAACAAGACTAGTTTTATTGTATGTAAACCATACACATTACTAAAGCTGATTTTTAAAATCATGTTTTCAAATACTGAAGGACTCTCACCATCTTTTTGTTTGTTCGTTTTCAATTTTATGTTTTTTGACTCAGGGTCTTACTCTGTGAACCTGGCTCCCCTGAAACTCACTCTGTAACCAAGGCTGTCCTTCAATTTGTGGCAATTCCAAGTGCTAGGATACACCTGACTGGAATATAATCTCTTTTTAAAAGATTTCTTTCTCATTTTATGTATTTACTTGGGGGCAGAGGAATGCCACAGCAAGACATGTGGAGATTGGAGGGCAGCTTGTGGGAGTCAGTTCTTTCCTTCTACCACATGAGTCGTAGGGAGTGAACAGGTCATCAGGCTTAGCCACAGACACCTTAAAACCAATGTGCCATCTCATCACTTTAGACTACCTTAAATGAGAAGAAAATACAAAGCTGTTCTGGTAAGTGTCCACAAATAGACTGATAGTATTAAGTACTGAAATTCAAAGAACTAGAGGGGCTGGGAAATAATGCAGCAGGTAAAAGCATTTACCCCTCAAGTAAGCCTGACAGACCTGAGTTTGATCCCTGGTACCCACATAAAAAGCCAGATGTGGTGGCACTCAACTGTAATCCCCGCAGTCCTACAGCAAGATGGCAGCTATAGACAGGAGAATCAGCCAGAAGCTCCAGTGCCAGTGGACTGCAGGGACAGAAACAGAGACCCTGCCTCAAAACAGACAGAACTGACCCCTGAAAAGTTGCCCTCTGACCTCCACATATATGTCCCCCCCCACCCCTCCGCCACACACACACAAACTAAAGGCTGGGCTGTAGCTCTGTCATAGATGCTTGCCCAACATCTGCAAGGCCTGTGTTAAATCTCCAGCACTACAAAACCCTGGAGTTACAGGCAATTTTCACTCTCTTAGTTTCTTCTTTTATCTCTTCTAGATCTGCCAAATGTTCTACAAATGCCCCCAAACCAACAGAACACTTAAACTGCACATTCCCCAAGCATCAACTTGCTCTTAGGACACACAGCTTTACTGTCTGTGGCTCCAAGTTCATGGTCATTCTGACAGGACTCTTGTCCTCTGTAGAGGTCCATCCCACCCCCATTTTTCCCCAGGGTACTCTTGAGCAGGAGCAGCAGGAAATATTAGATAGAAGTATAGAGGGGAGAGAAATAGACAGAAAATACAGGATAGCCTCGGGAGGGCCTGGATCCTAATCCATCGGACCCAGTGTCTGCCGAAGGGCTTTTAAAAGAATGCAAAGGGGTGGAGCAAAAGACCTCCCCCAGCACAGCCAAGTGCAGACCATCTCAGACACCTGCACTCAGGCCCGTGGTCCAATCATCCTCTCTATGCAGGCCTGCTGGGTAAAGAAAACCTAAGTGGGCTCCAACAGTCCTCTGTCCATGTTTACAGGGAGGAAGGCATCAGCACTAAGAGCATTGTGTGGGTTCGCCTAAGAACACATGTTATCTACACACACTTACGGAATGCCTGTCCATTCTCATGTGCTGAAAATGTGGTATTAGGGGCTGGAGAGATGGCTCAGAAATTAAGAGCACTGGCTGCTCTTCCAGAGGTCCTGAGCTCAATTCCCAGCAACCACATGGTGGCTCACAACCATTTACAATGAGATCTGGCACCTTCTTCTGGCCTGCAGGCATACAGGTAAGGAGAACACTGTATACATAATAAATAAAGCTTAATTTTTTTTAAAAAAAAATGTGGTGTTAAATACAAAGGAGAGGGTGTGCAGCACATGGCCAGAGCACAAGGCAGCTTTCCTGAGTGGCAAGTATTTCAAGCTTTGTCCCTTAGGTACTGGTTGCTATAGACATGTGTATGGAGGTGGGGGTGGGGGTGGGGGAGCTCCTTTTTCCAAACCCTCAGCATGACTAGAAAGTGATTAAATGAGGAGTCAAGATACAATATGCACAAAATTAATTTCAGTAAAGGAAATAAGATTCCTTTAAAAAAAAAAAGAAAGAAATACACGACTGGCAGGATGATTCAGCAGGTAGACATCAGGGCCAATCCTGGCTGCCCAAGTTCAAACCCTGAACCTACACACAGGTAGAAGAAGAAAATTACTCCAATAAGCTGTCCTCTCCTCCACACATGTGCATTCATGCATGTATGCATGTACATGTGCATGTGCATACACACAGCCACACACAATAAGTAAGTAAACATAAATAAAAGAGGACTACATTAAATGTTTTGCTTATTTTTGCAGTGCTGGGAACTGAACTCTGAGTACTGCACATGCTGGGAAAGAATCCAGTTAAGTATCTTTACAATCAATCCTTTTGTGTGTAGCAGAGTGTACCTGAAGAGGTCAGAGGACAACTTACGGGGGTTGGTTCTCTTCTTCCACCATGTGGCTTCAGGTCCCTTTAGCAACTGAGCCATCGCACTGGTTCTAAACATTTTATTTTAGTTCAAGCAAAACTCCATTGTATTTCCTTGATACTTAAATAGACTTTTTAAAAAATCTTGTTTTTAGTTCTTATGAGACACGGTTTCTCTGTGTAGTTGTGGCTGTCCTGGAACTCACTCTGTAGACCAGGCTGGCCTCGAACTCAGCCCCACTTGCCTCTGCCTCCCCAGTGCTGGGAGTAAAGACATACACCACCACGGCAGGCTTAAATAGACTATTTCTATTTTAATGTCTCTGAAACTACAAACTACAATCTTAACAGCTGCTCGCTTGTTTACTTGGTACCCTCTTCTCAGACCTACAGAAAATGTATGTGTGTTGTGCATCTCAGAACCGCTGAAATACAGTAGCTTATAGTACCTGCAGCCTATGGTCCCAAGGCCAGAGAAGACAGAGACAAGAAGACTAAGAAGTCGAGGCCTAACTGGACTCTATGGGGAGAAACAACAAGTCAGTGCCATGCTAAGGGTGCCTCACACTGTTCTCTTTGACAACTACTCTGGCTGCTGCCTCCAGTTCTGCTAGCTGAATTACTTCCCCAACTCTCTAAGGCCCAACAAATACACTCTACGCTTCTCATTTATTAACTCGCTCTAAGGACCAGGATCACTGCTAACTATCCTTTCCCTCCTCCTCAAGTTAACTCTTCATTTTTTCCAAAATTGACTTAAGCAACTATTGAGACTATGTAAGCATCAATCACAGCAGAGCTGAGGGGTTCTGACACAGTTTCTCACTTGGTATGGCCTGGCATTGTCTCCTTCTCCCAGTCTGTGATGCGTCCAATGCTAACTGAACTACCCTGGCTGCTCTGGACTGATGCCAACTGTCTCTCTCCTCATCCCGCTGAACTCCCTTCTGGAGCTGCGTCAGTCCTTGACCCACTGCTCTGACACCTCTTTGACCAACCGACATCAAGCCCCAACCTTCCTGGACTCATTTTGGTAGAGCATTCTCCCTTGGTTAGCTGGGGTGCAGGGGGTGGGGGTGGTGGGAACTCTGACTCCTGGCCTGTCTAAAAGAGCTTCACACCACAGAACTCTAACCTGAAAGCCTCTTGAAGGAGTTGAGAAGCTAACACTATTCTGACTTCCGGTTCTTATTACGTGTCTGGCTGTTTTTATCCTTCCATTTTCTGAAAGGTTTATTCTAGTATTTTGAAATCTCACAAAGTTGAGGCTTGGCAGCATTCCTTTACATTGACTGATCTGTGCACTAGACAAACTCCTTCAATCTAGAAACTTCGACTTCAGGAAATTTCTTTTACAAGTTTTTCTTCTACCAAAGTGTCCTTTTCTCCTTTAAAAATTTGTTTTATTGGCTATTGGGCTCTGCCCACCATTCTAAAGCTATTCTCAATCATCTGCCTCTGTCCTTTGTTCAAATGGGCCAGTCTTAGCTGTACATCTAGTTCCTTTACTGAAATGCTTACTTGGGGGTTCATTTTAACTTCAAGAGCTCTTTACTATGTCAGAATGCCTTTTACTGTGTCATCCTGCCCCCACACAACCATGCACAATTGCCTGTTCTATGGTTTTGCCGTCAGTGTTTCTTCCTGGCTCCCCTTCCTTATCACACTGTCTCTCTCACAGCAAACAAATCTTCCTTCCAACACCAGATGGTCCACAACTCTGGGCACTGAGGTGCTATGTACTGCTGACAGGGAAGGCCCCCAAGCTAATATGGCTGACTGAACATTTTCACCCAACTGTACAATCTCCTGAAATTCCACCAGCTATAATAAAGACCTATTTCCATATATGAAGCACAGGGAGGAAAAGAAGGCAGAAAGCACAAGTGTCTAAATCTAGAGAGCAGCAGACAGGTGATAACTGGCATGTCCAACCCAAGAAGCAAAGCCCTAAACCAAAGCTTCAAGCCACCAGTCAGATCGTTTATACTGCACAACCCTTAGGAGTCCAAGAGCTCACAGCATCCAGATCTACTGGAACTGGAGGTGAGATGCAAGAAGCTAGAGATAGCTACCCTGAAGCAGCTGGGGCTTTCTGGGAACTCTATGCTCCCAGAAAGCAACTCTGTTCCTTACTGGAATCTGGTTATTCCCTGGCAAGGGGATTCTCTTCAGGAAAGTGAAGTCAGGCCAGAACAAAGCCTCAACAGAAGACATGGGGGCATAAATGCATCTCAGGCAAGAAAGTTATGAGAAAGTACACAATCTAAATGCCCAAACCACCAAGTCCTCCCTTACCTACCTCTTCTGCAGAAACAGCCAGGTCATACCAGCCTGGAGATCAAAAGAATTTTCTAAAAATCTGACCAGCTAAAGAACACAATCCCAGTGTTGGTATCTCCCCCAGAAGCTCAGATCCACACAAAAATGCTCAAGATAAAATGCCCACATTCACAAGCAGTTTTCCTGTCTTCTCACCCAAGCACAAGAGAATCACTAAAGCTTTGCAAAAAGCCTCAGAGACTTAAAAAGCACAAATCAAAACAAGTGAATGAAGAAATAGACTATGCAGAGAGAATAAAAAAAGACACCGTATCTACGAGACGAAAATAGGTTACTAAAGAAAAGCACTCTGTGAACTAAAGAGAACATTCAGGCAAAAATCCTAACAGTGGGAATAACTAAAGCGGGAAGGCTGAACATCAATGACAAGGAAGCCTGCAGGAAGCAGACTAAAAGATAGAAAGGAAAAACAGCTTTTGATGTCACCACTGGAGTGTAGGAAAGACAGGTAACCAGAGGAGAGAAAGCCACACCCAAAACAGTAAAGAAAATCTCCTAAGACCTAAAAGCTTATATGTTGAACTGTGACAACAGATCCACACCAAGGTATATCACAAGGAGATTTCAGACTATCAATCTAAAAGAGAGATATTCTGCCAGCCCCCATAGAGGAAAATATACCAGCAAAACGGCAATGGGTTCTTCCTCCAGTCACTGGAGGAGACTAACCCTCAGTCCAGCATTCACATCCAGCCAGGTCAACTGCATCCTTCCTAAATGTTAGAGGATGCAGCATAGCACAACCAGAGGGAGGGCCTGGGAAATGGCCTAGTCCAACCCCTGGAACCCACATCTCTCTCTCTCTCTCTCTCTCTCTCTCTCTCTCTCTCTCTCTCTCTCTCTCTCTCTCTCTCTCTCTCTCACACACACACACACACACACACACACTCACACACACACACACACACACACACAAACACACACAAACACATACCCCACACACACAAAGCACAGTGGGGTATGCCTATGGTAAATTTCAGATTCAATGAAAGACCCTGCCTCAAAAAATAAAGGAGAGAAGAATTGACTAAGGAAGACACCTACCATCCATCTGTGGCCTTCACATACACACGCATGTGTGTGTGCATCTGCCAACACACACACACACACACACCAAGAAAGAAAACAAAAAATAAAGGAAATGGGAGACGCTGCCCAGGAAAGAGGCCAGGCAATGGCTCAGGAGAGCAAGCCAACAGCTGAGTCTCAGACAGCAGCCAGTTCAGCTCAGAACAGAGCTGCTGAAAGACAAGCATGCTGCTGAACATCTCCAAGGCTCCTACTATCCTTTTAGTCAAGGGATAGCATCAAGTGACCTGAGAGAACTCGTCTTTACTACATACTGAGGAAGCTCTCACTCCCTAGATCTGCATTTATTTTACTCCACGGGATTTTGCAGAGACCTACCTCTATGCTGGAGCAGCCAGGACAGCACATCTGACAACAGCCCTCATGAGAAGCTTTGCCAGACACATACAGGGTAAGCCCATGCTTCCCAGGCCTCACTTGTCACCTTGTGCAATGACTCCCCAGAAAGCATTCTTAGAGAAGGTGAAGCAGGCCAACCAACGCTGACAATGCTCCTGCCCTCATCCTCTGCAAACCTGTATCTAACAGCAATCAATGCTCAAAACAAGCCACATACATGGCAAACTACAGAGAAAACAGTGACCATAAGGGCAAAGCAGAGCTGCCTCTGAGGGAGACAGGGAGCAGGGAGGAGGAGCTTCTCAGGCAGAACTACCACTGGAATGTTCTGATTTTCAGGCTGGAGCTAACTATATGCTTATGTGTTATTATACACTGCTTTAAGCTGACTACTGAGGCTCCATGACAGAAGAGACTAGAAGAGGCATGACCCTGTATGCCAGTCTTTTTAAGATCCCAGAGATTGATACCTGTGGCTCAGTTTCCACCAAAAAGCTTCCATCCCCTCACTGGGAATCGTAAATCCGCCTAACAGGCAGAAGGAGCTATGCTTCATGTAGCTCAGCAGGTTCAGTGGCTCCTCAGGACACACCTGGGAATTCCTGCAGGGCCCATGGGGGTGTCAGGCACTTGGCAATGCCCATGGAGAAAGGGACCCAAGTAGGCTCATTACTCCACATCTGGCCTTTCTGTAATCTCCTAGTTTTCAGCTACCCAATTAACCTCCCAGCCCACTCAAGTTACCAAAAAGCAAGCCTTCCTGGGCTTCTGGGGACAGGCACTGGCTGCCACCACCTCTGCTCTGCTCACAGAGTCAGTAGCTCTCCCTGAGGAGTATTCTTTAGATGCCAAGTTCCAGCCCATTCTGCAAGTGGAACATCTGTATTCCCACAGATATCCACAGATCATACTTCCAATCTCTAAGAGACTCAAAAATTCTGTCACTAATTTAGTTTCTGTACCTTCGAGGGTCCAGTTCATGGTCCTTGGATCCAGTCACTAATTCCGGATGAATTCGCACATGCTCCATCATTGGCTAGAAGAGTTTGGGTTGACAAATTATAGGTGTGAAGTTGTGTGGCAAATCCACATGATGGAATATTATTTGACAACAAAAAGGGATGAAGTAATGATTCATGTTACAACACAGATGAACCTTGAAATGCGGTGAGACGCCAATCACAAAAGAGCACACACCGTACAATCCCATGTATATGAAATGCACAGAATAGCAACTCTTGACTAGGGAATCAGAAAGACAATTAGTGGCTACCTGGTTTGAAGTAGAGGTGTCAAGGATTTCTTCTCAAAATTTTCCTGTCTGCCATATAATACAAATGCTATAAAAGTACCTGTCTGAAAGAAGCTCTAAGGATCGAATAGATGGGCAGCTGTTGTTTTTTAACTCACCTTGACAACTTCTTCAAAAGTCTCCACGTTTTCCTTCATACTATAGTGAGAGCGCAGGAAGGAGACGAAGTTACAAGGGTACATTCCATAAAGGCGATGAAAGAGGGCATAAACACTGGCATGGAGATGGACAAGGTAGACTTCTGTCACATGGCCTAAGGAAGGAAACCAGTTGTACAGACATGAACTTGAGGATGCCAGCATGCTTTCTTTCTGAAGCTCTCTGAAGTTCACCTACTAAGCTTCAGAAAGGTAAGACAGATGCAAATCTGGATATACCATATGCCTTTGTTTAAAACCCACCAGTGAATCCTTTGGGTAAACTCCAATCTGCTTCATGTGACCTAGAAGGGTATCTACCCATCTTCCTCTACAGCCACCCCCACAAGGAAGATTCCAAACACTCTTCCAACACTAGGTTCCTCTTAGTGTCACTCTCCCAGGCTCACAGTCACTCTCCCTACAATCTGCAGTGACATTTCTTGCCTGATTCAGCATGTGTGTCTTGAAAAGGAAGCTATTCCTCTCCTTCTCCCCTAGTACCACACACAGAATTTGGTGCATAATGAACATGTGAGGGTTTGTAGAATGAGCATGTAAGAGACTTTTAAAACCAAGATAGGATCTTAGCTGTGCAGATTTATAACTAAAGAGGAAACACTACAACGTAGAAATTAGCTTACGTTGCTTGGACAATTCCATTAATTTGGCCTTACCAAGACCCTATAGAAACTCCAGCTTTCTAGAAGCATCTGTCCCTTTCTCCCAAGAAGATATGGCCAGGCTGGCAGGCCAGGCTTGTGCTCAATGGCCCTTGTGCAGAAAGCTGAAGCAGTCTCCCCCACAGACCATACATATTTCATCTTCTAATATGAATATTTCATGCTAGGACTACCAGAAGATTCTGCAGTTCACAGGCTGACAGTTTCGGAATTACTCTGATGAAGCTGCACTGCCTGCCGAGATGATCTGATATGGGAAAAGTCCCATACATTTGACACTCATGCCCCAATGAGGACACTGGAGTCTGTCTCCTCCTCCTCTATGCACAACCAATAGGTTCTCACAACTGAAGTCGTGAAGCTGTGGTTGCACACATCAGCACAGAAGAACACAAGCATTTTGTAAACTCAGTTGTACAGCACCCAGAGGTAGAAGCTGTGATCCAGTTTTACTAATGAGATTCAGGAAGTTGTACATCCTGCTCCTAAGTTTCTCTGACAATCCTTTCTGATCAACAGCATAAGGACAGTGTCTCGCCAGCCCCGCTGCCTATGTGTCCTGCAATGGGCGCACCCAAACATTTTCTCATCTATGTAGTGAATACCATACATCCTTCCTTCCCTTACAACACATGGTTGCTAACAGTAAGGACAGCATTCCCTTGTGAAGCCTGACAAGGACACTGGAACTGTACCTGGTTTCTTCAGGCACCATGACGAGAGACGGCCAAAGATGTCAAAGAAATCAAGAAGATGCTGCTTCCCTGACTGCGGGATCATCGGTAGCATGGTGATCAACACCAAGACACCAGTTGTGAGGACCACAACATCAGTGTCCATCTGCAGAAGGGAAGGGCGACGTCAGGCTCAGCACTGGGATGAGGGTCCAAATCCTGAGGTCACAGATCTGAAGCCCCTCTTGTGCTCATTTCCTGACCCCTAAGAATTTGAGGGACAGCACTGAAATAGACTTAGCAGAAGCACTAAGCCCTGTCACCATTGTGGGGATACTGGAGGACCATTTCCCACATTCCACCACCTCATCTGAGCGATAGGTTTAACTTGGCTTGAAGCTCCCAAGTCTGGAAGTCTCAAGATTCCCTATTCCGCCACCTGGATAAAAGTGTAAGAGACAGCTTACACAGAACACAGGACACTGCTATTCTCACCCATCCAACTAAACTTCTAAGATGTTAATTTTCTGTCAAGTGATTAAAGGACACTGCACACTGTTAGTTCATTTTCTCACTAGTACTGGGAACTAAACTCAGGGCCTTATGCATGCTAGGCAAGAGCTCTACCACTAAGCCACACCCTCCGCCCAATTCTCTATTGTTTAAAGGACTACTACAAGCCAAACATGGTGGCTAACACCTGTAATTCTAACAGTTGGGAGGCTAAGGCAGGAAGACTGACTCGAGTTGAAAGCCAGCCTGGTTCCATAGTGAGATCTAGATCACCTAGGACTACATGGCAAGACCCTTCTCAAAAAAAAAAAAAAAAAAAACCACCAAACCAGGGAAGCTGGAGAAATGGCTTAGTGGTTAAGAGCATAGACTGCTTTTCTAGAGGAACCATTTCAGTTGCCAGAACCAGCTTGGTGGCTCCCAAGTCTGTAACTCCATTTCTAGGGGGTTCTATTCCCTCTTCTGGCCTCCAAGGGTACCAGGCATGCATCTAGTACATATACACACACGCAGGGACTCACACATACACATAAAATATAAATAAGTGAGTAAGTAAGTGAGTAGATAGGTTCAAGGCTGGTGAGGTGGCTCAGTGGGTGAAAGCCCTATCACCAAGTCTGACAACCTGAGTTCAATGCCTGAGACCCACATGGTAGAAGCAAAGAACTGACTCCTGCAAGCTGGGTTACAACACTTTCTTCAGAAATAATATTTATGGAGGCATTTCCTTCAAAGCCTTCCAAGTCTCCTACCTTGAGACATTTCAGTAAAGAAGGCAGAAGAGGTGCTTGAGAGAGCTTGTGCTTCCAAGATGGCTGTAGTCTGACGACATGCCCCAGCAACAAGAGGATGGATAAACGAGTGGCAGCTTTGCCTACATACTCATTAATTCTGTCCAAGAGGTGCTGAAAGTGTAAAAGATCATGAGACATTGTCTTATAAGTATACGAAGTGAGCAAAATTACAGGCAGGAATTGCAGTAAATGCCAAGTCCCTCTAATACAGGGCCCAAAAGATTTCATAACCCCATGGGCTGAAGATATGGCTCAGTCTGTAAAGGCTCCAATCAAAAGACTAATAAGCCCAATTCAAGATTTTCAAAACCACATTAGTGAATGAAGTTTTCTTCATTTGGCCTGAGAGAACAGCCAGCTGCAATTTATGAGAAAGGATGCCTTAATGCAGAGCTGCAAACAGGGACAAGACTGTATTCTGACTTCTCTCCACCCTGACACACCACGGCAGGATGTGTAAGACCCTTACTACTGTAACACCCGGGCATCCATGCTCTAGCCTTAAATGTAAACCAAGCCACTGTGGTGCTGGAATCTGGCCTGGAGTAAACAAGACCATAGTAGGCATTATAAAAGCAGGCAACCTCACATGCAAATGCAAGACTTAGGAATCTCCCCTTATTGGTATTTTCAAAAGCCCTACTCAAAGCACAAGTTTAAAGATCTTTATTTTGGGGGCTGGAGAGATGGCTCCAGAGGTTAAGAGCACAGGCTAATCTTGCAGAGGTTCCTGAGTTCAATTCTCAGCAACCACATGGTGGCTCACAACCATCTATATAATGAGATCTGGTGACACCTTCTGGCATGCAGGCAGAACATTATACATAATAAATAAATCTTTAAAAAAAAAATCTTTATTTCAATTGCCATTAATCTACTACAGTACTGGAATTACAAGTTCTTTAAAGAACAAGATCTGTAAAAAAGCCTCTGAAATTGATGTTACTTTGTAAACTTTTCAGAACCTACAAATTATTTCATATGTATTTAGTCTTTGGAGATAAGCTGTGGCAACTGATGTGGTCACCCTCACCGGACTGAGAACTCACAAAGTGGCCTGCAATTCCATCCCAGCAGTTACCTTATCATGTGGCTCTTGCAAGGTGGTCAGGATGTGCAATACGGGCTGAGAATTGGTTTCCAGGTAATAATCCACCAAGGTGTTTACAAGCATAGGCCCACGTTCTAAACAAAAAGGGCAATTCATCAGACTTACTTCCTTTTCCCTCAATAATTGTCATAAAAGCCAGAAAACATCCTTTTACACTATCCAAAGTCATTAAGCACTGTTTTTGCTTTTTTTTAATTCATTAGACTAACAGGATAATTCCAAGCTTATATAGCCACAAAAGCATATAAAATACTATCATAGTTATATGACTCAGTGGGTACAGTGCTTGTGGCACAAGCATAAAGATCTGAGTTCAGATCCCTAGAACACATGTAAAAAGCCAGGCAGAACACACATTAAAAAGCTGGGCATGGTCATGAATACCTGTAGCCCCAGGAAGCAGAGACAGGAAGATAAATAACTGGCTTGCTGGCCACCAGCCTAGCTCCAAATTCAGTGAGAGTCCTTGTTTCAAGAGAATAAGGCAAAGAGTGATAGGAGACTGGGACACCCAAATGTCTTCTTCTGGCCTTTGTAATATGTGTATACCTACACACACACACACACGCACACGCACACGCACACGCACACGCGCGCACGCACACACACACACACACACACAAAGAAAAATAAACAAATAAACACATAAATAAATAAATGGCTGAAAAAATGGCTCAGCAGTTAAGAGTGCTTTCTGCTCTTACAAAAACCCTAGATTCAGTTCCCAGCACCCACATGGTGGCTCACAACCACCTATAGCTCTAGTTCCAGGGAATTTTACACCATCTTCCGACCTTCAGGAGAACCTGAACACATGCAGTACACATAAACTCAAACAGGCATGCTTGAATGCACACACACAAGTGTATACGCTCACACAAACATACTCATGTACACATGCACACATATTACACACACACACTTTTTTTAAAAAAAACAAAACCTCAGAACCTGAAGGTGAGTTCATGAGATTGTTGCATGGTGTTCATGTCAGTATGTGAATACCTGAGCACTGCCATAACTAAATGTTTAAAACACATGCAGTATGAATCCACCAACGGATATTCTCTCTGGCCTAGCAATTTAAAAGACTGGTATGGAGGAACTGCCTTAAGTCCCAGCATTTGGAAGGCTGAGGCAGGAGAGTCACAAGTTCCAGGCTAGTTTGGAATACATAGTGAAACAAGGTCTCCAAAAAAAAAAAAAAAAAGATGCAATTTTCTAAACACATCCCTGAAGTTGAAAACAATTTTTTGCCTCTAGGCCCCAACACACTCAGCTCCAGGTCAAGCTCTTCTTGTAAGGACAATTCTCCACTTACCAGAACTGAGGGATTCCTTGAAGATGGTTGTCACGTCATCCCGTACACCCAGTGTGGGAGAGTCCAGCATGGAGAGTAGCTCCCCAATGTTGGCTAGCTGGGCCATTCTCTCACTCAACTACACTGTGCGGGCTCCAGGGCATGTGCTAAAGGCTTGAACAGCTCTTCATTAGGGCCACTACCAGACTGCAAAACGGGAATAAGGACAGTGTGACAAATGACTCTTACCTGACACCACATAATCCAAAAACCCACAGGAAAACAAGCCAGAGAACCTGTTCAGTGCAGCCTGTGCTGGGCAGAACTGTGCTGATGGAAAGACAGGGGAGTTCTTCCATGTACAAACTTAGGAAGCCAATGGAACTTTGTGGAACTGTTACCACAGCAATTCAGAAGTTCTCTCTGCTTCTATGTCCACCTGGGTGTTGGCTAACACTGCTCCAACCCTGCTCTACCAAGTAGAGGAGCTGTTTCCACAAATAAAGCTGCACATGCTTCTTTCTTCATGACACTATCAATGGCTGAAGTGAGAAGGCTAATTAGGCCACAAGACCAACAGCCGGAGTGAACCAGGGACTGTTTTGGATTTTAGCACACATGCATTGGACACATCTATTGCATACCCAAAAGCTACTGGTGATAGGCAAGTGGGATCACAGAGGGGCCATTAGGACACACCTGCCAAACTATGGACATGGAGCAACTGCCTTATCTCTACATTTACATCACTATATATGTGTGTGACCATCTTTAAAGCTTTGCTTTAGAAAGGCAAAGACTCACTACTACTTAAAAGAGGCATTGTGCACTTTCAACAAACATCATTGTATATGCTCCTGATATTACTACCACATAATGGGCATATGCATCTACATTATAAAGAGAGGGAAACAGAACAAGCCTTTGCTCTTGGTCACAGAGAGAGCAAGAGGCAAAACCATGGGAGAAGAAGAAATCTGAACCCAGATCTGCCCAGCTCTGGAGCCCCAAATCTATAAATATGACATTGGATTAAATGTGTAACTTTAATCACCATAGCAACTGTGAGGCAAACATGTTTTAGCTTTATTTTACAAACGAGAATAAGGATGCCCCCAAAGGATAAACAAACACATTCCTATTTTTGTCTTGGGGAAGCAGTTCTTAGGCTTGATTTGGGAACCACCTGGAACACTTAGACCCAGGCATCTACATTCTAATAATACCCCAGGCAATTCATGTATGGTTTTTCTCCACTTTTGAGATGAAGTCTTGCCATATTGCCTGGGCTGGTCTTGGAAGCCTCCACTTCAGACTCCACATTGCTAGGATTACAGGTACCCATCACTTCATCCAATTCCAAGTGGTTTTTTTGTCTGTTTTTAAGACATGGTCCCACTAGGTAGCCCTGGCTAGCCTGGAACTTGTTATGAGTTTCTCTATGTAACAATTCTTGCTGTCCTGGAACTCGCTTGGTAGACCAGGCTGGCCTTGACCTCACAGAGATCCATTTCCTCTACTTCCCAACTGCTGGGATTAAAGGCATGCACCACCACCCCCCAGCTGCTTTCCAGGTTTCTTTTCTTTTTCTTTTTTTTTTTCTAAGATTTATTTATTTATTATGTATACAGTATTCTGCCTGCATGTATCCCTGTAGGCCAGAAGAGGGAACCAGATCTCATTACAGATGGTTTTGAGATATCATGTGGTTGCTGGGAATTGAACTCAGGATCTTTGGAAGAACAGCCAGTGTTCTTAACCTCTGAGCCATCTCTCCAGCCCAAAGTTTCTTTGTTTTTTTTTTTGGTTTTTCGAGACAGGGTTTCTCTGTGTAGCTTTGTGCCTTTCCTGGGACTCACTTGGTAGCCCAGGCTGGCCTTGAACTCACAGAGATCCGCCTGGCTCTGCCTCCCGAGTGCTGGGATTAAAAGCGTGCGCCACCACCGCCCGGCCCAAAGTTTCTTAAATAGATGATACAAAAGTATAATATTTTAAGCCGGGCGGTGGTGGCGCACGCTTTTAATCCCAGCACTCGGGAGGCAGAGCCAGGCGGATCTCTGTGAGTTCAAGGCCAGCCTGGACTACCAAGTGAGTTCCAGGAAAGGCGCAAAGCTACACAGAGAAACCCTGTCTCGAAAAACCAAAAAAAAAAGTATAATATTTTAAAGTATAATATAAATATTATACTTAAGAAAATCCAACTGGAAAAGAAGAAGAAGGAGAAGGAGAAGGAGGAAGAGGAGGAGGAGGAGGAGGAGAAGGAGAAGGAGGAGAAGGAGAAGAGGAGGAGGAGGAGGAGGAGGAGGAGGAGGAGGAGGAGGAGGAGGAAAGAAAATCCAACTAAAGCCAGCATGGTGGCTCATGCCTGTAATCCAAGCACCTGGGAATGAGACCAGAAGATGGCTATAAACTTAACTTAGATTACAGTGTGAAACCTTGTATCAAAAAAATAAAGGGACTAGAGAGGTGACTCAGTGGTTAAGAGAATTGTTGCTCTTGCTGAAGATCCAGATTCAGTTCCCAGCATCCATATGATAGCTCACAACCTGCTGTAACTCCAGCTCCTAGGAATTCAAGGCCCTCTTCAAGCCTCTGCAGGCACCTGCATAAAATTGGTCTACATACACTCAGGCACACACATATAAACATAAGTTAATCCTTTTTTAAAGCTTAAAACTGAAAATAGAAATAAACTTTATCTTCTTAAAAACTGAATTAAATTAAGCTCATAAATGAAGATAGTATCAATTATAGCCATTTTTGCTCAGTGAGAGGATGAGACGTGGCACAGGGCACTTAGCAAAGGGTCTGTACATCCTCACTGACTAGCTGGATCCCATCACAACAGGTACAGAAACAGCTTTGGGCCAACACCTTTAGGACAACTTCATAAGAGTCTATTTACCTGGTTAATCTCTACACTTATTTCCAGTAAATCACAAAAGATTCCCCCAGCTAGTGATGAAGAATATAATTCACAAATTTCAATTACTCTGTTCCAAGTTTGGTTTTATCCTATCTCCTGTACAATTAGCAAGATTCTGTCTTCTGTGTACTCAGAAAACAGTAATGCCAGGCTAGCTCTTCAAAAGCAGGCAGAACAGAATGCAGTGGCAAACCAAGACAGTGTCCACCCTACCACCCATTGTCAGAACAACAGGCTCAGGTTACTTAGCTTGTTTTCAACTTGTAAATGAAATTTGGGTGAACAGTGGTTTTTCTGGAGCCTTCTCTTTCCAAAAGGTTTACAGAAAGCAAAGATGAAGTTTTATTTTAAAGATTGGCAACAACTTTTTCTCTGTGGTTCTAAAATACACTTTTTTAAAATTTATTTATTTGTATTTTATGTGCATTGGTGTTTTGCCTGCATCTATGTCTGTGTGAGGGTGTTGGATCACCTGGAACAGGAGTTACAGATAGTTGTGAGCTGCCATGTGGGTGCTAGGAATTGAATCCAGGTCCTCTGGAAAAGCAGCCAGTGCTCCTAACCGCTGAGTCATCTCTCCAGCCCCCTCAAATATACTTTTAAAAAAATCTAACTTTGGGCTGGAGAGATAGCTCAGAGGTTAAGAGCACTGGTTGCTCTTCCAGAGGTCCTGAGTTCAATTCCCAGCAACCACATGGTGGCTCACAACCATCTATAATGAGATCTGGTGCCCTCTTCTGGTGTGCAGACAGAACACTATATACATAATAAATAAATCTTTAAAAAAAAAAAATCTGCCGGGCGGTGGTGGCGCACGCCTTTAATCCCAGCACTCGGGAGGCAGAGCCAGGCGGATCTCTGTGAGTTCGAGGCCAGCCTGGGCTACCAAGTGAGTTCCAGGACAGGCGCAAAGCTACATAGAGAAACCCTGTCTCGAAAAACCAAAAAAAAAAAAAAAAAAAAAAAAAAAAAAAAAAAAAAAAAAAATCTAACTTTTAGTCCCTAAGAAGAATACAAATCTTGGGCTTTGGGTGAGATCCTCCATCAATAACCCCAGTTCAAGTACTTCTGACATGCTAGAAAGCCCTCATGAGAGATAAATCACAAGCTCTATAATCAGCCTCTGGACAGGAACATTAACTTAGGCTTAGGGAATACAAGTATAAAGTGTTAAGACAAACGTGGTAGGTGTGATGAAAACTTCTGTGTGCGCCATCAAAGAGACAGGACTCAGTGCATGCGCAAAGGGAGAGAGGAGTGTCTCCACTTGAACGCCTGCTAGATGCACCTCAGCCTATGGAAATTCAGCACCACAGACACAGTAATGCATCCTGGTGCAGTTATGGAAATAACATATACAGCAAAGAACATTCCAGAGAATTCAAAAGCAGAACCCAAGGAACAATTTCTGCATCCCGCAGGGCTACACAACATTTCCTTTCAGTATTATCTTGGTGGCTGAATGCCATGGTACCACACAGAGGACGCTGCTCATGTAAAGGAGTCATAACCTTCAACGCTTACTCCCGATTCTCAAACCTGTTGCTCTGCTTGTCTTCTGGATCTCTAAAAGAAGCAAACTCTGGATGATACCCCTGGCTCCCCAACACCCCCAACTCCACACATACCCATCTGCAAACCTCTTCTTTTTGCTATGTATCCCCTTTGCCCACCCCCAAGCACAGCCCCCGTCATCTTCCTCTTGGAGACAAGAGAGCAGCCTCCTTTACTCTGCCTGCTGTGTACAGAAACTTTGAAATAGGAAAATCACATAATCATCTCGTACCTTCCCCTGGAGAATCAGAGCCAAACTCACCAGTGTCCTCCATCACCCCATGTCATGAGCCAGTTACTTATCCCTCACCTCCACCTCTTCACCCCAAGTCAGTGTGTGTCTCCTTGCATGCTGGCCAGGCCTTCACACTTGCTCCTCTCTCTACTCCTAGAGCTCTCTCCCACACCCTTGTTGCTACCTGTCCTTCAGTTAGCAGAGCTGACTTCAGTCAGAGCACCATGTCTGAGCAACCTCCCTGACCACTTGATTTAAAAGAGCAGGAGGCTGTTGACACTACTTAGAACAAAAGAAACTTTCTAATCATGAGGAACCCTCAACTAAGTTGACCCTCTACAGCTACTGGTCAATTCTAAGTACATGGAACATTCTGGTCTCAACAGCAGGGAAAGCTGGATCTCGAAAAGCAGACTTTCATTCTCCATACTTGTAACAGGCCAAAGTGCCAGTCTTTGAAAGATTACAGCTGAACAGTTAACTACATGAGTGGGTGGCATTTCTGGCATCCTTTTCCTGTGTGTGTAAGACATCACTACAGGGTTCGCATCACACCTAGCTACAAGACACTGCTGTTATGGACAAGAAGTATATTTAGACTACTTAACAGTTCACACCTAAATATTCACTCAAATAAAACATTCAAGACAAAATCTAAGGCTTGTGTATTGTAAGTCAAAATTCTGTCAATTTAAGTACAAAATGTGTAATTACGAAAATAAAACAGTGAGTTAATGATACATGTGATTTTTTTTTTTTAATGTTCAAAACAGTTGTGGAGATCTAGTCCAGGGCCCTGCACATAGTAGGCTAACACTCCACCACTGAACTCCACCCCCAGCCCTAATCAAGAACATTTAAATCACTTGACATATTAATAATACAAATGTTTAAAAAATACAAATATTAAAAGAGTAGTTTATTTAGATAACTTCACAAATAACAGTGGATGTTCTTTAAGCCAACCACTTATAACAACTTAAATAACACATAAAAACTAAATTCTATCTTAATCATAATTTCACAGAATTATTTTCTAAAAATTTACACTTGCTTATCTATGTGTATGTATGTCACATACACCACACTCATATATGGAAGTCAGAGGGACACTTTCAGGAGTTGGTTCTCCTTTTCCATGATGAGGATCCCAGGAATCAAATTCAGGCTGTCAGGCTGAGAGTGACAAGCAATCATAATTGCAGAGCTGTCCCCAGCCCTGAAATGTCACAGAATTGTTTTTGAACCTTATTACAAACAAAATAACTTGTAAGAACTGCATTTAATCCAAAGCCTTTCAAGAAGAAAATCATGTTTGGAGTGCTTTCCATCTCTCGGGATGAATTAAAGATAAAGAATCAATCTTACATAAGAAAACAATTACAAAAAATTCATAAAATCCACCAATAATAAAACATAGAGGACATGAAGAGGGTCGGGATGGCTCAATGGTAGAAAGCCTGTCTAACATGTTAGGGTTGGGGCCTATCCCCAGCACCATAAACAAAACAACACTATAACATAAGAGTATATAAGAGCATGAAGAAGGGAGACAATGTTAGGAAAAATAAAATAGCAAATTGTTTTATTCACTAACCAACTTTTAATATATTCTTTATAAAAACGCTTACGTTTTGAGCCTCTTAACAAAAAGCTGCTAGAATGAGGACTGTGATTTGTCAGTACTCCCTAGAAGCTGAAACTGAAGGATGGCTGAGGCCTTTGAAGCTGTGAGTCCCTAAACAATCACCTACTGGAAACATCCCTGAATGTGGCCTGGTGACAGGACCCAGTGTGCCTGCTCAGAGGGTACCACACACACAATGGACACAGGGGCCACAAGACAATCTTGTGCTCTGTGCACATTAAAGAACTTTGCTACACAAAAATTTCACACTTTTAAAATCTGACTGCTACAGAAATGAAATTGTAGTAATGAAAACTGCTTAATAAAATTTGAGATTTATTTTTAACAGCAGTGAAATTCCACTTGGATGTCACTGATCTCAACACTTAGCCCTCTGACTCTGAATTCATATTCAGTGAAATTCTAAAAGAGGATAATGCAGCCCAGTGTGGTAGCAAACACCCATAATCCCAGTACTCTGGTGGCTGAGACAAGAGGATGGAGGTCAGTCTGGAGTACACAGTGAGAGGGTGAGAAGGGACAGTATGAAGAACACAGAAGAAACTGAGAACCGAGAGAAACTCTAAAAGTTCTTTCTCGAGAGAACGCCACATCCACTTTCTAAGTATGTAATGCCATCTATCACCCATACCAAGTCCCTGTTTGTGAAATCTGACCACACTGCACGATCCTCATTACAAAGGTAAGGCAGTGGCAGGCTTAGTAGCTTCCACTGACCATGAAATGAGTCACATTAGCAGTATATGTATAAAGACAGTACAACAAACACCCTCCTACCTTCCCTGACTCCTGCACAGAACACAATCATGACAACTGGTCCCTGCAATGGCTAATCTTCATTGTCAACTTGAGATTGAGAATCACCATGGAAACACACCCTGTGAGGGTGCTGCTATAAAGGTTTAACAGAACAGAGAAAACCTACCCTGAGTGTGGGTGGCACACTCCATGGATAAAATGAGAAAATGAGCTGAACACCAGTACTCCCTACTCCCGGTTCTTAAGTATAGATGGAATGTGACCAGCTGCCTCAAGCTCCTGCCACTGGAACTTCCTGCCATGAAGGATGACAGTCTCAAACTGTGACCAACCCCTCCCCTTCCGCCAGCTGCCTTTATCAGATATTTATTACCTTTGCTAATAAACTAAAGATTGTAGCTTAACAGTCAGTTACATCACTAAGACTAAACTCAGATCTGAACAAGTGTCAGAGCCTCAGGAACTATAATGGGTAGATTCTGGGACTTGGAGACTCCATCAATTCCTGAAAACCACCAAAGGAAATGATTTATCCAAAAAAGCTGACTTAAGACCACAACAGAAACAAATACATCAAGAGTTAAAGTGCTAACTCAGGAGGTCTCAGTCCACATTGCATGTCAGAGTATACAAATGCCAAGGCCCAGGCCCTACTGCACAGCAGGCTGAGGCCTAGACATGTCATTGAGTTTGTTTACAGAATCCAAAGGGGATTCCTGAGGCCAAGCCAGGGTTAAAAACCTCTGCTAAATGATGCCTAAATGACTTGCTTTAGGTTTCAATTTAATTAGTGGCTAAAACTAGAATTTGCTACTCACAGAACTGACTTTCATGGAGGCCAATTCTCCTGCAGAATGGAAATACACCAAGTGTTGTAAAAAAAAAAACAAGCTGTTTGTGTAACACACTCAGTGCCTGGCATCAAACAGCAATTAAGAGGTCACTGGTGATGCAGCTGACTACCTAAAAAGCCATAGATGCTCTTGGGCTTGGCAGGGAGCTAAGATCATAAACACTTAAACCCCTGAACAAAGAAGCCTCTGCATGCTGGGGCACCCATGGGCAAGGTGAGAATTTCCTCCTATCCTCCCCAGCCACTAGACTAAATATGTACCTTACCTGCTCTGGGGACAGTTGGTACATCAGTTTCCAGTGCTGTCAGCCTGGTGTCTTTCATCGTCACTAGAGAAAAAACATACATACATATGCATTTATAATAATCCTAAAATGAAGGAAAACCTGAGACCTGACCAGAAGGGAGTTTAGATCAGCCTAGTACAACTCTAGCCCACCATCCTTGGCAGGTGGTCACCTGTTTCCCACCAGTGAGCTCCAGAACCACAGCCTCCCCTCCTCTGCACTATCAGCAAGAGGGCAGGGTGGCTCTAGAATAGGTTCCCAATTGAAACATCAGCTCCTCCACTTACTGGCTCTGTAACCTTGGGCTGTTCACCAAGTCACTAATGTCTTGCCTTGAGTTAGCGTCTGGATAAAGTGAGAATGTCCTCAACCTCAACACTCACATAGAGCTCCAGTAAGGACCTCAGAAAAGTGGCTGTAGTAGTGGTCAGTGAAAGGAACAAAAAATTTAGTGGGCCTGAATCATCATCTTCTCATAGGCCACACTCCCTCCCAGCCCTGCTATGCTGCCTTCAGAGAATTTAAACTCCTCAGTCAAGAAGGCATCAGACCACCTGACCACCAGGCACATCCAGCCACATAACTAAAAACCTCTGCCCTCTCCTCAGCTAATGTTTCATCCTTGCTAGGACTTCTCTTCCCTTCCACTGCCATGCCCCATCAGGCCAGGCTCCTGACTGTACTGGTCACTAAAACCCCATTAAGTAAGTATGAGGAACTGCGGGGCACACTGGGGAACAGCTGCAGCCAACTCTGTAGTTGACCCCCAGCAGCTGCCACAGGGGCTGGTGAATGCACAAAGCCTGATTTTGCCTTCAAGCAGCCTAGGCTAAGTCTAATCCTACCTGACAAGAATGAAGTATTTCAACAGCAGCTTCTCTAATTCCCTTCCCTTCTACCCTACTTCTGTCCACGCTGTTCATTATCTGTGTCAAATGCGTGTGTGTGTGTGTGCGTGTGTGTGCGTGTGTGTGTGTGTGTGTGTGTGTGTGTGTGTGTGTGTGTGTTCCAGTCTGCTTTTAAAACATGAGCCCTTCAGAAACAGTGAGAAGGCTCAAAGGGTACAGGCACTTTCTGCCAAACCTGACAACCTGAGTTTGATCCCCAGAGACCCACATGGATGACAGAAGAAAGCCAACTTCTTCCAATTGTCCTGTGACCTCCACACATAAACAGTGTGCGCGCACACACACACATACAAAGTAAATAAATATATAATAAATACATTTTTCAAAATTTATGGGTCCTTAACTCCATGTTTAGGGATTATCTGATTTGAGACAGCCAGGACTATCTTGGTACCCAGTACACAAAAGGCAAACATTCAGTCTGTTCCCTCGGATACCACTAAAGGCCCTGACTGCCAATCCTGGCTCCCCACTGCAGACATCTACTTACATGGGGTAGAGGACAAGCTCTGGGTCAAAGTCAAACAACAGGACTGAACACCTCTCCAATACAGTCTCTGCCCTAGTGACAGGGTGATACAGCACCACGTGGCACACACTCAGGGAGCCATGCCAACTGTCTCAGCAGCCACTGCAAGTCTGTGGGCAGTACTGCTGGCCACTGGCCCCATAAAAGGTCTGGCCAGACCTTGCAAACAAGAAATGCTACTTAGCTGCTTCTACTCCACCAAGTAACAGAGCTGGGTTGGTGCAGGAGCCTCTCATCTTCAGAATCCTAAAACCACCTGTTAACCATCGAGTCACATTGACTTCCTCTTATACAGTAATCCCACTTGCATCTTCTACCTGAAAAGAAGTGCTTAAGGTGAGGATAAAATTAGGATACACTAAAGTGAGATCCTGTGGCCTGCCCAGCTAAGGCCACTTTCCTAGACAGAACACTATCACAGCAATCCAAGTGGGCTTTATCTCAACATTAAGGCCGCATTACTTTATCCTATGCTTAACAATAAAGTAATGGAAATGGACTGGCATCAGTTTCTGTGGTACACTAAAGTCTATCTACTAGTATTCTGTTTTTAAGTGCTCACTTATTCATTTATATTGAAATCTTGCCCAGGGGAGGGGAGCTCATGTCAGTAAAGTGAGAGGTAAAGCATGGCCCTCCATGGAAGTGAGGGGGTGCAAGTGGAAACACTCATCAGAACACAAGAGCAGCATCAGCTCCCCGATTCTTCAAAAGACATGAGGAAAAAACCAAATGCCCCAGATCTAGTTTTCCTTCCTTGACATCCAAAAGTCATGCTCATTGTAGCTTTATTTCTTTTTTTTCCTTGTTATTCTTTTAGTAATTAATTTATTTTACATCCCAACCACAGCCTCCCCTACCTCTTCTCCTCCTACTTCCCCCTGACCCCTCTCAATCCACCCCTCCTCCGTAACTTCATTTCTATAAGCAGTCTTTTGAGTAAAAATAAAAGGCAGGCTTGAGGAAGACAAGGGCTTTGTGTGTCACCATGGTGTAAACAGAAAGAACTGTGGTGGTTGATTTTCACAATTTATATTAACTAATTTCAGTCATTAGATATTGCCAGATTGTTTATGTATCTGAGATTACACAGGAACTCCAGAGCAACAGCTGTCATTAGCAGGACCTGCATACGTCTTTTCATTACCTCTGTCAGGACAGTGGCTCAGATAGGATAGATAACTGCATGTCAAGCCACCTCAGAGAGTTTTGTACATACTGGCCTACAATATACAAACGCAACTCCCAGTATCATTTGGCTAAGTGTCTCTTAACTATATCCTGTCTTCTCTGCTCAAGGTTTTATCTATAAAAACCTAAAGGCAATTGAGACAGACTCATGCACAAAGAGATTGCTGCATCATCAAGTATAGTTGAGACAAAGCAGAAATGTTACACTGCTGTAAGTATTCGGTCCTAGCCCAGGAACTCACAGGTGACTTAAGAGAATGTCCCATCAACTGAACCAAGATGTTCTCAGCACTAATGCACCCAAACAAATTAGACATTTGATATAATTCTCTGGCACAAAAGGAAGAAAGGGTAAAAGAGCCGATGGTATAGGTGTGATTTACAGTCTTCGCAGCTGTAGAATCTCTCAAGGTCACAGAAGTCAGGACAAGAGAGCTCCAACATGCCAGACTGTCCACTTATAATTTCTGTCCTTAGAGTCCTCAATGGACAATAGACAGGTTACTAAGCTCACTCAACTCCGAAGGTGGCAAGCCCTCTAGATATAGGCCCACAGGGGCACAGCTAGGTTCCACAAGGCAAATGTTTTCTTCAGATAATGGTTCCATTTTGACTATGAGCATGAACAAAATTATGTACTGAGAAAATGCACCCAGGCTGGACCTGGTGATGCACACTTGTGATCTGGCACTTGGAGCAGAGACAGTCAGACTGTAATGAAGCCCAGGCCAGCCTGGGCAGCAGAGCAAAACTGACCCAAAAAACAATAAAATAAATAAAAGATACTAAACGTAAAGAAGTCGCTATATAGAGCTTCCATAAACAAATATTCCAGGGCAACTAAGTATGGTAGCTCATGCATGTAATCCCCCCACTGGGGAAGCTGGGGCAGGATTACGAAAATTCAAGGCCAGCCTGGACTACAAAGTGAGTCCAGATCAGTGAAAGCTAGACAATGAGACAGTGAGAACCTGTCTCCAACAACAAAAACAAGCAAAAGAAATAGTCCAGGGTAGAAGGCACAGGGCTTGACAGCACAGGGCAGTGCTTCTCCAAGTGTAGTCCCTGTATCACCAGTAGTGCCCAAGAACTTACTAGAAATGGACGTTCTTCAAATGGGCGGGAGATGCCAGGCAATGGTGACCCAAGCCTTTAATTCCAGCACTTGGGAGGCAGAGGCAGGTGGTTCTGTGAGTTCGAGGCCAGCCTGGTCTACAAACTGAGTTCTAGGACAGCCAGGGCTACACAATGAAACTGTCTTGAAAAAAGCAAAAAAAAAAAAAAGGTGGGGGGGTGGAGATAAGGAAAAAAAGGAAGACAGGCAAGTTCCTGAGCCTTGCCCTGGATCTGAGTACAAATCTTAGGCAAGGGACCTTTGAGGTGATTCCAACACCACTAAAGGTCACAAACCCAGGGGGTGGAGGTGTGTGTAGGGGGGCTTCTGGAGAGATGCAGTTAAATGCATTGGCTGCTCTGGCAGAGGACCCAAGTTCAGTTCCCAGCACCCACATGGCAGCTCACCACCATTTGTAACTCCAGTTTAAGGGTACTGAAGCCTTCTTCCAGCCTCCTCGGGCACCTGGATTGCATTTGGTGCACACACACACTCATGTGTGCAAGCACGCACGTGCTCACACACACACACACAAATTTTTAAATAATAACAATAAAATAAATCTTAGTAGGTATGTGTGTGTGTGAGAGAGAGAGAGAGGGAGGGAGGGAGGGAGAAAGGGAGGGGAAGGGGAAGGGGGGGGGGAGAGAGAGAGAGAGAGAGAGAGAAACCCAAGGAGAAGAAAGTGGTGAAGACAGATAGTAATGAAAAAAATCTATACACAAAAACCTTGGTGAAATATAATGGAGTTCCACCAGATGTTTAAGTTGCTAGCACAGACTGAATGCCAAGCCCAATAAGCATTAGGATGTCACATGCCTAAGTTCTTTATACATTTTTGTTTCATTGGTTAGTTGGTTGGTTTCCTTTGTTTCTTTCTTCTTTTTTGGGGGAGGGTGTTTTGTTTTGTTTTTTTTGAGACAAGGTTTCTCTGTGTAGCCCTGGTTGTCTGTAGACCAGGCTGGTCTCGAACTCAAGAGATTTTCCAGCCTCTGTCTCCCAAGTGCTGGGACTAAAGATTGCACCACCACCGTCCAGCTGTTTGCTGTTTTTTTTTTGAGACAAGGTCTCACTGTGTAGCCCTGGCTGGTCTGGAACTCTCTATGTACACAAGGCTGGCCCAGCGCTCACAAAGATACTCCTGCCTCTGCTTCCTGAGTGCTGGAATTAAAGGTGTGCACCACCATGACCAGAATGATTATTTTTTAAGTATGGTACCTAAGGTTGAATTCCTAATGAAGCATAGATGATCTTCCAACATAGAAGTTTAAGAAGAAAAAAAAGAAAGTGATTTCTAACATAAAACAGCATGTATGTCCACATTCAAAAGGTAGTCTCAGGGCTGAGGCTATAGCTTAGCTACTGTGGTGGTATGAATGAGAGTGGCCCCCACAGACTCATTTATTTGAATACTTGGTCCCCAGTTGGTAGAACTGTTTGGGAAGGATTAAGAGCTGTGGTCTTTTGGGAGGAGAGTTGTCACTGAGGGTTTTGAGGTTTCAAAAGCCCACACCATTTCCAGTTAGCTCCTCTTCTCATGTTCTCTCTCATTCATATATTTTCTCTCTCTTCCTCCTCCTCCTCCTTTTCCTTCTTCTTTTTCCTCCCCATACCCCTGCCTCATGTTTAGGATCAGATGTAAGTGCTCAGCTACTGCCCCTGCACCATGCTTGCCTGCCTGCCTGCTGCCATGTTCACCACCATGATACAAATACCCTACCCTCTGGAACTATGAGCCTCAAATTAAATGCTTTCTTGTATGTTACTGGGGCTCAATGGCCAGCCAATCTAGCTTAACTGGAAGGTCCCAGAGCAGTGAAAGACCCTGTCTCAAAGAAGATAAATGGTGTTCCTGAGGATGACACCAGAGGTTGTCTGTTCACTGGCCTACACACACACACATGCACACACACGCGCGCGCACACACACACACACACACACACACACACACACACACAAATTAAATAAATGGTGGGGGCTAGTAATGTAGCACAGTTGATAGAGTGCTTGCCTAGCCTGTACCAAGTCCCTGCATTCAACTCCCAGTAATGCAAAAAAATACATAAGAAAAAAAAAGTGGGCCTTTCCTACTTACCAGCTTTTAAAAAAGAAAAAAAAAAAAAAAAAAAAAAAAAAAAGGTTTTTAATAAAGCCCAAGCATGTAGGCTTAGATGGGATTTTGTTGTTTTTAATACGTACAGGTGTTTTGTCTGAAAAAATGTCTGTGTACCACATGTGTGCCTGGTACCTACCTACCTAAAACTCTGTCAGATCCCTCTGGAACTAGAGTTACAGATGGTTGTGAATCCTCATATTGGTGCCAGAAATTGAACCCAGGTCCTCTTAACCACTGAGCCATCTCTCTAGCTTCCAAATGTGTTTTTAAGAGCAGTAAGCTTTCTGAAATGACTGGTTGGGATTTAAGCAAGGTTCATAAAATCTCTAACACTGTTTCTAAAATCTCATTATCTATATACATTTTGGAGTGATGGGGTATCATTTGTAGAAAAAGAAACACTGGCCCACAGCTTTTTACAGACCTTAAAAGAACAGATTTTCCCCAGCCCCTAAAAAGTTTAAAAACCACTACCCAACCTGACATGACTGTATATACCAGTAAATCCCACAAATCAGGAGGTAGAAGAAGGAGGATTAGAAACTCAAGGAAAGCTTTGCCTACACAGTAAGTCCAGACTGGCCTATATTTCATGAGCCCCTAAATAAATAAATAAATAAAAATAAAAAATAAAAATCCTACTGACCCCTGGGTTAGTTTAGGAGATTAGCAGACTAGGCAATTTATCTCAACACAACATTAAATATTTGATTTCTGAAGCCAATCAAACATAGTTTGTCTTCCAGCTCAGCAAGTCTCAGAATTCTTTCCTGTTCTCCTCAAGGGTATAGGAAAAGTAAAGGGGGATCAGACATGAAAACACTTAGGTGTGCTTAACATACAGCATAAACTTTTATAACAATGTTACCACTAACCAAAATGTACTGCAGAATACAGAGTGTTTAGCAGCCCAGCCTTTTACTAGCAGGTATTTGAAACACTGATAAAACCATTCTGTAACTTAAAACTGATACACTTCAAATTTGCTACTGTTCTCTGTGAGGGACACAATGTAGCACAAGTTTAACCACCACAGGCAGAAGAATACTGCATCTGTCCTTACCTGCATCACCACCCTGTCCTATCTATCTCATCACCAGCACAAGACAAGATCAAAAGCATCATGACCCTATGGCCCTATGTATTTACTTACATCATGAACTATGAGTTGCAGGTCAATAACCACCATGCCTTGTTTGGGGATAATGCTGTGCATTTAAGGCACTTTATCCATTTGATGTCAATCAGAACTCATTCAGCTATAGAATGTATTTTGTTACTTTTGCTATCTCCTTGTATACCCCTCTCCCAAAAGAGGGGGGACTAGAAGAAACTGAAACTGACAAGGTCCTGAGGTCACATATCTTTTATATATATACGTAAATATGTGTGTCTTTTTATTCTTTCTCATTAAAATTGACATTAAATTACTCATTTTTTAGCAACTGCAGGCTTAAGAAGAGAAAAAAATAATCTCAAATTACTTTACAGGAAATCTCAGTGCAATTTAAATGCATATGCACACCAAAAAAAAAAAAAATGAGCAGGCACACAAAACTCTATTATATAGTTACCAACTGATGATCTGAGGTTTTAAAACACACATGAGCAAAACAACAACAACAACAAAAACCCTCAACTATTTCATATACTTTTCTTTCATGCCTGTAGTTACTTATTTGACAAATAAGACTTGTCTTTAAAAGGGAGATTTATAAGAGAAAATACAAGGAATCACTTTTTAAAGGATAAACAAGCTCATCCTCACAGCTGGCCCAAGAGTCACTCATTTTCTTTGTCATTATAGAACTGTTAACATTGAGTAAAGATCAATTAACATTGGTCAGAATGTTCACTAAATCTCAGGAAGACATTAAGTCACAGAAATCTGGCATTCAAGGATATCTAGTCAGTTCTGGGAGAAGCTAATGTTAGCTCAGTATGGCACTGGAATTCAAAAACAAACATACCTGCAGCCTCAAAAACTCTGAAAGAAGACAGAACTTACAGATCAAGCTACCTGTGTGAAAAGCTCAAAATTCACCCACAACTTCACAAATAGGCTAGAAGATAGTTTAAGAAAGGCCTCTGCAATAAATCATAAACTGAAAAAAGCAAATAGTCAAAATGATACTTGAAGACCATGATCACCTACCTCTGTGGTACACAGAAGCAGGCTTCTTCCCAAATAAATAAATAAACAAACAAACATGGACAGGGTACCTACCCTCAAGGACAGAATACATAGGTATACCTACTACAGGGCCAGATGTCTGGGTGCACAGAGGTTCAGAACTAGTTTGGGATTCCCTTGCTTCTGGTAATTCTGTTCCCCTGTAAACATTACATATTAGATCTTCCCTGCTCAGACTGTTGGGTTTTATCTCGCAAAGTAACCCAAGTCTGCACAGAAAGCTTCACATCACAGCAGCAGGACCAGACAACTCTGCTCTTAACCCAGCTGAGGCACAAGACTGCACACACTTCAGCTTAATGAAAACATGCAAGAAAGCTGGCAGCCTGCTTCCTTCTAACTAGGAATTTAGGGACATACCAAGTGTTCGTGACACCAAGAAATGCATGAAGCAAAGAAAGCTTACATCATCTGCCCTTCTAGACCCATGATGTAAGGGTGATTTTAGAGAAGATATTAACTTTAGTAAGAAGGTAGTTTCTGTTTACATCCTCTATAAATACCCCTACATTTACACCAGGTGGTTAGAGAAGTCTGAGGAGCCTCGTTTGCCTGATGTATGACTGTTAAAGGGACATTTCTTTACAAAACCCTAAATCGCTTTTCCTATTTGCATATCCCAAGTTTATTCAAGGATGCTCAACTTAAGAATCACAGGTGGGATGCTCAGTAAATCAAAGGCTCCCAGAAGATTAGGCTCTGTGATGCTTCCTGGAATTTACCGCTGCACTTTCCCAGCCTGTTTGAATGCAGATGACTCCAACTTGATCATAAAGTTATAAATCAAAGTATCTCGGAAGAGCATTAGTCTATTTTAGTACTTTCACAGCTTACTCTATGTAAAATGAAGTGTTGATTCTATACTTTTTTTAAGCATGGGTTTGTTTTGTTTTGTTTTTTCAGTGAATGCCATCGGCTTTATAGAAAAATACAAAATACTGTGTAATCTAATTTGGGCTAACAAATTCTAGCTGTTGTAAGAAACAAAAGCATAAGACATACAAGCCAAAACGCACCCTTGCTTAAAATCACACACACACACACACACACACACACACACACACACACACACACACACTCCTTGGCCAAATGATTAACTAAATCACTTAATAATAGGCCAGCTTTAATCAAACAACAGGCAAATGGAACCAGTTGGACCTCAGTTCCAGTGCTGTCTCAGATTAGGGGGGTGTGACCTTGGACAAACTACCCCAATCCTTCCAGGCCTCAGTTTCTTCATCTAGGAAGACTGCAGATTGCTTCTCCTTTGTCCAGCTGCAAAAAGAGGACGGCTGCGAAGCCCTTCCAGTAGTGCCAGGGCACACAGGCAGTCCCTATGCCCGAAAACGTTCGCTGGGTACCGATGACCGCCCCCCCGCCCCCACGTCTCTTCCATCCCAAATCCAAAACGCACGAGGCCGAACTCTTTTAACCCACAACACAAAGAAAGTGCTTGGATTCCACAGAGGTGTCTGGGACGGCAGGCTGCGGGCCCTCCAGTTCCTCCAATGAATGAATGAGCGTCTAGCAGTGGCTGGGCAAGTAACTGTGTCTAACGAGCACCTCTGCCGACTTGAAGGTAACTGTCTTCCAGCATCAATTAAATACCCACAAGCACACCCGGAGCCAAGCACTCGGGCCGTGCACACTCTCACCGAGAGAGCGGGCGCTGGGCGGCCTTCATTCATTCTCCACCCCCAGCCCCGGCGACCGCTGTCGAGTCCCGGGCCGCGGCGGCCCCACCCCCAGGTCTCCCTGCTCGGCCCGGGGTCTCTGACTTGCGCCGCGCACCCCCGCGGGAGCTTGTCACCGTAACAAGCGAGGGGGGCGGGCGAGCGGGCCCACCACAGGCCCGAAGCTGCAGCCATCTGTCCCTTCGGACGGCCCAGGCCCGCCTCGGCTCCCCGGGGCCCCGCCAGCCCCAGCCGAGCCCCGCCGGAGCCAGCGCGCGAGGAAGGCGAGGGAGACGCTCCCTGAACCCCCTTCCCCGGACCCCCGACTCGGTCAACGGGCCCCGCAGCGCCCCTCAGCCTGAGGTCACGCTGCCAGGGCTGCCCCGAAAAGCCCTCAAGGAAAAGAGGGGGAAACATCCCCGTACTCACCCACCGTCTCCTCCCCCTCAGCTGTTTACCTCACAGTCCCTCCAGCCTACAGGGCGCCGCCATCTTGGACGCACAGCACCTCCCCCTGGCGTGAAGCGTCCCCAAACGGCGGAAGCCTCCGCTATGAAAAAGAGTCCCTATCCGGATCCCTCCTACGCTCCGAGCTTAATGCCAGACGACTGAATTCATCAGCATCTCCAGATGGGACAAGATATTCCACTTGTGACGATACAAGCTGGCTTGGAAAAATAACACCGAAAGCTACTTCTAATGTGGGGGCGGGGACGGCGGAAGGATCGCGACGGTGAGGCCCCACTGAGAGATCTTGTGACTCTGAAGGAGGCCGAAAGAAGGGCCGGCGCGGAGGGCGGAGCCACACGAGCAACCGAGGGGTGGGGCGGGGAGGGGCGGCCACGTGACGGTGACAGGCAGCGCACACTCGGGTGCAAGCATAGGCACAAACAAGCGGGCCGGCTAGGTGCAGTGAGGGCGCCGGCCCATCTGAGACAGGTGCCTCTACCTTTGGCACACCTGCCACCTTTGGGGTCTCCCAGTGTGCGTTCCTATTTCCCCAGGAGCCGCTGGGGTCGACGTGGATGGACGGCCTGTCAATCCCAGCAAAATCGAGGGGCAGCCTGCTTTTTTCCTTTGCAGAAGTGAATCTGTGGAGTGGCTTCACACCTAGTGACTTGTAGAGGCCAGCTCTAGTCAGAGGAGGCAGTTGTGAAGTCGATATAACCTTGATTTACTTGCACGCTGTGACATGTTGTCAAGTCTTTTCAAGCCTCCGTTTCTTCCTCTGACGTGGAGAGTTAAGGAAGCAAAGAGATCCAGCGTGTGAAGTACTTAACTGGGTCTCTTGCCTAATGAGTGCTCACTGGCACGGTATAATAAACAAAAGAGGGAGAAGAAGCCTAGCTGTAGTGAAAAGCTTTTTAGAGGAATATCAGAATGTATTTAATTTTTTATTTGCTTTTGTTTACATTGTTTTTATCATATTTATTTTTTTAGATTTCTTTATTGTTTTTTGAGACAGGGTTTCTCTGTGTAGCCCTGGCCATCCTGGAACTCAATCTATAGAGCAGACTGGCCTCGAACTCAGAGACTGGACTATCTCTGCCTGAGATTAAAGATGTGGGCCAGCACAGCCCCCTATTATTTTTTGTTTGTTTGGTTGGTTTGTTTTTCTTGTTATTGTATTTAAACTTACATAATGCGCACAGTGAAAGATGACAGGCAGGAGCTGGAGAGACTGCCCTGCGGTTAAGAGCATTTCCTGTTCTTATAGAGGACCAGGGCTAGGTTCCCAGAACACACATCGCAGCTCACAACCGCTTGTAACTCCAGTTCCAAGGGTCCCATGCCCTCTTCTGGCTTCCTTGGGAACCAGGCATGCACACCTGAACATACATACATGAAAGCTCTCATTCATATACTTAAGATGATGATAGGAGGGGGAGGGGGGGGAGAGGAGGAGGAGGGGTGAAAGGCATCCAAATCGAAATAGAAATGAAACTCAAAGTAGTTAAATGTGTAGAAATGAGCAACAACAACAACAAAAAGTATCGCAAGACTCGGTAGCACTACGGAAGTTTTCTTTACTCTGAGACAGAGTGTCAGGCTATGCAGCCCGGGCTAGTTTTGAACTAGAGATACTCTTGATTCAGCCCTCTAAACTACTTGGGTGACAGAAGTACACCACTGTCCTGTTAGCTTTCTGTGGCTGTGATTAAGACCGTGACCAAAAGCAGCTTGTGAAGGAAAGAGTTTACTTCATATTACAGCATACAGTCCGTCATGGAGAGAAGTCATGGCAGGAACTCCTGACAGGACCCTGGAGGAACAGTGCCCACTGGCTTGCTCTTACGGCTCCCTCAGCTTGGTATGTTATACAATCCAGGACCACTTGCTCAGGCAAGACACGACCCACAGTAAGATGAGCCCTCCAACATCAATTACAGGCCAACCTGATGGAGGCGTTTTCTCAATTTCGATGACCTCTTCCCAGATGATCCCAGTTTATGTCAAGTTGACATAAAAACTAGCCAGCACAACTGCTTACTCTCAGGTTGGATTTTACATAATTGTGAACTAGACTATAACGTTCCAGACACAGCACCAGAGAAACATGACCCTGGCAGCAAGAAAATGCTCGGTGAGTTGTGGGAATAAGTTTGGAGACTTACTGGGTCCCAATTCAAGACAGTCTGGGAGAAGAGAATGGGTGTATTAGTAGCCACACAGTGAGTGGGGGCTGTCGGGATGTTGGAGCCCTAAATGGGCTTTGCTAGGGCTAATGTTAGATGCCTGGTAGGGGTCCTCTGTGATGATCAGAAAAAAATGCATTCTTTCTAGGCCCCTGGCTGCGTGAGCAGAGTCCAGACTAGATTTCTCCTTTCTCGTTTACCTCCATCTCTCCCGGAGTTCTTTGAGCAGTCAACAGCCTTTATTACATGACGTCTGGGGTCACTGGGCTTCTTAGGAAGGCAGGAATGACGCCAGGGATGTCACTAGTCTCTACTGTCATAGAGGCAGGTGGAAGAAGTTCTAGCTACCAGCCAGACTTCCACTGTTACACTAAGCGGGCAAGCCTTAGTCTCCACCCACACAGCAAAGGGTGGAGGACTGATCCTGAGGGAGTGAGGGCAGATCCAGTAAGATGTTAAAATGCAGCAAGTGCATGCAGAGCCTCATTCGGTTTTTGTCAGGCTTGTCCATCCTGTGCTCACTGTGGGCAGAGCGTCCATCAGTCCTCAGATCTGCTCCACCAAATGCTAGATTCTTCAGCTACCCAAGCACAGGCCTCTGGGGAAGGTTCAGCGAAAGAGGGGAGGGGAGAGCTTGTAATTCTCTGTTTCACTGGTCCATAAGCTACTTCAGCAAAGTGGATTCTTGCCTCACAACCAGTGTGAGGCTTCAAGTATGCTCAGAGATTTCTAAGACCACCAGTGACTGGGAGACTTGCAGTGACTAAGGAGTGGGGTGGGGGAACCAGAAGGCCCCCCTCCCTGCCCTGCTTCCCTCAGCTTGCTGACCTCATGGGGCTGGAATGTTCTCCTAGGAAGAGGGGAGCAGTGAAGCACTGAATCCAGGATGCAGGCTCTCAAGAGAGGCTGTAGCCACATTGTTACTGTTTATCCAGTGTCTCGAAGAAGAATGGTAATTGTTACCAGGATTTGGACCACAGGGACTGCTGAGGGGAGGCCAAGAAGACAGGCAGAGATTGACAGCCTGGCCAGGAGATGGTTTACCAATCCCGGCTTTCCTAGATTGATTTTTATTACTGAAAAGCTGTTCATCAGACCATCTCTTTCCACACAGCACCCTAGAGCCTGCCTGTGGCAGGGGCTACCTAACCGTGCCCTGTGTGGGCAGATGGTGCTGATTTGGTGCCTAGGGCAGGCAGGCATCCATCTGTCACCTTGGTCTGAGCAGCATCTCTCCTCTCTTCGGGGGAGGTGAATTGCCCTTCCTCCTCTCTGCTTGTCCTGGTGACGCTGGCCATCACAGTGCATCCAGCCCTCCAAACACGATCAGGCCTCACTCACCAATGAAAGATCCTAGCATCTAGCTAAACTGATTGGCCCCTGGTTGAACATGTGACTGGAGCTCTTGTATGGAACTATTCTGCCAGCACAGCTGCCTTCTTTGTATGACCAGCTGTGCCTGCTTGTAAAAGACCACTCCACAGGGGCTGTGGACTTGGCATTCCTTCACAGGAGTGAGCAGAGAGGACCACTGAAGCCTCACCTGAGTATCTAGCCACTCTGTCCAGCCAGTTGGATGCAATTTACTCCAATTGCACATGGCTTGGGATCTCAGAGAAGGGTTAGAAAATGGAAGTGGGGACAACAATGGGAAAGGGGCTCCATCTACACAGGCATGGACGAGCCATCTTCCATGCTGGGTACAGACCTTCCATGATGGCTATTTTAGGGTTACCCACGCTTCTGCTTGTAACCCCTCACCCGTGCTCTTGTAAGCCTAGTAAATTCCTTGGTTCACTATGGTGAACTTCCAGTGGAGCCTGACTTTGGTTTGTGGTTGAGACTTTAGAAGGAGGGGTTAGGAAACATTGCTTACTCTCCCTCTCCCACCCCAAGGAGAAGATTCTCGTGAAGGAGTCTAACCAATAAAACTGCTTCCCTGGGGCTTTAAATACAGGGATGCTAAGGCATATTTTTCTCTTCTGTGTTGACGAAACCAGGACAAGGAGGCTGTGGCCTCTTGCTTTCTCTGTAGCATGTAGCAAGCTATCCAAGAATTCTGGCCTAAAAGATTCATCAAGGGCAAGGAGATCATTTTTGCCATGTAAGCATGAGAGTTTGCGTTCAACCCCAAAACCCACCTGAAAAAGCCAGGCATGGTGTTACAGCCTTGTGATCTCATCCCTTGGGAGGTGGAAGAGGGCTGGAGAGAAAGGCAACAAGGCCTGGTCCCTGTGGAGTTGGAGCCAGCCATAGTGCCTCGGCATCCTGGACAGCAGAGAGGAAGCCACCAAGAGTCTGGCTGGAGAGGACAACAGCCCTGAACCAAGAGCACAGATTTAGTGACAAGAGACCTGAAGTCCCACAGAGGAAGAACAGCTGTAGGACACAGGCCACTGACCATGAGGCATGGCTGTGTCTCCTGCGTAAGTGTGGATAATACAAATGTGTTTTTTCAGTCTGTTATTTTTATGACACTGGCTTCTGACAAGCATCTCAGGCTTCCTGTGACCAGGAATGTTGTCTTTACCTGGATCACATTTCCAAGACTCAGACTCCAAGTTGATGGCTATGGGGAGGTCTTTTCAGGACCTCAATGATAGTACAAGAGAAGGGCTCTTCTGAGCTTGCCCGCTCTGCCCATTCCACTTCTGTTTCTTCAGTCCAGCTCTGTACTCATGGAGAATGTGGTATGGGTCCATCTTCCACCGAATTTATCTGTTCTCCTGTTACTGGTCAGTGGGGCAACACCCTTTAAACATCTCAGCTCAAAGCAAAAACCTGGGGCAGGACTGGTGTAGTCAGACATTTCTCTCCTGCCCACCTGTCCCCAAATACCTGGCAGCCACTTCCCAAATAATTGACTCAGAAGCTTAATATAAATTATAAATGCTCAGGCTTATTACTAACTAGCTCTTACATTTTAAGTTAACCCATATTCCTTATTTACGCTCTTTACCTTTATTAGCAAGACACGTTCATCTCCTGCTCCCTGTGCCTATCTGGAGACTCCAGACTATGCCCTTCTCTTTCCCAGCATTCTCAATTTGGCTTTCCTGCTTAACTGTGGAGGCCCACAGAGGTTTCCTAGTGAGATCTGAGCTTGCTTTACCCAGCAGGGCTACATTAGAAGATGGCTTGACCACATGTGTGGTTCCAGGTGATTGGAAAGGTCTGCACTTGGCTGAGCTAGGGGGAGGTCTTTTGCCCCACTCCTTGGCATTCCTATAAAAAGCCCTTTAGAAGAGACAGAAGGGGGCTGGAGAGATGACTCAGAGGTTAAGAGCACTGCTTGTTCTTCCAGAGGTCCTGAGTTCAATTCCCAGCAACCACATGGTGGCTCACTACCATCTGTAATGAGATCTGTTGCCCTCTTCTGGTCTGTGGGTGTACATACACACAGAACACTGTATACATAATAAAATAAATAAATCTTAAAAAAAAAAAAAAAAAAAAGAGAGAGAGAGAGACAGAAGGGGCTGGTGGATGCTGATCTAGGCCCTCCCGAGGCTATCCTGTGTTTCTGTCTGTCTGTCTTCTTTCCCCTCTATTTTTCTATCTAAATATTTTTCATTCCTCTCTCCTCAAGAGTACCCTGGGGAAAAAGTGGGAGCGGGTCTCCTACACCTAACTTTATTCTGTTCAGCTAATGGCCAGTCAGCTTCTTTATTAAACTAATCACAGCAACAAATCTTCACAGTGTACAAAAGGATTATTTCCACAGTAGGCTGGTTAAAAGTGTTGACTGCCCCTGCAGAGAGCAGGTTACCAGCACCTATGCTGGGCGACTCACAACTCCCTGTAACTCCAGGGGATCCAACACCCTCTTCTATCATCCTTGGACACTTACACTCACACACACACACACACACACACACACACACACACACACACACACACACACATCTTTTTTGAGAAGCCTGTTTTGAGATAGTGTACTTTACCTTGTCTTAGTTACTTCTCTATTCTGTGGGAGAACACCATGCCCAACAGCAACTTGAGGAAGAAAAAGTTTATCTTACATCTCTTAGGTCACACTGTATCTGTGGTGGTTTGAAAGAAAATGGCCCCAAAAGGGAGCAGCACTATTAGGAGGTGTAGCGTTGTTGGAGGAAGTGTGTCACTGGGGGGGGGGGGGGGGGGGGGCTTTGAGGTCTCCTATGTTCAAGCTATGCCCAGTGTGACAGTTCACCTCCTGTTGCCTGCAGATCAAGATGTAGAACTCTCAGCTCCTTCTCCAACAGTATACCTGCCTGCACACCACCATGTCCCACCATAACGATAGTGGACTAAACGTCTGAAACTGTAAGCCACCCCAATTAAATGTTTTCCTTTATAAGAGTTGCCATGTGGGGCTGGAGCGGTTAAAGGCTCAGCGGTTAAAGGCGTTGGCTGCTCTTCCAGAGGACCCGGGTTCAATTCCCAGCACCCAAATGGCAGCTCACAACTGTCTGTAACTCCAATTCCAGGGGATCTGACACCCTCATACAAATTCAAATGCAGGCAAAATGCCAATGAACATGAAGTAAAAAAATTAAAATTAAAAAAAAAAAAAGAGTTGCCATGATCTCAAGCCAGGCAGTGGTGGTGCATGCCCTTAATCCCAGCATTCAGGAGGCAGAGACAGGTAGATCTTTAAGTTCAACACCAACCTGGTCTACAGAGAAAGTTCCAGGACATCCAGGACTACATAGAGGAAATCCTGTCTCAAAGATAGATAGATAGATAGATAGATCAAATAAAGAAAAGAAACAATTACTCAATTACTTCGGGGGCTGCAGAGATGCTTCATGGTTAAGAGCACTTGCTCCTCTTGCGGAGGACCCAAGTTCGGTTTCCAGCACCCACATGACAGCTCACACCTACCTGTAATTCCAGCTCCAGGGAATCTGACACCCTCTTCTGAACTCCAAGAGTATCTGCACACACATATTCACATTCCCCAACACAGACAGATGCACATACATACACATAATTAAAAAATCTTTTAATTTTTATTATTAACTAACTAATTTATTTTTGGTTTTTAGAAACAGAGTTTCTCTACGTAGCTCTAACTGTTCTGGAACTCACTCTGTAGACTAGGCTGGCCTTGAGCTCAGAGATCCTCCTGCCTCTGCCTCCTGAGTGCTAGGACTAAAGGTGTGCACCACCACACTCAGCTAAAATATTTTTTTAAAGAATCAAGTACATTTTGTTTTGTTTTGTTTTGAGACAGGGTCTTACCATGTAGCCCTAGCACACCTGGAACTCAATATATAGACCAAGCTGGCCTGGAACTCATAGAGTTATGCCTGCCTTTTCCTCACAAGTGCTGATATGAAAGATGTGTGCCACCCCATTCAACTTAGAATCAACTTCTTTTTTTTTTTTTTTAATGTGGGTAGATGCTTTGCCTTCATGTATATCTGTGCACCCTATGCATTCTTGGTGCCCATGGAGGCCAGGAGAGGGTATAGGATCCTCTGGAACTGGAATTATAAACAGTTGTGAGCTACCATGTAGGTGTTGGGAATTGAACGCAGATCCTCTGCAAAAGCAACCAGTGCTCTACCCACTGAGCCATCTCTCCAACCTCAAATCGTGTGTGTGTGTGTGTGTGTGTGTGTGTGTGTGTGTGTGTGTGTGACAGGTTCTTTCTCTATAACCCTGGCTGTCCTGGAACTCACTCTGTAGACCAGGCTGGCCTCAGACTCACAGAGTTTCACCTGCCTCTGCCTTCACAGTACTGGAGGAAAAGGTGTGCGCCACCATGCCTGGCTTCTCAAATCTACTTTTTAAAAGAAGGAATATATGGAGAAAAGGTTTATATTTGCTCAGCTATTCCTTCCCCATCCTAGCATCCTTCATTATTTAAAGAAGATCTAATTTTCCATCTATACCATTGCCCTCTCTCCACCGCTGAGCTGATCCCAATCCCTCATTAAGATTCTAAACATAATTGTTTGTTGACTGACTGATCCTAAAGCACCCTAGAGAGGAGAGAGAGAGAGAGAGAGAGAGAGAGAGAGAGAGAGAGAGAGAATTGGCCCACACCATTACGGAGTCTGGCAAGTCCAAACTCTGCAGGGAGTGTTTGCAGGTTGGCAAACAGAAAAAAAAAAAAAAAAAAAAAAAAAAAGTGTTGCAGGTCAAGTCCAAAGGCCAACTATAGCGAAAATTACTCCAGCTTGATGGAGGTGAGTCTGTTCTATTCAGCCTTGCCCCAATTTGCCACCCTTTGTGGTGGGAATTATTCTTTGCCCAGAATCCACTGTTGTAAATGCCAATCTTTTCAAAGTGCTCTCATAGAAACATCCAGAATAATGCTGAATCGCACTTGGTCTTTCAGTAGTAGGAGAGAGAGAGAGCCTCATGAACCTCACAGACCAGAGTCAGAGACAGGCACGTTCACCCTGCAGCAGGTGTTGCAGTAGACTTAAGGGCACTGTATAGCACACACACCCAGCAACTCTCTTGCTCATGGCCACATTTCAAACATGGAGAACAGCAGTTAGGTGGAGAAAACAGAAGCCTGTTAGGAACAGTCCAGGGAGAGCAAGAACACACGTGTGTAGGGAAAGACAGGGACAAGAATGCCGGACAGTTGGGAAGCTGCTGGCTAACTAAGCTGGGCCAGGAGGTACAGGAGGCAAGCCACAGATGACATGAACCAAGAACCCATGCCGTTCTGAGGTTTTGCATGTGTACATGTAGCCTTCAGAGGAATCCTATCCAGAAGGTATAACTTTATAAGAAACTGAGTCACAGAGGTTTGTCTTAGTTACCAGTTAGTGGGCCTCCATAGAGACCACTGGAGATGTGAGCAGGCCAGGTCCTGAGGAGCCCAGCATGTGATGGCATTTGACCTTGATGTCTGCTGGAGTGTGGAGGGTGGATAGAGGAGTCAGGACCATTTCAGACTGGATGGGTGAGCTCCAGGTTCAGTGAAAGACTGTTAAACGAACAAATGAAACTAATGAGGAGATTGATAGAGGAAGATATTTGAAGTCAACCTCTGGCCTCCACATGGGCATGGATGGGCTAGTGCGTGCTCATGCATACCCCCGCTCCACACACACACACTGTGTGTGGGTGTGTGGGGTGTGTGTGGTGGGGGGCGGGTGGGTGGGTGTGGGTCTGAATTCTAACAGAGCCACTGTAGAGGAAAATCTTTGAAAGAAAACAAAACAAAACAAAACAAAAACAAAACAAAAAACAGAAAGAAAGAGCCAGATGGATTGGCACACACCTTTAACCCCAGCACTCAAAAAGCAGAGGCAGGCAGATCTCTGTGAGTTCAAGGCCAGCCTGGTCTACAGAGTGAGTTCCAGGACAGCCAGGGCTACACAGAGAAACCCTGTCTTGAAAAAACGAAAAGGGGAAGAAAGAAAGAGAGAATGAGAGAGAAAGAAAGCCAGTGAGAGAAAGAGGGAGAGAGAGAGAGAGAAAGTGAGAGAGAGAAAGAGAAAGAGAGAGAAAGAAAAGCAAGCAAGCAAGCCTTTGGCAAACTGGGATAGTGAGCATGAAGGCTGGCTAGGACAGCTTTAGGAGATGTCCATCTTTTGTGTACTTATGTGATGAATAAATATTCCTATTTTTAGGAGAAATATATTCAAATGTGGGTGAAGTGTCCCGGTGTCTGTATTTTCAAACTATTCTATCAGAACTACACATGTCACATAAACTCCTGTGTGCATCTACAGAGGAAAAGGCACATTTGGCAAACACTGTGGCCTAATGTAGAAGGCAGATATGGGGTGTTCATGAGATATGGCTGATTTGCTTTTCTGTTTGATTTTTTATATAATAAAAACCTGAAAAGGTATTTAAAGATAGAACCACACTCATGCTTCTGAGGAACTCTGGCCAACTCCAGTTTGAGAGAAAGCTCTCTAATGGCAGCCCCTCCTCGCAAAAAGAGATGCAAATTGGGTGCAAATCCTGGCTTCCATGTTGATGCCACCCCTTTCTCCGCCTTCCAGTCCTTTCCCAGCTCTGATCTACATGGAAGTGGAGCCAGGGGGCAGGTGGGGAGAGAGGGGACTTTTCGAATGAGTTTGTATTTTTAGTAACCTGTAAAGGGCTGTCACGGACCCAAGATCTTATTCGCTTCTTTGAGACTTTGCTCCCTCCACTTGCAGTGAAAGTTCCCTTCTTCTCCCAACTAGTTAGATATGGGGGAACCCACTCACAGTCTCAGCAATTTTTTCTGTCTGAAACTACCCAGGCACTGAGAATATCACGTGGGCTTGATGGATGCACTGGACTTACCTCCCTAGGGCTGGTTAAAGAACACACACACACACACACACACACACACACACACACACACACACTTGGCTTACTGGGAAAACCACAGATATTCATGTGTCACACACTTACTGATCTGTGCTGTCCATCGTGATGGCATCTTAACAGTGAGTGGGGCTGTGCACTAGTGAGTGAGGCAGACTACTCCTGATTAGGCCAGTGTGGCCTTGACCATGGTGCCAGCATGCCCAGGGACTGGTACTTGGATCCCCATTATAGAATTCTATTGACTTTATTCCCAGTGATCCCAAAATGCTCCCTAAGACCAAAGAAAAGAGTTCCACCAAGCCCTCTACACCTCTTGGCCACTGTCTAGGACATTCACTTTCTCCTCCCCCTCCCATAGCCTCAGGGTGGAATTTCTAGCAGTCTGTGGGCCAATACAAAGGCGGAAGTCACTGGAGTTTATAGAGCAGTAACCAAATGCCAGGTGTTTCATTAATGATCAACCTGCCAGGTAAATCACACAGGCTGCCTGATGGGACAAGGCTGACACTCTACTCTGTCCTCCTCCCCACCCCAGCCACCAAGGCTGCCCTTGACCATCCCGTTCAAGAGAAAAAGGGGCAGAGTGGGTATGTAGTGAGCAGCAGGTTAAGTGTCTAAAAGCTGACTACAGTTTAACATTTTCCCGATGACACCCATACAAGCATCTTCCAGGCTCATTTCACAGATGCAAAGCCTGAGCCCTGTCCACCATGTGCTCCTTGTGTAGGTCAACTCCAGCTGTGGTGTGTGGAGGTTGCCGGCCCTGCCGGTTACCGGTGGGCGTTTATATTTTGTAAATTGAGACATCAAGATTGGAGGCAATAAAACAAAGCCCTTCAGAAAGGAGTTGAGAAGGCAGGGTCAGGGGATGGGGTGGGGGGTGTCTCTCTGTCCTGGCTGTTTCTTAGGAGCCAAGTGTATTACTTTTCTCAGTACTGTGACAGAACCCCTGACGAAGTCTCCTGGAGACATGCAGGCTTGACTTGGGCTCCAAGTCTGAGGATACAGTTTATCACGGCAGGGAAGGTGTGGCAGCAGGTGCTGGAGGGGGCTGGTCACAGATGCTGGTCACACTGCATCAGGAGTCAGGAAGAAGAGTGATGGACACTGGCGCTTGGCTCAGTTCCTCGTCTGTACTCAGTCCAGGACCCCAGCCTGTGGAATGGCACCCCTCATATTCAGGGTGGGTCTTCCCCACTCGGTTAACCCAGGCTGGACACTCCCTTACAGATAGGTCCAGAGGTTGTCTCCTAGCTAATTCTAGATCCTGTCATGTTGACAAAATTAACCTTCACAGTAAGTAACCCAGCAGGTCTTTCTCTGGGCCTCAGCTGCTCTTCCTGCCCACCATGTCCAGTAGACCAGGGGTTCACCTTAGGTCTCTCTCAGGATGACGCCTCATGTTGGATTGTGGGGGGACTTTGAAGAGCTGTTTCTCCACCTTGGGAAGATTCTTCTAGCCACATGGCTACCCAAGCTAATGTCAGCAATGATGAGGTTGAATTGGAACCATTACACTAACGTGATGGGTAAAAGAGATGGAGAGAGAAGGAGTCGCAGGGGTGAATTTTAAATCCATGTTTCCGTCTGATCATATATTATTCTTGTGATTCAAACAGCGCCTCTAAATTATTTTTATATGGAGACTATTTTTGTTCAATGAAAAGGAAGAGAGAGTGCCACCGTGTGGCCATATAGTAAATTACTTCTCTAGGATCTAGAGTGCCCTTAGCATACAAGAGAGGCTCCAGCACCTGGGGGCTGCAGATCCTGGCAAAAAGCCACAGTCTCCTTGGTGGCTGAGTTCAAGTCTTCCTCTGCTCTGTCTGCTGCCGACTAATCTTGAACTTCAAGCAACCCATGTAAATGGGTGTTTTCTTGGCACCAAAATACATAGAGAAGATGAGCCCCAGATCAGCCAGCTCTCCAGAAGCCCCACAGAGGGCAAGGGCCAGCAGGTTCTTCCTTGGGTTCTTCCTCTTCTGCGTGTGTTTGTGTGGAGGCCAGAGGATCATGTTGAGTGTCTTCCTCTGTGGTTCTCTGTGTTTGAGACAGGGTCTCTCATTGGACCTGGAGCCCACTGAGTGGCTAATCTGGCTGGCCAACATGCCCTGGGACCTTACTGCCTCTGCTTGTCTAACACTGGGATCCAGGTGTGTGCCGCCATGCCTGGCATTTTACATGGGTGCTGGGAATCTGAACTCAGCTTGTGCAGCAAGCATTTACCCAGGAGCCATCTCCCAACCTCTCCATGTAGCACCTCTTCTTAAACTGTGAGCAAAATAATTGGTACCAGAAGTGGGGCCATTGCTGTGACTATCTGATCATGTGATTTTTAAGCCTTCTGAACTGGTCTGTGAAAGGATATGGAGTAATTTGGAGCTTTAAGTGATAGACACCTGAGAACACCTTGAGCTGAGCTTACTGGGCCGTTCTGATCAGAGTTTGGAAGATCAGCATGCCAAGAGAAATGCAAAGCATGTGGGCCTGGCCCATGAGGTTTCAGAGGTGAACAACGATTGTGCTGGAAGCCGCACTAGAGGCCATTTATGTTACATTCTGGCAAAGAACGTGGGTGCATTCTGCTTGTGTCTTGAAAGTTTGGTTGAGGTTGAATTCAAACCCAGTGGACTAAGTTGTTTGGGTGGAGAAAAATGTCAAGGTGGCATCGTGTTCAGGGGTGGCACCATGGCTGCCTACTGCTCTCAATTATCACTACAGAGAAAGAGAGCAAAAAGGTACCAAACCCTTGCAGTTTGGTGGGCAAAGGAGCATAAAGACGCCAGGCAAGTCAGAGACAAAGAAAGCAGTTGTTTTAAGATTAGTGCCTCTAAAGAGAGGACTTGGATCCAGTGAGCTAGCTCAGTGGTGTAAGTGCCTGTTACCAAGCTTGACAACCTGAGTTCCGTTTCCAGGACCTACATGGTGGAAGGAGAGAACGGACTCCCACAAGTCATCCTCTGACCTCTACACACGTGCCATGGCAGGTGCATATCCACAAAATCAACAAGCAAACAAATAAGTAAATAAATAAATGGAGACAGAGAGAGAGAGAGAGAGAGAGCCTTCTCTCTAACTTTATGTAGGTTCTGGGTATTGAACTCAGGTCATTAGGCTCATGTGTAAGAACCTTTCTTCACTGAGCCATCTCACCAGCCCCACACGTGTATGTCTGCACACACAGCACCACCATCACCACCACCACCACCACCACCACCACCACCACCACCACCACCATAAATAAAATAATAAATAAAAGAATTTTTAAAAGAGAAGCCTTCCCTGTCTCTTTTCTGGGATAATAGGTAAGACCCCACCTAACAAAAACTCCAATTTGTGAGAATACAAATTCATTTTAAAGGAGAGCACTGAGCCTGTCACCAAAAGGATCCTATGTTGAAAGCCAGCTGCCCGAGGAAGTGTTTTCCGAGGCTCACTTACAAGGTGGACAGAGGCCCCGGCAGCTTTGGCAGCAGGAGAGCAGACCGTATCCCAAGCTAGCAGTAGAATGTGGCAACGCCGTTCACATGGTGCTAATTTTGCAGATGTGCAAAATGCAAGAGTAATGGGGTCATGGGGGCTGCACCCAGGTTCTAGAAAGCCACTGAGGCCAGGGGGAAAGCATGCACGTCTCTCTGCTTCCCGATTGGGACAGTGACAGTGAGAGACTGCTGCATGCTGCTGCTGTCACTCCTTCCCCACCAGGAGCCAAAAACAAAACAACACCAACAAAAACCCATGTTCTTCTTTAAGTTGTCCTTGTCAAGTATTTTCCACAACAATGAGAAAAGTAACTAACCCCTCCAGTCAACAAAAGCTAATGAGAATCCTGACAGGATGGATCACTTCAGCACCTGCATCCAACCAGATCTGAAGCAGAACATTTTCAGTGCAATGAAATGGCTGTTTCATTATTGTCAAATTACCCAACATTAGGGCTGGAGATGTGGCCCAGCAGTTAGGAATACTTGTTGCCAGGTATGAGAAAGCTGGTCCTGACGGCATGGGTGCAGAAGAGCCAGCTCTGCCCCTCTCCTGAGGCAGGGCAATCCCAGCACCTGGATTGACCAAATCAGCTACTACCCAGATTCACATGCAGGGCTTTGAGGTGGCCCTCCCCAGCATCTACCCCTTTCATGACTCTCCAGAGCTTGTGAAGGGACTGTTCCTGAAGAACCATGGCCGTGGAATCTCCATGACTCCAGGCAACGTCAGGATATCCAGGAGGAGTTTTGGTGAGGGTCCAGTGCTGATGGTGTGCCAGAAGCCAAAGGCCTTGTATCAGACCAGCAACTCATTACAATGAACATTTGCAAGTCAAGTGGAGTGGACAAAAGGGTCTACTGGGCGACACATTGCAGCTCCCAAGGCCACGGGGATGAATGAAGAGGTGTTAGAGAGGTGGGAAAGATGGAGGAGCCAAGTGGGTTATTTGTTTATTTTGTTTTTAATTAATATTTTCTTAATTTTCTTTTGGGGGAGACTATACAGGGGGTGAGGGGCGGTTATGAAGGGACTGGGAAATGAGCAGGATTTGGGTACACGATTCCCAAAGAATCAATAAAAAAATTTATGTTAAATTTTTTTAAAAAACATTAAAAAAAGAACACTTGTTGCTCTTGCAGAGGCTCCAAGTTCAATTCCCAGCACCTAGGTGGTAGCTCAAAACCACCTGTAATTCTAGTTTCAAGAGACTTGATACTTTCTTCCAATTCCCACAGGTACCAGGCACACACAGGGTGAGCATACATACCTGCAGGCAAACCACACATACACATGTTAAATAAGTCAAAAAAAAAAAAAAAAAAAGTTTGTGTTGAGTTTCTGCAATTGGCGCCTGAAAACAGGTTGTTATCTGAAAGAGTTGTGACACTGTGAGAAACACCGACTCTAAGTTCTGAGTAAACGTTCTGGGCCTGCGGGTAAAGGTAAAGGTGGCTTTTACACCAGGGAGGCCCTCCTTGCCTGGGTTGCCTCTCTCCTCTCCAGGGTCCCATTTCTTCAGTCTATCAAACTATCACTTGAACTTGGCTGTGGTCAGTTCCCTGAGGTCCTGGCTTCTAGCTCTTTGTCTGACCTCTTCCTCTTTTTAGTCACTCTTCTCAGCCCAGCACCCATTTAGAGGCCACTTCATGGGGGCTGGAGAGATGACTCAGGGGTTAAGAGCACTGGCTGCTCTTCCAGGGGACCCAGGTTTGGTTCATAGCACCCGCATGGATGGTCACAACTTTTTTTTAATTCCAGTCCCCGGGGATCGGATGCCCTCTCCTGGCCTCTGCCAGTACTGCATGCACACAGTGCACAGCCATACATGTAGACAAAAACCCTTACACATAAAGTAATAAATAGGGGTCACTTCCTTCACTGAACCCCCAGAATCTGGGTCCATGTTCTGGAGCTCCATGCTCACATTGTATTCTTTTCATCTTTATATCACAGAGCTTGTCACTTGGAGTGACATGCTTTTTTTTTTTCAGATTTCTCCGCTCCATCTTGTGGGCCAGGAAAGACTTTGTGTGGCTCCTGTGTAAGACTTGCTGTGGTCTGAATGTGCTTCCAAGATTCATATTGGAACATGAGACCTACTGTGATGGCAGTGAGATGTGATCTCTTAGGAGGTGACTGGGCCAGGAGGCCTCAGCCTTCCTCATCAATGAATCAGTGCCCTTATGGATGGGACTGTGAGGGGCTGGAGAGTTAAGGGGTTAAGGGTGCTTGTTGCTTTTTCAGAGGACATGAGTTTAGTTCCCACTGCTCACATTGGGCAGCTCACAACTGCCTATAATTCCAGCCTCAGGTATCTGAGCCTCTCTTCTGGCCTCCATGGATGCTGCATGCACATGTGAATACTCAAACACAGCCACATTCATATGCGTAAATTAAAATAAAACCAAAATATTAAAAGGGACTTAGGACGCAAAAACATTCCTTTAATGCTTCTGTCATCTGTCCTGCACGGCCACAACCTTAAGACACTTTTACCCCTACCGCCCTGTGAAAGGACACAAGAGGCACTCACTAACAGACCTTAACCAAACACAGAGAAGGGAGGAGGAAGTAAGGAAACACCTCATTCAAGAAAAGACCTCTGGAGTAACTGTCCAAAAAAATGAATGAATAACCACGAGGATGCTAAAGGCATTTAGCCCTTGAGGGACAAAAGGAAGGCGTGGCCTCCGAGACTCACAGCTTAGAGAAGTGGTGTTGGCTTCGGAGGCCATCCAGGGTGGCTTGGTTCAGGGCTGTGTGGGCCTGTCATGCCAGATGGGGGTCCTGGTATGCAAGGAGCTGGTGGCCTGTCCACTGCTCTTCCAGGGAGGGGATCTTAGTTGTAGAGGAGCCTAAAAGAGACCTGGGCCTGGGGTCCTTTATGGGCATCAAGACCCTCCCCTACAGTGTGGCTTCAGAGCCACCGTAGAACTGGCTGTGCTGCACAGCAACCTGAGGCTAGAGATCAGCCAAACAACTGTGCAATCCGAAAGCAAAAGTTTTGGTAAGGTTATCAGGGGAAAGGGTGTGTGTGTGTGTGTGTGTGTGGTGTGAAACCATTAGAGATGTCAACAAAGGAGTAAGTGAATGAGTGTTTCGGCAGGAAGGATAGGCAAGTGCAAATGTATGTGACAGTAAGAGAGGACTGATCCATGTCAGGGAAGCTTTGGAAAATGTCCTAACTATGATCTGTTGAGTTTTCTGCAGAGTGACACAGTTTCCACTGGCTGCTGGCTGGCAACGTGTGCCATCTAAAGAATATTCAAGACGTTTTCCTAAATCTCTTTTCATGAGGAGAGATCGAGGGGCTGGATGCGGCTGTCTCCTGTCTGTGGCCAGCAGCTGGGACCTGTGACTCTAGTGTCACGTGCTTCCCTGGGGAGCTGTGGTGGCCTCTGGCTCTGGCTGCGCGGCTGGGCCTCCCAGCAGAAAGGCCTGATTGAAACATCCCTTTTCTCTACACTTCGAACCTTGGACTTGCAGTTTCAATCGGAGCTTCCTGTCACCACGTTTGTTTTCTTTATGAGGGAAATGTAATCTCTCCAGTCCGGGCTGCAAGCGCATGCAAATCAGCTAACAGTGCTGTTTTGTGGAGTTCTCTGTGTATGCAAAACCTCCCGGAATAAATCAGTCATCCCCAAATGGGAGGAGGCCCAGAGACAGAGCAGGAAAGAGAAAGTGGGGAGCAGGGAATAGGGCTAGGTTCAAATGGGGTGAAAGGTCCCAGGCTGGCCTGGGTACCCAGAGGCCCCCATTGGCCGCGATGTCTCCGTGTCTGCCACCAGATGGCAGCACACGCTGGCCTTCATACTCGGTATTCAATCAGTACTTGGATTTGGCCAGGCACGGGGTCCAGGGTCCCCAAACTCACTGCCATACTTTTCTGTTCTTCTACTCTGCCTGTCTGGCTGAGTCTGGGGGAAACTCCAATTTTGTTCTTTTTTTTTGTTTTTGTTTTTGTTTTTTCCAAATGAGCCCAGTGGGAGAAGGGACCTTGCTGGTTAAGTGTGACCTGTAGTGGCCCAGCAGCAGCAAGGGGGCCACTCTGATGTCCCAGCACAAACGTGTGATGCTGAACTTAAGACAGGAAAGGAGGAGGGAGAAAGGAGGAAAAGGAGAGAGAGAGAAGGAGGAGAGGAAGGAAAAGGGGTAAAGAAAAGGAGGAAGGATGTGGGAAGAAAAAAGGGGAAGACAGCGAAGGAAGAAAGGGAAAGAAAGGAACAAAACCTAAAGGAAGTGATGGCCCCCCCACACCCCCCCCCCACACACCCCCAAAGCCAGGGACTGTAAGTAAATGCTTTACGTTTTAAATTTTAATAAGTTAGCCACTCTTGTTCACTCAAATGCTACTCAAAGTTTCTGGAGAAATTTCCAGTGGCTTAGGAGCTCCTGTGAAGTTTTGATAAGCAAATACGGCTGCACTCGCGCGCCCTAGTCATTGGCTGACGCTGCAGCCGCCAGATTTTGACACAAATAATCAGATTGAAAATCAGGGAGGGGAACAGAAGAGGAAAAAAAAAACACACACAGAGAGAGACGAAAAGGAGAAGTGTCTTTGTGCAGAGACTCATAAAGTTGACAGAGCTGAGAGCAATCACTAGAACTGCGTGGAGGCTCCGGGCTCTCAGGATCCTCAGGCAGAAGTCAGAAAAGGGGCAGCCCCTCCTTGCAGGTGAGTGCTGCCAGACCTGTGGTGGCTGAGCTCCTCTGGAAAGTTCCTGTCTTGAGACCCCTAGGCGGAATGGCTGCTTCCCTTTACAGTTAGAGGAGGAATACAGTGGTAATCTCTCTTCTGGATGCACTGCTCATCACCGGGGAGAGAAGGAGGAAGGAGCTCGGGCTGGGCTGTGATGCCCCATGCTAGTGGGGGAATCATGCCTTCCTTCCTTCTGGGAATTCTGTGAAACTTCACCCTGATACTCCTCTCTCTCTCTCTCTCTCTCTCTCTCTCTCTCTCTCTCTCTCTCTCTCTCTCTCACACACACACACACACACACACACACACACACACACACACACACACACACAGAGCTCCTCTAGGGCTGTGGGCAGTATGCAGCACAACCAGAGATGCCCAAGTTGGTGTCTCCCTGCAGGTAGAGCTGCCCTGTACCAGGAACTCAGAGGGATTTGTAGCCCGCCCTCCTGGAACCACTGAGGAGTCAGAGACCCTCTCTTTAGGAAGCTACTGAAGGAAGGTGTGGAGATGAGCCTGCCCCAGCCTCTAGGAACAACAGGATTGTAGGTGGGAGGCACTATCAGGGGTTCTTGGCTCTCTTTGAGTATCCAAAGCTCTTCCTTCTTCTTTTTAGAGGAAAAGGCAAGTTTGAATTCTTGGGCTTCTTAGCAAAAAGGGTTCGTTGCAGAGATGCCCCACAGATGCTATTTGTCTGTGGCTGGGTCTTGAGAAAGCCAGCATCTTTATGAGACCACTAGGGGAAATTCAAGTCACCTCTGGCTGTGGGTATGGCAGCCACCTGGTGCTTTTGGAGCTGTGCCTGTCCACCTGTGTTCTTCCAAGAAGCCCTGCAAAGTGGTGACTGGCTCATCCTCTGTCAGGAGAGGTGTAGCATTTCAGTTTAGGGGTCAACATGCAGAAAGTTCTTTGGGGGAGTCAGGCAGTTCTGCATCATTTAGGTTTGACCGACGGAATCACTCCAATGGTGCCCACCACTCGAGGCACTTCAGGGAAGGGGGCGGGAGGTGACCGTCCCACTAGAGGTTCTGGGACCAGATGGCTCGAGGTCTCCCTTCTCTGGGACACAACACCTGCTCCCTGGCAAAAACGGCAGAGGGCTCCTAAATGTGAAGGTGCTTGTTTTGACTCCTTTCTGGTGGCAATCTCAGCCCCAGGGGCTGCTCTGCTCTTAGTGTGGACTGTGTAGACGGCATTTCACTTGCTCAGTTTTGTTTGACCTTTTTTTTTTTTCTTTTGATTTGTGTGGTGCTCCTGTGCATGGTGCATGGAATGCAGGGTCTGTTACTGAAGTACACTCCTACATTCCCCTGTCCTCTTCTTTCTTTTTCCGCTATGTAGTTAAAGACCCTAAATTTCTGATCCTGCCTCCACCTCCTCACACTCTATCCCCAGTTCTTTTCTCCTTTTTCTTCATTTTTCTTTTATCTCTCCTTTCTTTTATTAACTTAAAATTATTGTCATTAACTAGGCATGGTGGCGCACACCTTAAATCCTAGCACTTGGGAGGCATAGGCAAGTGGATCTCTCTGAGTTCAAGGCCGGCCTAGTCTACAAAGACAGTTCCAGAACAGCCAGAGCCACATAGAGAGACCTTGTCTCAAAAGAACAACAAAAAAGTATTATTATTAGGGTTTGTTTTGCATGTGAGAGAGATGTCGGGTACACATGCCACGGCACACATGTGGGGGTCAGGGAACGACTTTATGGAGTCCATTCTCTCTTTCGACCACGTGGGTTCTGGGGATTGAATACAGGCCATCAGGCTTCCATGGCAAGTGCTTTACCCACCGAGACATCACTGATCAGCTTTCTTTTCTTTGAGAGTGTTTCCCATGTTTGCCCAGGCTGGCCCGGAACTCCTGGGCTCACACAATCCTCCTGACTCCCTTCCAAGTATCCAGGACTGCAGGTGCTCGCCCCTGAGTCTAGCTCATCTTATGAACTTCTCATTAGCTATCAGGTGGATTCACCTTGTACAACCACCCCCAGCATCCATCCCAGGGCTGTTTCCTTTTGTGAAACTGAAACTCAACACCTATTAACCAATAACTATTTCCCCCTGCTAACCTCAAATCTACTCCAGTCTCTGTGAAGTTGCCTATTCTGAGCACTATACAACACTTGTCCTTGGTGGCTGGCTTATCCCGCCTCCCGTGTTCTCAGGGTTTATTATGCCATGCATGCTGGACTTGCCTTCGGTTGGTAGACTGGATCATACTGTGTGCTTTGGTCTGGCTGGACCTTGCTTATCCACCCTGCCTGAATGGAACCTGTACCTGTCAGCTCTTGAGGATGGTGTTGTTGTCAATGTGGACATACAGTCCTTGAACCATGTGCTTCAGTGAAGACCTGAAAATCACTTGCTGACTTAATGTATCTATTTGGTGGTGCTGGGGCTTGAACTCAGGGCTTTAGGCTCCCTAAGGTGATCCAGGCTCCTGGCCCATGACTCTGTGACATGGCTCTGTAGTGTGTTCCCTCCTTCCCTTCTGCTCTTATACATAAGGAAGTCCAAAGGGTCCCCTGTAGCTGACCCTGAGAATCAACTCAGTCTTGCCCAACCCTCCTGAAAAGGGAACCCAAGTGACCAATGTCTCAGGCAAGGTGGGTCAGTCCCTAGCTGAAGGTCAACAGATTGTACATGGGATTTTAGAGTAAAGGGGAAGTTTAGAAATCTTTTAGCCTAACCGTCTCTTCTAAGAGATAGGAAAACCAAACCCAGGTTAGCGGCTCACGCGGTCACAGAATCAGACTCATCTCCACCGGCTGCACAAGGTCATATAGTGGGCTCATCAGGAAAATCAAATCCTGATGAGCCCATTGTACTCCAAACCTGCGAGTGTAGGATGCTGTGTCCCTCCAGACAGCCCCGGCTGAGGTTCTGACCCAGGGTCGATGGACCCTCTATGCCATAGAGTCTGTGGGGATAGAAGGTTTATGAAGCGTGCTAACAGGGGCCTCTTTCCGGAGGCAGATACCATCACTGCCTCTGTTTTATGAAGAAATCCCAGTGTCTTTCACAATCTCTGCCCCGAGCTCTTTCTCAGAATGGTGCATGTGAATCAAAACCGAGTGGTTGTTAATTAACTACACTACAGGTAATTGGTTCCTGTTTTCTTTCTTTTATAAACTCAGCTGACAAGGACCCAGAGGAAATTCTCTGGGTACACTTGGCTCCCACTGTAGGCTTGGGGGTCTGACCAAGTGCCGGCCGTCTTTCTGCCAGGTTAGGGGAGCCAATGCCCTGGAAGGGATAAGGGCTAGGACAATCCAGTGGGAAGAACCAAAAAACCAGGACCTCTTGCTTCCCAAGTGAGCATAAGGTGCCCAGTAAGTGCTTATGGATGTTGGAGGTCATGGTCCTGTGTTGTCCTGGGTTTTGGTCGGTTTACCTTGAGTCACCTTTAACTCTGGGCCACCAGCAAAACTACCTTTAAGGAAGTCTGTTCTTATCTGCCTTTCCCCTGGAGCTGGTCAGGACCCTGTGTGGAGTCTTTGGGGATCAGAGGAGTATGACTTTTTGTTCTAGCTCCCACTTTCTTTTGGTTCTACAGTCTATACCAGTGGCTACTGTGAGGATTACAGATGGTTAGGGGTGGGGTGGGGGTGGGGTGGGTAGTGGGCCAGGAGTCAAATCCAAACAGGACAGGAGCCCTGGGCCTGGATCTGCCCTGACCTTGGAGGAGTCAGCATCCTCTCTAAGCCTTGAGATCCTCACCTGCAACCTGAGGACAGACACTTCCTACTTCCCTGTCCCCAAGGACACAATGCACAGAGCAGGGCTGCTACCACGGCCTCTTTTCTTCCTTGGTGCAGCTGTTGTGTCTCAATGAGGACCTAACGTGAAAGGCCTGGCACAACCTGTGCCACCCAGACCACACTGAATAACTGCTGTCCCCCTGCGGAGAGAGAGTATGGCGGTCCTGGGGCCAGGTGGGCACATCGAGCCTGGCCTTGTTCTGCCCGGAGCAGCCTGGAAGCCCGGCTTCTCTTCTGTGAGAGGTGGATGGAACAGGGCCGCACTGCAGGTGCTTAGGCAGGCTAAGGCAGACCCTGGTTACCATCAACTATTTTTCCCATTGCCCTGTCTTGACTCCCTCAGTCTGCATCTTGGTTTTAGTTGATTTCCTAAGAAAAGAATGTGTCTAAAAGAAAATCGACCAGCCATTTGATAGATCGGGGCTCTTGAGGCCTTCCCAGAACAAAGATGGAGGGGAACCCAGCCACAGCCTCCCCACCCCACCCCCGCCCACCCCTACCCTGCTCAGGGTCTCCAGTCCCTCAAGTGAAGAGTTGGCCACCGCTCCCCGCCCACCCCCACCCCGCTCAGGGTCTCAAGTCCCTCAAGTGAAGAGTTGGGAAGATTCAGAGTGGGGAGGAAAGGAGAAGCCCAGGAGGGGAAGGGGGCAGGGGAGGAAGGCTGTCCCTGGAAGATAAGGTCGTGGCTGCTGTACGTGCCAGGAAGAGCAGTGGCCCCTCCAAATCCTTTGTTTAGAGAACTGAGACTCTCTCAGTGGAATGGACTCAGGAATCTAAGCCCCATCCTTCGTTTTAGAGTTCAGAGAATGAAGGGCCTTGAACTTGTGCCGGCTCTCTGGTTCATCCTTAAAGTACACCTGCTAGGCTGAGCCAAGCCTCCCTCCTGGCCCCTTCAGCTCATCCTCAGTGAGTGGAGGTGCCATGTGACAGCTCAGCCTCGGTGCCTGCCGTGCACCTCACACCCTCAAGGCCCTTTCTTGCTCCCAGCAACGCCTGCCATCGAGTCAGGCCCCCCTCTTAGCTGATCTGAATACAGACTACACAGCAAAGAGGGCTGGACTTGGCTACCCTGCAAACAGCCCCGACCATTAATACTCCCCAGCAGGGCTCTGGCTTCACCCCCTGGGACAGGAGTGACTTGAGGGCCATTGCCCCAAAGCTGAGTTCCAAGCTGTCTTTCCTAATCTTGCCTCCCTCCCCGGTCTGAGGTGAGGTCTTATCACCTAGCCTGCGCTGTTGTTCAGATGCAGCCAAATCCTTTGCCCGCCTTTGCCGGGGTGTGGCAGAGATGCAGCCTTCAGCGGGTGGCTGGTCCCAGGTGGGGGTGGGGCTCCTCCCAGGCTTTAGGGCTTTGGCCTGAATGGTCTGGAGTTCAGGGAAGATAGAGGACTCTGAAGGGGCTCTGTCTCCCAGGGCCATGGGAGCACCACACAGACTAGGGCAGGGATACAAGCCATCTGTGGGAAGGTGATCATATGCTACCCTAGAGGACTCAGCAGGAGACATCTAGGGAGGTCAGCATGGTTCCGCCTTCCGACCCAGGCAGGTTCTTTGACTCATTTGGTCCTCAAATTCTCCCCTAAACCTGACTAGGCACTTAAGTGATAATGCTCACCACTGGAACTGATGGACATTCACCTCCTTATCACCATCCACGAGGAAACAGCAGACCTCCAGGTGTAGTGGATGGGTCTCCTCAGGCCTCTTTCCATGATTCACAGAGATCCCCTCCCTTTCTGGAGAGCAGACTACAGGCTGAAGTGCTGACCGCAGCAGCTCCCAGCCTGCAGCAGCTCCCAGTCTGCCGGGCAAGGCAGGCTTACAATCAAGGCTCCCCTTATCTCAGTTGCCCCAAGTTCCTCTGTAAGTGCCCCCTCCTCAACTCCTGCCAAAAGCAGGCAGTGAGAGCCTGGGGTGGTCAGCAGCGTTCCAGGCTGGATAGCACCCTTAATGTAAAGGAAGTTAGCCCAGAGAAGTCAAGTGTCTACCCAAACTGAACAACAGGCAAACTGAGGGTCTCTCTCTATGGGCTTCTTTGGGCAGGGAATGGGGGTTGTTGTGTTTGAGACAGGGTCTCACTATGTTGTCCTGGCTGGTCTGGAATTCACTCTGTAGGCCAGGTTGGCTTTGGACTCGGGGAGATCCAACTGCCTCTGCCTCCAGAGTGCTGAGACTAAAGCATACACTACCACATCGGGCTTCCCCATGAGCTTTTTAGTGCAAAAATCTGAGCTCAGATCGTGCTCTCTCTCAAAGTGTGTCCAACTGGGACTCAAGAACAGCTCTCCTTATTTGTCTGTTCTCCACAGGGCTTCCTATAACCCAGGCTGGCCCTGAACTCACTATATAGCTAAGGATGACTTTGAACTTCTGATCCTCCTGCCTCTGCTTCCCAAAAGCTGGGCTTATAACCATGCACCGTCGTTCCTGGTTTTATGTAGGGATTGAAGCCATTGCTTCATGCACGCACTCTGCCAACTGAGCTGCTTCCCCAACCCTGCAAATACAGCTTCCTAGAGCCCGGGTCCAGTGTGTCTGCGTCAGAAACCCCAGCTCCATCCTCCCTTCTTTTTCCCACTACAATCCAGGCTGAATCCAGTTTCTAAGCATGTGTATATTTTTCCTGTGACTAATTCACAGTTCTGGGGGGCCAGATGGTCAAAGTCAAAGTATCAGTAAGACTGGTTCCTTCTGTAAGTTCCAAGGAAGCCAGTTTGTGGGTCTCTCCCTGCTCTTGGTAGCAGGCAGCAGTCCTTAGCGTCCCTTATCGTACAGAGGCCTGACTCTAATTCCTGCTTCTGATACACAAGCAGTTCTCCCTGCACCCAGCTTTCCCTCTTCTTGTTGGGACACTGGTCATTTTGGATACAAGGCCTATCTTCAGTCACATCTTAGCTTGATGTGGCATTCACAGGTGCCAGGTGGATGTGAACATTTTGGGAGCATGGAGCAGGGTATCTTTGATCTCTGGAGAAGGCTCCAAAATCCAAAGGAATGATGCTCGTCACTCTTAGCCACTCCCACCCCTTTCTCCCTTGCAGGGGTGACACAAACTCTGTAAAATGCCACGATCCTTCCTAGTGAAGAGTAAGAAGGCACACACCTACCACCAGCCCCGTGCACAGGATGATGACCTGGTTTGGCCTCCTGCCGTAATACCTGGTGAGTCCGAGCTCAGGCTAGGCCCCACCCCATGCCCACTTGGCACTCTGTCCTGATGATGCTGTGGCATCTCTTCTGCAGCTAGAAGAAGAGGCCTAGCTGTCACTGGTTGAATGAGTGAGTGAATGAGTGAGTGAATGAATGAATGAAATACTCATCTCCTCTAACATTTGGGGTTCTGGGAGCATCAGGCTCGGAGCCAGGTAGGAGCATGTGAGTCCAGCGGAGGTTCCCTTACCTCTACCCATCCTGGGCAGAGGATCTGGTGTGAGCAGCAGCAGGTGGGTCTCCCCGGTTTCTCTCTCCCTGGAAACATAGTGCTTCTTGCTCCCTGCAGGCATTCCAGAACTGTAGGTGGTGACTATTGGGTCTTGTTTCCCTCAGTGGTGAAAGAGCATATCGTGAGTAGCAGCCCTGGCCTTGGCACACTACTCCCAAGCCAAACTCTGGACTGGAACACAGTCAAACAGGAGCGAGAGATGCTGCTGGACCAGAGCCTGCCCAAGATGGCCTCAGCCCCAGGTACCCAGCTGGGGTCCCCACTGTCCCCTGAAAGTGCCAGAGAGGAAAGTGATTGGCCTCTGTGGTAGGACTTCTTGGGGTCATGAAGTTGGGAAGGACCAGTGAGGTCACTGGATGCCGCCCAGGCTCTCCACTTCTGCTGGATACTTTTGGTCAGGCACCTGCTCAAGATGAGGACTTCTGTGCTGTGGGTGTGAAGCAGGTCCATAGGGAGGTGGCCAGGTGGTGCCCCAGGGTGTGAGGGCTGCGACTGCAGTGAAGACTTATAGCAATGGTACATATTGGGGCGGCACACCTGAGCCCTCAACAGGAGGTCACCAGATGGAGCATGGGCCACCTTATTTCAAAATTAACTGCCTGAACCAGGTGGTGGTGGCGCACACCTTCAATCCCAGCACTCGGGAAGTAGAGGCAGGCCGATCTCTGTGAGCTGAAGGCCAGCCTGGTCTACATAGAGAGTTCTAGGACAGCCAAGGCTACACAGAGAGACCCTGTCTAGAAGCAAACAAACCAACCAACAAGTAAGTAAAACAAATCACCTGGTGGCCAGAGAGATGGCATGGCAGCTAGGAACGCTCATTGCTCTTCCAGGATCTGAGGCTGCCTGTGGCTCCAGCTAGGGGATCCAGTGCCCTCTTCTAGCCTCTGAGGGCACCTGCACACACGTGGCACACACACAGGTACACGCTTACATAAATAGAAAGTTAAAGCCGGGCGGTGGTGGCGCACGCCTTTAATCCCAGCACTCGGGAGGCAGAGCCAGGCGGATCTCTGTGAGTTCGAGGCCAGCCTGGGCTACAAAGCGAGTTCCAGGAAAGACGCAAAGCTACACAGAGAAACCCTGTCTCGAAAAACCAAAAAAAAAAAAAAAAAAAGCAAACAAATAGAAAGTTAAAAGTAAATCCTTAAAATAAATCTCTGCATGTGTCTTTGCACAGAGGGGCCTCTTGTGACATCCCAACCCCAGGATGGGGAGTCGCCGGTCTCCGAGTCACCCCCTTTCTACAAGCCTAGCTTCTCTTGGGATACCCTGGCCTCCTCCTACAATCACAGCTACCAACAGACCCCCTCCACCATGCAGTCCGCTTTTCTGGAGCGCTCTGTGAGGCTGTACGGCAGCCCCCTCGTGCCCAGCACCGAGTCCCCCTTGGACTTCAGCCTCCGCTACTCTCCGGGCATGGACACTTACCACTGTGTCAAGTGCAACAAGGTAAGTGATGGGCATGAGTGGCATGTGGGCATGGAGGGGCCTCTGGGTCCCTCCTACAGCCTCCATTTCATAGACAGGAAACTGCCACAGAGAGGTAAGGGGACTCCCTGGGAAACACAGCAGAAGAACAGCAGGACCACCAATGCAGTTCCCTTCCCTGCCCACCCTGCTCTGGAGCTGGGCCTGTGGCCCGCATGACCACAGGCCTGCCTCCTTCTAGGGGCCTGACGCTCTGCTCTGCTCTGTCCCAGGTGTTCTCCACCCCTCATGGGCTAGAAGTGCACGTTCGCCGCTCTCACAGTGGAACCCGGCCCTTTGCCTGTGACATCTGTGGCAAAACCTTTGGCCATGCTGTGAGCTTAGAGCAGCACACGCATGTCCATTCCCAGGTGAGCAGCTGGAAAAGATTGAAGGTGACTAGATGGTGGGCGAGGCGGGGGAGGGACTTGCCTCCCTGGGTCTGAGTCTCTGAACATACTGGGTCTCTGATTGGCTGAACTGGCTTCACATCTGGTTGGAAGAAGCTCTGGAGACTTGGGGGTGGGGGCTGGAGTATGCCTGTGAGGCTCGGAAAACATCCTAATGCTCTGAGTGGCCCTGCAGGCATTTTCAATTCTTAGAGTGCTAGAGTTAGGTTTAAATGCATAGCTCACCCCACTTATCTCTGCCAGTTGGGACCCAGTCTTGGGACCCTTTCCTTCCAGAGTGGAACAGGTGCCTATTCAGCCCTCTACCCATTTCCAGAGAGGTCATATAGGTCAGATGGAAGTGGATTACTAACACCTGGGTTGATGGGAAGGGTGGGAAGTGACCTCAGGAGCTTCCATCCCTCAGCAACAGACTGGGAGCTGGCCCTGTCTGCAACTTCCCAGCCTCCTACAGCCCATCCAGGCCACTGCTAGAACTGCCCCAATGCACAGAAATGAAGAAATCTATCAACCCCATGCTAAATGGCTCACCCCAAATCATATATATGGCTACTGGGCTGGGGAGGTGGCTTAGTTGGCAGAGTGTTTGCCTAGCATACATGAGGCCCTGGGTTTGACCCCCAACACCAAATGAACCAGGAATGGTTGTGCACATAACAGCCTTCGGGAGATGGAGGCAGGAGGATCAGAAGTCCAAGGTCATCATTACCTACATAGTAAGTTCAAGGTCAAGCTGGGCTACATGAGAACCTGTCTTAACCAAATTGATTCAGCATGTCACTGTTCCAGGCAGGAGGAACTCATTCTGGGTTACTGGTGAATTCCTGGAAAACTTAGATTAGTTGTTTCTTCAGTTGTCAACAGATGTACTTTGAGGCTTACTTTGAAAAGCATACTGTGAAAGGCACAAGGAACTATCTCATAGGAAGCCAGTCAGGCCCCAGCCTCTGTCTAAGCTGAGGAAGCGGGAACAGGGGTGGGGTTCTTCCTGCTCCTCTAGACCCCTGTTCTTGAGGTCACCCCAACGGAGTGTCCTCTTTCTCAGGGCGTCCCAGCCGGGTCCAGTCCTGCGCCCAGCTTGGCTGTCCCGGGCCTCGAGGCCCCACCTGCACCTGACCCCCCCAGGGCCTCGTTTCCTCCGGCAGGAGCGTAGCTTCGAGTGCCGGATGTGTGGCAAAGCCTTCAAGCGCTCATCCACCCTGTCTACCCACCTGCTCATCCACTCGGACACTCGGCCCTATCCCTGCCAGTTCTGTGGGAAGCGCTTCCACCAGAAGTCGGACATGAAGAAACACACCTACATCCACACGGGTGAGTGCACCCCTGCCGAGCCTGGGGAAAGGCCACAGGGTCTCCTTGCCTGGCCCCTGGGCACCCCATCATTTGCCAAGAGACCCACTTGAGGAGGGGCTGGAGGGCCGGACAATCGCTCAATGTAAAGAAACACTAGAGGGATAGCCAAACAGCGCGGACCTGTGGGCAGAATGCGGACAGCTGTGGATTATTCATCCACCCACTCACAGCTGTTCGCTCTGTCACACTCTCCATTGTAACTCAGCGCTTGTTTGGGTCAGTCCTTGCACAAGGTCTGTGCCAGCTTGGGCCGGCTTAGATTCCAGAGAGAGACATTATCGGTTACTTTGTGTGTTATATGACAAGGATGCCTGTTGGAAGCAACTTATGAGTAGGGTTATTTTGTCTCACGGTCTGAGAGTGGAGTCTGTCGTGGCAGGAAGGCATGGCAGCAGGAGCGTGAGGCAGCTGGTCACACGACCTCCACAGTCAGGAAAGAGAGGGAGGAAGACTGGTGCTCAGCTTGCTTTCTGCCTTTTATGCAGTCGGTCCAGGACCCCAGCCCATGGAACAGGGCCAGCCATATTTAGGGTGGGCCTTCAGTTAACCCAATCTGGAAAATTCCTCACAGACATTCCCAGAAGTGTGTCTCCTGGGTGATCCTAAGTCCCATCAAGTTGGCAATACTGATCATCAGAGAGGCATTTTTGTTTGTTTGTTTGCTTGCTTGCTTATTGAGACAAATTCTTACGGAGCCCAGGCTAGCTTTGAAGTTAATATAAAGCTGAGGCTGACTTCAAGCTCAACCTCAAAATTCCCCTGCCTCTACATCCAGGGTGTTCGGGTTATAGTTGTGTACCACCACACCTGGTAAGCGGTGTATCAGTTGCAACTCTTCACTTTCCCTTCCTTCCTTCCTTCCTTTCCTTCCTTCCTTCCTTTCCTTCCTTCCTTCCTTCCTTCCTTCCTTCCTTCCTTCTTTTCTTTCTTTCTTTCTTTCTTTCTTTCTTTCTTTCTTTCTTTCTTTCTTTCTTTCTTTCTTTTGCTTTTTGTTTATGGAGACAGGGTTCCTCTGTCTCCTGGAACTCCCTCTGTAGACAAGGCTGGCCTCATATTCAGAGATCCACCTGCCTCTGCTTCCCAAGTGCTAGGATCAAGGTGCACACCACACCACCTGGCTATTTTCCATCATTCTCTAAGGTTGGCCATAAAAGAGACATAATGAATGTCTGCAGGGTGGAGGCTGCCTGGCACTGCCACCTGACGCCACCCTGCTGTTTGCCCCTTCCCCAGGTGAGAAGCCCCACAAGTGTCAGGTGTGCGGGAAGGCCTTCAGCCAGAGCTCTAACCTCATCACCCACAGCCGCAAGCACACAGGCTTCAAGCCCTTCAGTTGTGAGCTGTGCACCAAGGGCTTCCAGCGCAAGGTGGACCTACGCCGTCACCGTGAGAGCCAACACAACCTCAAGTGAGACTACTGGCCATCCTGCTCCAGTATGTCTCATTCCAAGGCCAGCCTTACAATTCTGACCCTTCTCCCGAGTCCTCCCAGAAGTAGCGCTGGCCAGGAGACTCTCTGCTTCTTCTGAGGCTCACGGAGTTGCCAGGCAACCTCAGGCAAGCCACACTCCTTCTCAGACTGCCATAAGGTGTAGGAGTCAGCTCTGGCCTTTCTGAACGGAAGCAATCACATTGATGTCCTCTGGTCTTGTCCCCTGCCACAGCATAGAAAGCTACAAGACCCTGGTGGACAAAACTGAGATGCTAAAACCAGACAAGAGCCAGGATCCACAGAGAACCCCTCCTGCATCTTCTCTGGGCCTGGGGACTTTAAATTTTTAAGGATTCTCTTTCTGGTTGCCACAGTCAGAGTTGCCTCCTGCCCCAGCTGGAGGTCTGGCACCCCTCTGCTTTAGCCAGATCTGCTGGCTGCCCCCCCCCCTCCCCACCACACCACATTCATCTGGAGTCAGGCTCCGCAGTTGAACCACAAAGCTGGGAAACGAGGAACTGGTGTGTCAGAAGCCTGTTCCGCTCAACTGATGTAAATAAAAATAAAGATGGATTTGGCTGTTTGTAAAGTGCCTACTAGGTACCTGGACTGTCTGGGGACTTTAGGGCCTTGACAAGGAGCTAACAGACCAACTGAGAAGCGTCATGACAGACACCTGGGAGGGCAGGGCTAGTGCCACTGCGGGCAGTATCAATCTCCTGCAGCAGCCCTGAGGAACGGCCACACTCTGTAGTGTTGCCTTGTGAGTATGGCAAAAGGAATTTGGCAGGAGTGATTAAGTTAAGCCTGGGGTTGCTTCCTGACTAGCTGTGTGACTTCAGGTGGGGCCATGAACCTCTCTGGGGCTCAGCTTTATTGAGTTACACTGTTATTACAACAGTCCTGTCCTGGCGGGGATATTAGCAGAAGTCTGTGAGATTCCCCATGGAAAACAGTATCCAGGACCTAGTACTCACAAGCACTACCAAGCCCTCTGAATTCCCACTTAAAGTCCTGCCCCTCCAATAAAGCCACACCAATGCCACCTTCTCCATGGAGCCTCCCTTGGTCATCCCAGCCAGGGGCTCTCTCCTCTGACACTAAACTACTTGTGTCTCTTGCCCATGACCCAGGAGCTGCTCACAGTTCCTCTGTAGACAGTTTTGGCCTTGGTAGAAGGTATAGACTCAAGAGTTTCCATACATTTTCTCCATTCCACACAACCCCCACAAGGCATGTGACATTGTCCCATTTTACAGATGAGACAACAGAGGCTCAGAGAGCCCAGCCTATTGAAGATAAGAAAGTGTTCAGAAAAGAAATCCCATGAAGGCTTGGCTGTAGTCGTGGTGTGGTGCTTACATGGAATGCGTGAAGCTTTGGGTCCAATTCCCGACACTAAAAACAAAACAAAACAAACAAACAAACAAAAAACCGAAGCAAAGCAAAGAACTCTCAAAGAATTCCATTGTCTTTAAATAGCTCCTCTGCAAAACACAATTTAACTCTGTGTGTGTGTGTGTGTGTGTGTGTGTGTGTGTGTGTGTGTGTGTGTGTGTGTGTGTAGGCCAGTTCTGCCTTGAGTGTTAGATGGCTGTATTTGTTATGTTTCTATTTCTATGATAAAACACTATGGCCCTTTAGTGGTGGTGAATGCCTTTAATGCCAGCACTTGGGATGCAGAGGCAAGTAGATCTCTGTGAGTTCAAAGCCAGCCTGGTCTACAGAGTGAGTTCCAGGAGAGCCAGGGCTTCACAGCATGGCCAAAGCTACTTGTGGAAGGAAAGGTTTATTGGGTTTTATGGTTCCAGAGAGATGAGAGTCTGTCCCAGTGGGAAGCCTGGCAGCAGCAGGTATAGCAGCTGGAGCAGGAAGCAGAGGCTTCACATCTTGAACAGCAAGCATGAAGCAGAAAGAATGAACTCAAAATGGCACAAATCCTTAAACTCAGATCCTGCCTTCAGTGACATACTTCCTTCAACAAGGCCACACCTTCTAAATCTCCCAAACAGTGCCATCAAGTGGGGACCAAGTGTTCAAATGCCTGAAGCTGTGGGAGACATCTCATTCAAATCACAAGGGTTGTCCCTCTCACAGGGACCAGGGGCTCATTGATTGAGCTAGGTGGGAGGGCCCAAGTCAGGCCAGCAATCCTCCTGTCTCTGCCTCCCAAGCACTGAGATTACAGGTGTGCACTTCCACACCTGGCTATTTTTGTGAGTACAGAAGATCACATTCAGGGCCTCATGCTTGCAAGGCAAGCTCTTTGCTGACTGAACTCTCAACCCAGGCCAACCCTGGCCTCTTAAACTGACTTGTTTAGGGTGTTTGGCCCCCTGATGTGAGGCTCTTCCTGCCCAGACAAGGCAAGGAACTGGCCCAAAGCCACACTTAGTGTGGGGTGAGGGTGGGATGGAGGTAGGGAGGGCATCCTGCACCTCTCAGGTAAGGAGATAAAGTGTGACGGTAGGGGATGGGTACATGGGTACTCTGTGCCTACTTGTACTCCTGCGCATGTGTGCATACAGCCCCCCTCCAACACACACACACACACACACACACAGACCTGCTTTGCATGTGTCTTGTTTGCTAAACAAAACCAAGACAATATCAGGGTTTCAGCCACTTCTGCAGTGTGTGTGTGTTGAGGGGGGTGCAGGGGAACAGAGACGGGAAAACAGGTGAACACCTTCCTCCAGATTGGCTGAGGTTGAGGGTGGGGGAGTCAGGGGCAGTCAGTTTGCTCCTCCATTGAGAGCCTCCATAGCAGGAGGGGAAGGGACCACAACAGCCTGAGAGTAGTGAGTGGGCTGGCGCTCCGTTTCATATCACAGACCAAGGTGGGTGTGGGCGCAGGTACCAGCGCCCAGACTGGGAAGACTTTATGGCCCAGGCTGGGCTGGCATGGCTCCATGCCCAGAGGTGAGTGGGGCTCTGCAGGACAGGTTTCACATGGGCAGCAGCCCAGGAGCTGAGGAAGCTTGGAGACACCTTACAGACGGGCTTGTGATGTGTCCAGAGGGAGCACCTTACAGACGGGCTTGTGATGTGTCCAGAGGGAGCACCTTACAGACGGGCTTGTGATGTGTCCAGAGGGAGTACCTTACAGACAGGCTTGTGATGTGTCCAGGGAGAGCACGGCTAGCGACAGAGTCTCCAGTGTCCATCACGACACCTCATGCTGAGGGAGGCTGATTCAGTGGGTGCGGTGGGGCACTGCCCATTTGCTGGAATTTGAGGGAAGTACAAGACCCTTGCTCTCTACTTCTGTCGGTGCCTCTTAGCTTCCTATCTGGCTAGACACTCCCACCACTAGTGTCGCTGTATGAACCGAGAGACACCACCCAGCCCTGTAAAAATCACCTGTCACTTCCATTTGCCACAGACCCAGAGATGGTGGCTCTCACTCTCACACAGACAGTTAGCAGCCATGTCAGAATCCTGCTCGCCAAGCCAAATCCTGCAGCTCAGCCTCCCATTGGGAGCCCCCATTTATATAGAACATGGAACAGTGTGGGCTCAGGACTTGTAGGGTGTGGTAGGTGGACATGGGGGTTGGGGGTGGGATTGCCAGCCCTAACTCCCCTGTGGAGGGTAGGGAAGGTATGGAGGGGGAAACTATACCAGAGTGGTGCTGGTGAGTCCCTACAAAGCAAAAACCAGGCTCTGCTGGGCCCTGAGCACTCCAGAAGAACAGCAGGTCTTCTACATCACATCCATGGCCCTCCCTCCGTGGGAGCACACTCTTCTTTCCCTCTCATAAGTCCACTGGCCTTATGCCCAAGCTCAGGGACCCCAGAAAAAAGTTTTCAAACTCTGATTACCCCTTGACCCTTACTCCACTCCTAGGGAGGTGATCAAGAGATGAGTGGGCGCAGAGCGTGTGTACATCCTGTCCGTAAAAAAGGAAAGTGCATCCCCAGCACCCAGGAGAACCAGTTGGCCACAAGGCTGGTGGCACATCTGTACACAGTCTGAAAAGGGTGAGTGTGCTTTGTAAGATTTGGTCTGACGGGGCATCTATACGCCTGCTCAGATGCAGGAGAACACCAGAGCAGAAGGGCTGTTTGTCTGGTAGCCTTCATGCTCACAGTCTCTGAGCCTGCCAACCAAGGATGGGAAATTTATGGAGGATAAAGAGCCTGAACTAACCATGCCCAAGCATTTTCTCACTCTTTTTTAAAAAAGATTTATTTACTCTTATTTTACGTGTATGTGCCTGTGTGATTTTATGTGCACCACATGTGTGCAGATGCCTGCAGAGGCCAGTGAGGGCATTGGAGCCCCTGGAACCGGAACTACAGATGGTTATGAGCTCACCATGTGGGTGCTGGGACTTGAACCTGGGTCCTCTGCAGGAACAGCAAGTGCTTTTAATTGCTGAGCCACCTCTCCTGTCCCCCTTTCCCATTATTTCTCATTACTCCTGAACAATACAATGTAACACTCACTTACTTACGTAGCACTTGCATTGTGTTAGGGGTTATAAAGTCATGAAGCAATGGCTTAAAGTATGAGAGGAAAGTTGGAAAAAGAAACCTAGAGTATACGTGAGGATGTGTGAGGATGTGTGTGGGCTATTTGCAAATAAAAAAAAATAGCCCATACCAGACCATAGCACATGCCTGTAATCCCAGCTCTCAGAAGACAGAGGTCAGAGGGTCAGAAGTTCAAGCTACACAGAGGGTTCAAAGTCAGCCCCCACTATGAAAGATCTTAATCTCAAAAGAACAAACAACAAAATAAAGCCACAAATAAATACTGGGTCATTTTATATGTGACGCGTATCCATGGTGACTCCAAAACCAATTCTCCACTGACACTCAGGGCCCATTGAGTATTTTACAAAGGCAAGCCTTGAAGAAGGTCCACAAGGTACTGTTAGTCCAGGTTTCTGGGGGCTGGCAAAGAGGGGTGCCCTCATTCTTCTGCTGTTTGTCAGAGAACCTTGGACTTAGGGTATGTGTATGCCTAAGAAATGGAAGAGAAAATAAACTTGCAGAATTAACACCTTCCCAAAGGAAGTTATTTCAAGTGAAAAGGTGGTTTAACAATCAGTACACATGGGCTGGAAAGTTGGCCAGCAGTTCAAAGCAAGTACTGCTTTTGAAGTGGGCCTAAGTTTGATTGCCAGCTCCCATGTTAAGCGGCTCACAATCCCATCACTCCAGCTCCAGGGAATCTGATGCCTCTGACCTCTGTAAGGCACCTGCATGTACTCTCTCTGACACCAACCAAAACACACATATACATAATTTTTTTTAAAAAAATCAATATGCAGGACTGGGAAGATGGTTCAATGGTTAAGAAGACTGTCTGTTTGCTATTCCAGAAGAGCCAGGTCTAATTCTCAGTGCCTACATGGTGGCTCACAACCATCTATAACTGGAGTTCCAGAGCCTCCAAAAGCACTAGGCACACACGTAGTGCACAGACACATAGACAGACAAAGCACCCACACCCATAAAATAGATAAATGAATTTTTTGAAACTCATAAAAAATAAGCACATGCCTTATGATACTTTTCTGTTCATTATATGCACACGTAGAAGGAGGAATATGCAGGAATGTCCACAGGGGCCCTGCTGAGGGGAGAGGGTGTGAGTACTTTTGTCTTTTTTTTCTGTGTGTGTGATGTGTGTGTGTGCCCAGGCATGCTGTTTTTCTGCAACAGGCATGAATGATAACATTATCATTGGCATTAAAAAAAGAGTCCCACAGCTCAAATATAACTTGAGATTTATATTTAAGGTTTATATTAATTTGAGGTTTGCCTTTCCTCCCCTTCCCTCCAAACTGCCAGCCTCTCCAGGCTCCTGTTGCATGGGTAGACCGCTCCTTGGGGACAGGTTTCTTTTTGCCTTAGCAATGTGGGCCAGCTTACCCCAGCCTCAGCCCCAGCCCCAGGAGTAACCTTATAGCAAATGCTAGGCCCCATCATTTGGGGCCAATGCCTAGTTGTCCCTGGTAAATTTGGGTCCACAGGAGCCCCTGGATCTTTGACAATTGGGACGGGACTTACAAGGTAAAGCAGGGCCCTGACTTAGGAACTGAGAGCTGGACAGTGGACTCTTGACTCTTCCCAGGATACACAGCATTAGTTCTGGCTTGGAAGGGTGCCACTCCAATGGCTTCCACAGGTCTAGCTGGGGTTGGGCCCTGCCAGGAGCCAGGCAGGGCCTGGGTTCTTGGGAACTGTGACTGCAGAAAGGTAACTGGAGGGAAATCTGAGGCAGGACATGTTCTGACCCAGCCATGCTCAGGTTTGGCCTGATAAGTTTATCAGCTTGTGCCGGCTGCCAACTGTCAGCACGGAGCCTGCAGTGGGCTGGGTGGGAGGACACCCCTGGGTCGATAGCGCCTTCCAAGTGTTATCAGGGCCATGGTGGCCCAGAGCGCGGGAAAAGGGGGAACAGGAGAGAAAGACAGACTTCTAACCACTTGACCCAAAGACAAGAGCTGGGAGGGAAAAAGAGGCCTCTGAGGTTCCTGGGGCCCTGACTACTGCAACACCAGCAGGCACAGCTGAGAATCAGTTCTAGACAGGCACAGGCTGAGGACCTTGTCCCAGGCATCCAGCGGGGGAACAGGTCTGCTGTGTTCTTGTGCAGTTTCTAGAGCAAAAAATTCTATTCTCTAGAAGGTTCCAATGCCCCAGAACACATGAGGAGAAGCATGTGGGAAGCACAGAACAGTGAGGCAGGCCCCTTCACCGTTTTCTTTCCCATGCCACCCTCTCTCTCTGCCCCAAGGTCTGAGGTAACAGTTGGACTCACTTTACATTTAGCAAGGCCACTAGACTGTCCAGTCCAGTGCTTGTCATAGTCCAGGAGGGCACAACATTGCCCTCGTGCTCATCGCTGCCCAGGAATCAAGACACTGAGCTTCAGAGTGAGAGGAGATGAGTGAGGAGGAAGACAAGGGCCCCAGAGATCAGGAGGCAGAGGACGGGGAAGCAGGGTCCTGGGAAATGTCCCAGGACCTCTAGTGCTTTGGGACCTACAGGGAAAAGACATTTGGGGTGACATCACTCTTAGAGCTCAGCACAACCACACTCCACCTGATTCCCTGCCAATGCGAGCCATCTATGGAGAGAGTCACCCACGTCAGTTGTCACAGGGTTAGCTTTGAGTGTGAATAATTTTTATGTCCTTTTCTCTGCTTTCTTCTGGGATTTCCATGGTGTCTGCAACAGCAGGTGTCGAGAGGTATCCAGGGAAGAGAGATGATGCATTCTTTTGTTTTAAAAGAGAGAGAAGCGGGTGAAGGGTGTAGCTCATTTGGTACTGTGCTTGCTCAGCATGCACAAAGTCCTAAGTTTGATTCCAGCATGGTGGTGCTCCCAGTGCTTGGGAGGCAGAGCAGGAGGATCAGGAATTCAAAGTCATCCTCGACTACACAGTGAGTGTGAGCACCTGGGCTGCATGAGACCCTGTCTTAAATCAATACTAAACAGTAAAGCAGGGAAGGGGAAGGAGGCAATAAAAGGAAAGATAGAAAGAGGGGGAGAGAGAGAAGGCTCCTGCTGTGTTTCCCTGCCTGTTGGGAATAGGGGTGGTGGGCTGGGCCTTCCAAGCCAGGACCGGTATGTATCTGCAGGTCTCCCCTTCTGCCTAATCGAGGCCTAAGCGGGTGCCCAGGGAAACTGCAGAGCAAGCAATGTGTCCAGTAGGGCCGTATATGAGAGCTGTATCGGGGACCCTTGCAAAAGCATCATGATGGTCCCACTGAGTCGAATGCCATTCACTCAGATCCACCACAGATCTGTCGTTCACCAGACAGCCTTCTAGGGAGAAAGGCCAGGGTCTTGGGGTGCCAGCCAACAATCTCAGCTTCTCCCCAGTGGGCACAGAATAAACAGAGCTGATAGAAGAGGTGCAGTGTGAGGGGAGGATGGTGATGGCCAGGGACTAGTCACCACGTCTAGGGTGGTCTGAGGAGGCCTCACCAACAGCTCCCTGGGCATGGGTGTGGTTTGGGGGCTAAGGCGTGCTGGCTGCTGCAGTGGCTGGGGTGGCTGGGTCGGAAGTTTCCTCACCTTTGCCATTTCTAGAATTCTGAACCTTCCACCTGCCTCCCCAGCAACCCATAGACTGCCTTTTGTCATATTCTTCGTCCTTTTTTGAAAGCATGGCCCTGCTATGCCATCCAGGCTGGCTTCAAACTCTTGATCGTCCTGCCTCAGCCTACTGAGTGCTGGGGTGATGGCTGAGCACCACCATGCCCAGACCCTTCTCTCAACTCTTGAACAAGGGAACGAAGGGTGGAGGTGCCAATAGTGGGGAAGAAACCATGCCACGGAGACACAGTTTGAAGACTGGGACAATAGAAAAGTGACATTTGATATGTTTCTGCTGCTCAACTCCTGCCTGGCATTGCTGATAACAAGCTGATATCAAATAGTCCTCGGGGACTCACACAGCACCAGACAATGGAACAAGAAATGTATTTAACAGTTTTGAAGAATGCTGTTATTACTCCCATTTCCCAAACTCAGGCCAGAGAGATTGAATCACTGGTGGGGCGGTAGACGATATACCATAGCCGGCTCTTGCCAATTCCGCTGGTGCCGGGCCTCTGCTCTTTCTGTCCCCTATACCATAGCCAGTTCTTGCCAATTCCCCTGGTGCCGGGCCTCTGCTCTTTCTGTCCCCTCTACCCCAGTGGCCCTTTCCATCCCATCATATTTCTCTCTCCTAACCACCCTACAACAGCTCAGACGCCATGCTTCCTCAGCAGCGCCCTCCCTTTTGCCATGTGTGCCGTGATGTCAGCACCTCCCCTGAGGCAGTAGGGCACAGTACACGTGGTTGTCAGTATTATCCTTAGGGACAGCTCTGGTTTGGGGACACAGGCTCAACCTTCCAAGCCAGGCTAGGGCTTAGGTGGCACCCTGCCACTGTGTGATGATTCCAACTGTGACACACTCCTCACCCAACCCTGCCACCAGCTGCAGCCACAGATGCCAGGCAGAAGCTTGGAGCTATTTCTGCCAAGGGTGACTTAGAACTTCCTCCCGGATCTCTTAAAAATAGAGGGGTTATCATGGCCCTCAGACCCCTTCCTCTGCGTGGGGGATTCTGACATGATTTCTGGGGAAGGCCTGGGCCCCTGGCCTCTCTGGGCCACACAAGGACTTATCTCTGAGCTCAGTTGGGCAGCAGGAAGGGACCTAAGCGACCACTGTGGGCAGCTCTTCCTGTCCCCAAAGTCCCTTTTGGGAGCAGCAGGGGATGTGGCCACAGACTCGGGGGTGTCAGTCACCCCCCTTCCTCAGGGCAGTGGTTTCACTCTGGCCTTCAGGGAATCAGAAATAAACTAGGTAGAGAGTGTCCTGGGGAAGCCCCCGGTGCTACCCGACTGGACCTCTTTGTCTGCCCTTTCCCTATGCCCAACACAGTCCCTAAATCTGTGTGTAGCCCACTCAACTGCCAGTTTCTGGAGTGGTTAGAGGACCGGGCATTAGAAGCCAGGTCATATCACTCTGCAGAAAGTAGACAGGGGACAAAGTAGAGGAGGATAGGACGCAGGCAAGGTACACCTCTCTTAGCCACCGGCTCTACTCTGCTGCAGACAGGAGACCCAGGAGCCCGCTGTCCCCTTTGAGCATTTGCTGGCATCAGGCAGGTCCCAGACTTTTAGAGAACAGTTCCCCTAAGAGTTGGAGGAGAGACCCTAAGACTCAGTTTCTGCTCTGGGTTGCTCTCTGTGAGGCAAGACCTGGGGGTGAAAGATATTGGGGGGCTCTGAGGGACCGAGGGATACTAAGCCCAGCCCCGAGAGTCAGGGACTTGTTTCTGGAGGAAGCGCAGAGAAATTTGATGTTAAAATCAAGAGGATGGCCTTCAGTAGAGAAGACAGGTGCAGAGGTTGGCTGCAGAGACCAGGCCCTTCTGTCTGCACCAGCTGTTCCCACCTGCTGAGAGGCCTGGCCTGAGAGCACTACCCTGCCTGGGCTTCCTGCAGTCCATGTGTAATACCAAAAGTGACCGAGTGTATCCCACTATGGCCACTGTCACTGTCCAGACAACCACAGGATTCACAGAAGCTTAGCTGGCATCCATGGCCCCCTGAGGCCTGGGCCCTGCCCTAGGTTCCTCGGAAGGGAAGGTTCAGGATTCTGGGCTCAGCCTCCTCAGGGCAGCTCTACAGAAGACGTCAATCTTAGCTGGAAACTGTCAGTTCTGGGTTTCCTCCTGCTGACTCGCCAGCACCCCTTAGCCCAGCCTCAAACTTATCAGAGCCCTCCAGCTGCCTAGACCCCCAACCCGCTGCAACCACCTCCCCAGCATGACTCAGCAAATCTTCCCTCCGTGGGGAGAAAACAAGGATGAAAAATCACAATGTCAGATTACAAAGCCCCAACTGTAGGACAGGCCCCTGGCTGAGAGATAAGGGTCTGCCCCAGGCCCCCAAACCCTGGTGCAGATAAGCCCTCTCCCAGCACCCCTGGGCTGCTGCAGGTACAGGCTGAGACATCTGGGAGTGGAGGCAGAGCAGTTGGGTGGCCCTTGGTGACCTTGCCAGCAGCTGAAAGAGTCCAAGACTCTGTCATTGCCCAGCTAGCTGGACAAAGAGGAAGCCCGGCAGCCAGCTCCGGTGTTGCCATCCACCCTCTTCCACAGAGCAAGAAAGAGAAGGGCGGGGGCCTTTTTAGAAAGTTCGCAAGGAGGGTACCCCACAAATGCCCTCCACAGATAGGGTGTGGGTGTCCAATACCAGCTCAGCCTGCAGACTGCTTTCTGCAGGACATGCATCGCTCCCTCCCAGGGCAGCTTAGCAGCTGCTGTGTTGAAGAAGTGAGGGCCTGGCCTCAGGAGCCAGGCAGGGAGCCTGCAGGCTGAGAGAGCCATTCCCAGCCTGGAGACGTTGGGGAGGGGGTCTTTGGAGGATGCAGTGAGGTTGAAGGTGGCTCCGAGTTCAGCTATGGAAGCCCTGGAGACCTCTGGGGATTTCTGGCTTTCCAAGCTATAGTGAGCAAGACTCAGGAGACCCTCTGATCCTGAGAGGAGGCTGGGCAGAGGCAGACTTCCAGCTGTCCTCTACCAGTGGGAGAGCTGGGAATGACAGACTGGAAGTTGGACTCTATGCTGGCCTCTGTCACCCGAAGGCTCATTTCAAATTGAGGGATGTGTCCTGGGAGCTAAGGTGCCCTCAGCAAAAAGCCGTGACCCCGGGCTCTGGCCTCTGTTTCCTGGGCTTTTGAGCTCAGTGACTGCTGGAATGAAGGTTGCTTGGGGATGAAGCCCAGCCCAAGGCTTGTGTACTGGGTACAAGACCCACTTGTCCAGTGTCCTAAGCCTCAGGACTCTTTTGCTCTGTCTGGGGAAGCTTGCCCAGGTCATATTCCAGTTCACAGAAGATGGCAGAGCACCCATCACGCTTGGCTCGGTTTCCAGGCATATGTCAGATCCCTACAGGCCTGAGCTCCCCAAATCTCTGCCATGGCTTCTATTTCTGGGTTTGCATCTTTTGGACCTGCAGAAGGGAAAGAGCTGGTCAAGACTAGGTCTCCAGATCTTCAGTGTGTAACTTTGCAAAACATAGATGCTGGACTGGAGAGATGTGTAAGCATTCAAGAGCACTTCCTGCTCTTGCAGAGGACCCAGGATCGATTCCCAGCAGCCACATGGAAATTCTTAATCATCTGTAGCTCCCATCCCGGAGGATCTGACGCCCTCTTCTGGCCTCTGCAAGCACTGCACGCACATGGTGCACAGGCATACATGCAGGTCAACACCCATACACATAAAATTTTACCTGACAGTGGTGGTGCACGCCTTTAATCTCAGCACTTGGAGACAGAGGCAGGAGGATCTCTGTGAGTCTGAGGCCAACCTGGTCTACTGAGTGAGTTCCAGGACAAGCCCCAAAACTACACAGAAAAAAACAAGAAAAAGAAAAGAGAAAAGAAAAGTCTTAAGAACCAGCCTAGCTCCCTACAGCTCATATCCAGGTAGAAAACAGGGCAGATCCTACTGGATGGATTGAGGGCCCACAGCCCTGTTCTGTGTAGAAGCTGTAAGACACCCGCAGGCTGTGGGTGGAGAGACTCCTCTTCTAGGAGTGACTTTAAACACCAGAACCCCAGAGTCTTTCTCTCAGGCTGCCTTTGCTTGCCTCTGGGCTGAGAATGATGGCCCCTGTGCCTGGAAGCAGTTTCCTCCATTCTGCACCTTCTGCATTCCAGACCCATCCCACAGAGAAACTTCTCAGTTATAGACAGTCACAGTCTACAGACACTGTCCCTCTGGGGCTGGTCACAACTGTCATCGTAATCTCAGCACATGGGAGGCTGAGATCGAGCCAGCCTGGTCCTGTGAGACAAGTTGGGTTTTTGTTTTTGTTTTCTATTTTATGTGCATTGGTGTTTTGCTATGGAACTGAAGTCACAGAGAGCTGTGAGCTGCCATGTGGGTGCTGGGAATTGAACTCAGGTCCTCTGGAATAACAGTGCTCTTAACCACTGAGCCATCTCTCCAGCCCCCACAGCTGGGTTTTTTGGTTGGTTGGTTTGTTTTTAAAGGGCATTGGGGTTGGAATGCAGCTCAATTGGTAGACAGCTTGTCTAGCAGGTACCCTCCTAGTGCCACATAAACAGGTATGACAGTGGCATGTGCCTGTCATGCCAGCTCTCAGGAGGTGGATGAAAGAGGATTAGAGATTCACAGTCATCTTGGTTTACATAGCAAGCTTGAAGTCAGCCTGATACATGAGACCCTTTCTAAGAAAGGGGTGCTACAAGGCAGCTGGAGAGAGGGCTCATACTGCTCTTGCAGATAACCTGAGTTTGACTCCCAGCATCGTGGACAAATGGCTCACAACTATTTGCAGCTCCAGTTCCAGGGGCTCTGACACCTTTGGCCTCGTTGGGCACGTGCACTCATGTGCACATACCCATGTACACACACAATTTAAAAATAAAGTTTAGAAAAAAATTAAAGAGCTATGTGTGCCGCCGTGGAAACACATTCTTGGGAGGCCCCTCCTACATTCCCAGCCTCCAGCAAAGTTCTTTTCAATGGGGGGTTGGGGGGGTGGGGCGGTGGAAAGCTGACCCATGTGTCTCCTCACCCCAAGCAGACTTGAGGCTGGTGGTTAGGTAGGAGTGCCTGTGCCTGTGTGATCTACCTGCCTATGCTTCAGAGTGCTGCATTGAAGGCGGATTCTCTGACTTTAAAAGACATCTGCCAAAGGCTTTTTAAACACAAGACCCGAGGGAAACTAAGGGCTGGTGTGCGCTGGGTGGCCCATTCTCCTCCCAGACCCAAGGAAAGACAGCAGATCCCATCTCCCCACTTCTTTCTTTCCTTTTCTATTCCTCCTGACAGCAGGTGGCCAACGACCTGGGGAAATTCCTCAGTTATTTGATGCCATAGATTTTGCGGGGCTTTCGGGGCAGCCTCTGGCAAGAGAACCAGATCCCCACTGCACCGTCCACCGCTCCTTGTCTACGCTCTTGGAGCCACGGAGGGAGCACGGCGCCTCCTGGTGGCCGTACTGCGGAGGAGGCTGCAGGGCCTGAACACCCCACAGGTCTCCAGTCTCTTAGATGGACGCCTTAGCTGCTTCACCAGGGACGCGGATTCCAAGTCTGGTTTGCGCCAAGTTCTAGGAAAATGAAGTCCAGAGAGACCTGGTGGGACACCATGAGCTCGCTACAGGCGGAGCCTCAGAGAGGCAAGGGCGACAAACCTTCTCAAGCGTTACCCTGAGCTAGAAAAGGAGGGGGCCACAGCAAAGACACCGAGGTCCTAAGGAGAACCTGGGGCCACAGTTTGGAACTTTGCAGTAGGGGACGAAATGGATGTGGTAGGGAGGAGATAGGAGGACCAGAATCCTCAGAGTTTGTTAAAGGTTTGCAATTGTAACCTGGAGCACAGTAGGTCTTAGGAAGGCTAGAGATGAGTCAGACATGCACTTTGGGAAAAGAAGGGTCAGGTGCTTGGAGTGGGAAGCTGCAGCAATCATGAGTTTCTGCAAAGGAGAAAGGAGTTCCCAAACTGAGGGGAGTGGAGATTGGTAGATGGCTTAGGGTTTAAGGCTGCTATTGAAGAGGACCTGGGTTGGACTCCCAGCACGCACATGGCAGCTCACAACCATCTGATCCGACACCCTCTACAAGGCACCAGGTACACACGTGGTGAACACACATATATGCCGGCGAACACTCTCACACACACACAAAATAAAAATATACATTTTAAAACCTGAAGAGAGTGGGGTTTGTCCCTAACCCTGCAAAACCTCTCAAGGTGAACCAGCCCTCAGGATTGAGGCACTACCTCATGCCTCTGAGACCCCTGTGTCCTCACACAGGTCTGGTCTCAGGAACAGAGAGACACAGATTACTATGTACCCAATGAGGAAATTAAGAAAGATTGACAAATCACAGATGCACACACCCTTCCACCCAGTGTCTCCCAGATTCCTAGCCCAACCGTGAAACCACACCACAGTGATTCACTGCAGCAGTGTTTGTGTTGGGAAAGGCTGGAAACAACCTAAGTGCCCATCCTGGAGGGCTGGCTAAATAAATCATGGCCCAGCATATGGGGAACAGTGTGTGCCTGTTGTAAGAAATGAGGAAGTGTTCTGTGAATTGATTCGGGAGTGATTGATTCCATGATACGTTGCTAAGTGAAAAAAGGAAGGGATGGAGGGAGTGTCCAGTAAGAGACCATTTGTGGTCAACCGAGGGATAGATGAACTTATAGGCCAACGAGTCATACTAGAGCCCCTAGGGAAGTCAGTAAAAGCAGCCCTTCATTACCGAAAGAACAGTGTAATAGAGCCAGCTTGTGGGTTAACTTCTCTTTTTGTGGACTGTGGAATACATATACTATTTTGGTTTTAGATACCCAGGTTTTCTCCAAAGATATGAACAAGAAACTGACCACATTAGTCACCTACATGTGTCACCTACGTGTGCAAGCATGAGGACCTGAGTTAAAACCTTAGCACCCATGCAAAAACCAAGCACTACACGCACACCTGAATCTCAGCACTGGGGAGGCGGAGACAGGAGGAAGCCTAGGGCTTGCTGGCCGTACAGTGCAGCCTGATCCGGGAGCTCCAGGTTCAGTGAGAGAGGGTCCTGTTTCAAAAAGAACTCAGGGCCTGGAGAGATACGTAAGAGGGCTGGGTGCTCTTCCTAGGGACCCAGGATGGATTCCTGGCATCCAAATCATAGCTCACAACCATCTACAATTCCATTCCCAGGAGATCCAACCACTTCTTCTGGCCTCTGTGGTGCCCAGCCATTCATGCAGACAAAACACTCGTACACATAAAATAAGGGAAAAGAGATAAATAAATACATTAGGTGGAGGGTTGGCAAGATGTGTCAGTGGGTAAATGCTCTTGCCACTAAGACTGATGACCTGAATTTGATCCTCAGCACCCATGTGGTAGGAGAAAACCAACTCCTAAAAGTTGTCCTTTGACCTCCACATGTATATAACACACACACACACACACACACACACACACACACACACACACACACACACAAAGATGAACTACCTTGGTGTCTGAAGGGAGGCTTTGCACTGAGCACTGGGTTTCTGCATCGACTGGGTTTTGAATGAGGAGCAAGAAGTCGCCTGGTGTAAATGGATGTGGGGAACATGGTAGGAGACGCTGCACTAGGCAGAGCTGAGAAGCAATCTGAAGCCAGAGAGAGTGAGGAGAGACATGGGAAAGGAAGGATCCAGGGTTTGGGGGGTGGAGTGGGCTGATGAGGCAGTGGAAGAGGCTATAGGGAGAGGAATGGGGAGTCTGAGATGGTGGCCAGGGCTCTGGGGCTGCCATTCCTGGTAGAGAAGCCTATGAAAGGAGGCTGGGAGGGGCCTGGGAACACAGGCATTGGCTTTTGCTTGAGGATCACTTGACTTCTGTCATCAGTTTGAACACCACTTATCTCTCATTGACCTGGAACTCTCCATGGACCTGGTGGGCCACTGACACCCAGGGATCCACCTATCTCCACCTCCCCAGTACTGAGATTATAAGTACCACCACCATGCCTGGCTTTTTTTACATGGGTTCTGGGGATTGAACACAGACAAGCACTTTACAGACTAAGCCATTTCCCCAACACAAATCAGGGAATTCTTTAAGTTGATTGAAATACTCTATATCAGGGTTGGAGAGATGGTTCAGTGGTTAAGAGCACTGGCTGCTCTTACAAAGAAACCAGATTCAATTCCCAACACCCACATGGTAGCTCACAAACTGTCTGGAACTCCAGTTCCAGAGGATTTAATACCCTCTTCTGACCTCTGCTGCATGCACATAGTGCACAGACACACATGCAGGCAACACACACACACACACACACACACACACACACACACGTAGTAGAATATTATTTTAAGTTGTGCTACTTTTGTTTATGTTGCATTTGTTTAACTCTGAAACTGTGTTACTTTGCCTATCTAAAACACCTGATGGTCTAGGCCGGGCGGTGGTGGCACACGCCTTTAATCCCAGCACTCGGGAGGCAGAGCCAGGCGGATCTCTGTGAGTTCGAGGCCAGCCTGGTCTCCAAAGCGAGTTCCAGGAAAGGCGCAAAGCTACACAGAGAAACCCTGTCTCGAAAAACCAAAAAAAAAAAAAAAAAAAAAAAAAAAAAAAAAAAAAAAAACACACCTGATGGTCTAATAAAGAACAAAATGGCCAGGCAGGAGAAAGGCTAGGTGGGGCTGGCAGGCAGAGAGAATAAATAGAGGGAGAAGTCTGGGAGACGAAAAGGAAGAAGTAGCCAGAGAAGGAGGAGGACTCCACGGGCCAGCCACCCAGCCACCCAGCTACACAGAAAGTCATGGAGTAAGAGTAAGAGTTACAGAAGTAAGAGAATGGGAAAAGGCTAAAAGGTAGCCAGGGATAATTTAAGTTAAGGAAAGCTGGGAAGAAACATGCCAAGTTAAGGCTGGGCATTCATGATCAAGAATAAGCCTCTGTGTGTGCTTTATTTGGGAGCTGGGTGGTGGGCCCCCAAAAGAGTAAAAACAAAAAACATATATGTCACATAAAAATAAATAAATTTAAAAAATGAAATATTCCATATCATGATCAACATGCCAACTACATTTATTTCTTTGTAAACTCACTGTACTATACACTTAAACTGGACATAATTAATTGCTTATGCATTGTATCTCAAAGTTGATACATAAGTATATTGTGCAGGTACATATATGACAAAATAACAATAGCGACAAATGGCAAAAGTCCTCATTTGTACAGTATTGGACTTTACTGGACCAAGGATTCATATTATTCATTATATTTAGTGGCTACTTGTAAAGTAGCCACTAAAAATGTATACAACTATATATTAGAGGAAATATAGAACATAAAATGTAAATAGTACAGAGGCTGGAGAGATGGCTCCACTGTTCAGAACCCTTGTTGCTCTTGCAGGTGACCTGGGTTTGGCTCCAAGAAGCCACATGGCAGCTCACAACCACCTGTATGTAACTCCTGCTCCAGGGTGATCTGACACCTTGGACCTCCTGGCCGCCTTCACTCACATGCACATCACACCCACACCTACACACAGGTATAATTTAAAATAATAAAAATAAATCTAAATATATATAATTAATATAAAGAAGGGAGGAAAGGGGGAGGAAAGGACAGGACAGACAGGAAAAACATAAAATGAAAGAGTTGAACTTAAATATATCAAGATTACATTAGATGTAAACGTATTAAATATTTCAGCTAAAAGACAAAGGCTATAGCGGGGGAAAGCACCACTGCTCATAAGAGACAGACTTCAAGTATAAAGACAAAGAGAGCTTGAAAATGGGGAGATGGGAGAAGATACATACATAAAACCACTTTACTAAAGCAAATCTTGTTTGGCTAGATCATATAACACAAACTTTACTAGGAAGTTGAGTCAGAGGGTACATGCCTGTAATCCCTGTACTCAGGAAGGCTGAGACAGAGTGTGTGAGTTTGAGATCAGCCCAGCCTAAGCTCATATAGAAGCACCAGGCCAGCCTGGGCTACATAGCAAGGCCTCGTCTCAACAAAATACTGAGCTTGAGATAAAGAGGGATTTCATGTTGTCTCGGGGCTTTGTACCAGGAACCTATAACACTTTAAATTTTGTATGAATGTAACGTGCTCCAAAATACACCTGAAATAAAATTGACACGTTAAAAGGAGAAAATAATAATTTTGTAGTCACAGTGAGAAAATTCAACAACTTGTCATAGCACAAGCAGACTCAAAATCGAGTGCAAATAAAGACAAATCAGGAAAAACATGTGATCCTACACCTGATGCCTAGGGAATATATATTCTTTTTTAATGTTTTTTTTTTCTTTTTCATTACATTATTTATTTACTTGGTGTAAGTGTGTGTGTGCACTCACACAGTTGTACTGTGGCACACATGTGGAGGTCAGAGGACAGCTTTCAGGAGTTGGTTCTCACCTTCCACCATGTGGGTCTTGGGGATTGAACTCTGGTCTTCAAACTTTAACAAGTATTCTTTCCCAACACTTCCCAGAACACTCTGCAGATAGACCCTATGCCGGACACAAAACAAGTCCAGACAAACTGCAAGGAGCACACAGTCAAAGGGGTACATTGTCTGAACTCAGTGGAATCAGGTTAAAAGTTTAGAAACAGCATTTTAAAATACCCAGTTTTGGGCTATTGAATGATAGTCTTCTAAAGGAACTTACATATTAAAGAAAAAATCACAGAGGATGTTAGAATACATTTGCAAATGAGGGAGGGAGGGGAGGAAGGAGGGAGAGAGGGAAGGAGGGAGGGAGAGAAAATGGATCTGAAAGGCAGCTGTTCCTTTGATCATACTTGGGATGGACTTAAACGGCAAAGTCTCTAGAAGAATCTATACAAGATCTTCATGAATTTAGAGATAAAAGATTTCTTAGGACACCATGAAATGAACTACAGCCACAAAAGGAAAAAAACAGTTACATTTTAGTCAAACATTGTACTATTAAATGCTACATATTTTAGCCATATAAAAGCTAAAACCTAAGCCGGGCGGTGGTGGCACAGGCCTTTAATCCCAGCACTCGGGAGGCAGAGACAGGTGGATCTCTGTGAGTTCGAGGCCAACCTGGTCTACAGAGTGAGTTCCAGGACAACCAGGATTGGTTTCAACCCTGTCTTGAAACCAACACAAACAAACAAACAAAAACACGTGGCCTTGAGGACTTTTTTCCAGATTCAGACCGCAGCAGGTGAGGAGCAGAGGACATGCGACCGTGTTCCGTGCCTGGCTGTCCTCGATGCTGGTGCTGCTGACAGACACTGATAAATCCTATTTTATTAAAGTCTCGACCGTTGCTTCCTTCCTTTTTTTTTTTTTTGAGGTAGGTGGGAGATGGATTCTGAAGTAGCCCAGGCTGGCCTCAAATTATAAAGCCAAGGATGACCTTGATCTTCTGATCCTCTTGCCTCTACCTCCCCAGTGCTGGTATTACAGATGAGCACCACCATACCTGGCTCTTGTTTAGTTTTTGGTTTTTTGGGTTTTGTTGTTGTTGTTGTTTTCAAGACAGGTTTCCCTGTGAAACCTTGGTTGTCCTGGAACTCACTCTGTAGACCAGGCTGGCCTGGAACTCAGAGATTCACCTGCCTCTGCCTCACAGTGCTGGGATTAAAGGCACACACCACCAGCTCCTACCCCTGGTTTGTTTTTAAATTACATTTTATTTATTAGATTTATTGTTTTACGTGTATGAGTGTTTTGCCTGCATGTGTGTCTGTGTGTTATATATGTGCCTGGTGTCCTTGGAACTCAGAGGAAGACATTGGATTCTCTAAAACTGGGGTTACAGATGGTTGTGAGTCACCAGATGGGCAATGGGAACTGAACTGTGTCTGCAAGAGCAACAAGTACTCTTAACTCCTGAGCCACCTCTCCAGCTCCTTATTTATCGGTTTCTTTGGTGAGCAAGGGGTGTGTGGGTGGAGGTCAGAAGACAGCCTGTAGCAGTTGGTTCTCTCCTTCCACCAGGTGGGGCTCAGGATGGAATTTAGGCTAGCAAGTACCGCATCAAGCGCCTTTGCCCCCTGAGCCATCTCAGTTGCCGTACCTCGTTTGGTGTTCAGGGTACACTTGCTGGTCAGCAAGCCCCTGGAATCTACTTGTCTCTGCTCACACCCAGTGCTAAAGTAACAGATGAGCTTTTCCATGACCAACTTTTACATGCGTGCTGGGGATCCAAACTCAGGTTTGTACAGCCCGCACACTTTGCCCACTGGGCCATCTCCCCACATCTGCTCCCTGATGGAACTTCCCTCATCATGGATTATGGCTCTGAGCACGTCATCCCCTTTGGTCCTGTACTTTCATGTCACAACGTCAGTAAATTGTCAGAGTTAGATGAGGTGTGTATTCTTGGAAGCCGTCCATATAGAAAATGACCAGCAATCATTTAACTGCACACGGAAGAGACTGGAAGCCACACCCATGCATTCTATTCAATCTTACTGCATCCCAGCTCACTTCCCCTTAGTCAAATCCCCCCACACTCCTGAAACTGTCCCCATGACTTCCATCAAAGTGTGACAGAGGACAAGATGGCTGGAAAGGGACAGTTGTCTTAACCAAATGCAGTTACACATTTCTCCCCTGTTTTTATAAAAACATGCTCCCATGTGAGCATAATGATCCAGGACCTCCCAAGGCCTTCATAAAGTCTACATGCAATTGAGGGGCTACAATGTTTAAATTGTAGTAAATTTCATTCGCTTTACTGTGAATGTGTCTTGGCTAAGTACTGTTTTGAAAATACTTAACTTGGCAACATAAATTCAACCTATGAACAAACTTTGAAACCCAGTCCTGTATTTGGTTTCATTTTGCTTTGGAATGACAAGCTGACCAGGAAGGAGAATGCCCAGTGGGGTCGCTTGTTTCATTTGGAAGAGAAAACTGTGAAACATCTGTGCAGACTCCAAGCCCCGGTCAGTCACTTGTCACCCAATGATGAGCCCCTGAACATGTTTGTAAGTGTGCATAGCTGGATCAGATAAGGAGCAGGATACTGGCCCTGGGACCAGCATAAGCCTTTACAAGCCTGCCAAACTCTGGAGACCCCAGGCTTAGGCTGAGGTTTCTCCTTAATGGCAACTTCTCCATCTTCCAGCATTTCATGAGCACCTGCGGCCAGCAGGTGGCGGGATTGCCTATGTGGGTGCTCTGTCGCCATCTAATGGTCGAAAGTAAACATTATACTACTCAGTCGGTTCAAGGAAACTCAGGCCCAGCAAGGGAGCATTAAAGAAAGCAACCGCTATGTGAGCTGTTGACTGACCTGTGCATACACAGTGAATTACACTCAATCTCTATTAAAGCTCAGAAGAAATATTTTCCAAAGCCTTCTACTTCACTAGCTGATAAAAGGTCAATACTCCCTCCATTCCTGATTTCCCCGAAGAAGGGACAGTGGTGACACTATTCAGTATTCAGCAAAGCACTGGGTATGAGGAGCGTTAGGCTGCTTCCCTGACAGTGCTGTCCCTTGGAATTTGGCTCTGCTAGACAGCCAACATCCCCTTTCCATTGCCCGGGGTCACCTCAGAGGATTGGAGAGCTGTCCTCCAATCAGGATAGCTAAGGGCTGGGCGCAGCACGTCCTTTGTCCTAGAACAGTGGATGGAGAGGTGTTAAGGGTGTTGGTCACCACACTTGGCCCCACACTAGTGTGCCCCAGCTGCTTGGGCGGGTTCTGAGCCTGTGCAGGCCTGCTGGAACCCCCCCCCCCTTTGACTTCCTAGAGGCAAGCCCCAGGGCCTGTTGGAAAACTGTACCTGGCAATCCTGGGTGCAGAGAGATAGGTAAAGTGCCTTGGGCTTGGTTTTTCCTCACTGCAATCTTTACCAGGTATAATGATAGATAGGAGGAGAGCTAGAGATGGAACCCAGCATCTTGAACGTGTAAGCACACACTCCACCACTGAGCTGCATCCCAGCCCAATTCCTTTGCTGGTTGATCTTGCTACTCAGTGCAAGCTATAGGAGGGCAGGCTTTCTGCTTCATCATCTATGCCTCACAAACACCCAGGCATGCGGGAGACAGCATTTGCTAAAAGCGTTCCTGTGTGGACACTGTTCTTTTCATGGGCTGCCGGATCCCTTTGGCGCCTCTCAGCTCCCAGCCTGCCCTCCCTGGCTCAGATCCCAGGTGGGACCATGTTTTTGTCTTTCAGAAGCTTGGTGTGATGCCCTCAGGTTGGTCCTTGTCTTCTTCTCCCTCCCCTCCTGCCCCTCTCTTGGTTCCTGTGCACTTAAGGACATTCCTCTATGGAATGAGACTGATTCAGTGTTTTGTGACCATGACCTGAGACTGGATTGAATTGACAGCTTGAATGAGCCAAGAACATGGCCTCATTCATTCACCGGTTCACTATATCTTTCCTGAGCAGTTCTACCCCTGTGTCCAGGTCTGAGAGGACTGCAGTCAATCAGTCATCTGTGATTCCGAACCCTTAGGAAGCTGCCGATATAGTAAAGCAAGGCCGGTAGTAAATAAATACGACTTGCTACAGGCTCCCTGGTGTGTGAGTTTGAGTGTCATGGGCACCAAGGACATACACCAAACTAGGCTTAAATTGTCATGGAGGAGTCCTAGGGAAAGGAAAGCCTACAGATAAACCTACATGATGAGGAGCCAGTAACTAGGCAGTGGAGAGAAGAAGGGTAGGGAGCCACTGAGAACAGCAACAGCGTGAGGTCCCTTCCTAAGATCATTTTTACACCACTAAGTTGAAGAGAGAGATTACAGGGAACTACTAGAGGGTCACTACAGTGGATGATGGTTTACTGAGGCTCCATGTACTTTAGAAGCAGCTTTGTAGTTTGAGTTCAGAAACCCAACTCCTCATTCAGAGGTAGGGACACCATGTTCAGAAAACAAAAACATATGTACCTCATCAGACCCTCACATGACCAGCAAATGAGTAATCTACGTTGCAAAATTTGCTAACCAGGCACTGTAAGTACATCCCACATATCGAATTTAATGTGCATCTAATATCTTACCATCATCCTTGCAAGATGACGATGAAGGCTTTGAAACTGACTCTTGTGTATCCGACTCACAGAGGTGTGGTGATGTGAGGGCATCAATTTGTTAATTTACCATTGTGAGCAGTAGTAAATACATATATTATTTAGATTCTCCTTTCTGGAAAACCAAACCATCAGATGGTGTTTGGAGAACAAGGGATAACAAAAATATACATTGCAAGTTTTTCTCAGTGTGTGAAAAATTCTGAAGAGGTATCCTGGCTTCACTATTCACAATATCTTTTATGGCAAAATGTAAGTCCTAACTGGAGAGGGCAGGCCAAGAACTACAACTCCTTTAGTTCAGTTCCTTTTCAGCTCCCCAGTATCTGCTGTTATCTGGCAGCTCATTGTACTCACAGGGACTAGAGGGATAGGTCAGCAGTAGAGTGCTTGCTGCTCTTTGAGAGGACCCAAGTTCAGTTCCTAGCACCCACATCGGGTGGCTTACAGCCACCCATAACTCCAGCTACAGAATATCAGACACACTCTTTTAGTCTTTTCACAGACACACACACACATGCTAAAAAATAATAAAAAGGTTTAGGCTCCTGGGTGGATCTTCCAATTGCAAAATAATCATAAATACTTCATGTCAGCTCATGCTTTTCCTTTTTAAAATATGTTGAATTGTCTAAACTTTGCAGTGATTTATTCTGCCTTCTTTAAAAATTTTTAAAAGATTTAAAATTTTTTTATGTATATGAGTGTTTTGCCTGTATGTGCACTGCATGCATGCCAGAAGTACTGTCAGATTCCCTGCAACTGGAGTCACAGGCAGCTGTGAGTCTCTATGTGGCTGCGGGAAACCTGTCCTGGGTCCTCTTCAAGAGGAGCAAGTACTCTTGACCACTGAGCTATCTCCAGCCCCTATTCTGCCTTTCTAATGGAGTTCTTTAACTGAGCAATCACTTCAGAAACTTGGGGTGCCCATACACAGTCGGTCTTCTCATAGCCTCAAATGCAGTTCCAAAACTTCATTCTCATAGTCGCTTCCTGGCCTCAGGATGCATCTTCTGCCTGGACTAGTCTGCCTCTCAGTGTCTCATCTGAACCCACTTTCGCCTTCCTGATCCATTCCTCCACACAACAGAGGTCTTCAGTATCTGCCTAATGGATGAAGAAGGATGCCTGAATCCTGACTGAGCTCAAACCTTTGAGTGTGGTGTGAGGAGAGCACTGGGTGCACAATGCCTCAAGCCCACCATTTCACCCAGAAATCCCTCTAAGGACTGTCAGAAATCTGGTCCTGCAATGGGGCATGGTGGCACATGCTTTTAATCCCAGCATTCGGGAGGCAGAGGCAGGCAGATCTCTGTGAGTTCGAGGGCAGCCTGGTCTACATAGCGAGTTCCAGGTCAGCTAGGGCTACATAGAAAGATCCTGTCTCAAAATAAAAAATAAAAATAAAAAAGAAAGAGAAGAAAGAGAAAAAAAGAAAGGAAAAAAGAAAAGAAAATTAAATTAATGAGAGAGAAGGAGGGAGGAGGAGGAAGAGGAGGAGGAGGAGGAAAGAAAGAGAGAGCAATATGATCTCCTAAACAACACCATGTGCATACCATCGTGGATGGGGGAACCTCACAAAGCTCCACCCCTAGATAAAGAGCTACAGGCAATCAGTGGCTGCTGAGAATTACCGTTCTCCATTGTTGCCCCTACGATATCCAATCTCAAGTGGTCAGCCCTAAACTCATATACACAGAAGCAAGGCTAAATGTATTCAGTGGGCTGTTTTTTGTTTGACATCCGAAAACCAGCGCACTGATAGGAGGCGGGTCAGAAGGCGCCTTGGCTACGCCTTCAAGCTCTCATTGGACGGGATATCCGGAAGGACCCGGCGGGGTCCGGGCTTCGTCTGGTTGGGCTAGTTGGTGGGATACGCCCTCGTCTCGCCACTCTGTCCACCCCTCTTCATTTTTAACGAACAAAAACCCTCCGGACCTCTGTGGTGTCGCAAAATAAACAGACGCCGTGGCACGCTGGTCCCGGAAGGCCTTCGAGTTTCGGTGATTTAGGGAGAGGTGAACGGAAGACCGGAACCATTTCTTAGCGGAACCATTGAGGTGAGGCCTCGGGGAGCCATTTGAGGGACGGACCACTGGGCGCCGGGCCGGGACTGGTAGGCATGGCGGCGGTGGAGCCGGACGCGGAGCGAAAGGCCGCCATCCCTGTGGAACTACGGCGGGAACGGCGACTGGTGTGCGTGGAGTACCCGGGCGTGGTGCGTAATGAGGCCAAGATGCTACAGACTCTGGGCGGCGAGGAAGGCGTCTCTCGAGTAAGGAGCTGGGAAACTCCAGGACCGCGGGAAAGAACCGCATCTACCGAATGGGCGGGACTACCGGGCGGGAGAGCTGTTTCCTTGGCAACGGAGAGTTTAGGCAGATTCTAGGGCCTTCTTTGAGTTAGGCTTTGTTTTCTTTCTGTCCCCAAATATGAGTAGCATGCTTAACATCTGTCCCAGGAACACAGTTCGTCTGAGGCCGCGCTGGCTTGCTTCTGTGTGTAAATAAGCTTCTCTGACCTTATTTCTCTCGGTAGAAAACCGAGGTACTGGAGGAAAGGGATTAAGAACTTTGGACCCGCCGGGCGGTGGTGGCGCACGCCTTTAATCCCAGCACTCGGGAGGCAGAGGCAGGCGAATCTCTGTGAGTTCGAGGCCAGCCTGGGCTACAGAGTGAGTTCCCGGACAAGAACTTTTGCCCCACTTGTAGTTAAAAGTTAAAAGTGGTGCAAGTTAAATGTGGTGCAATTCGCTGACATTGTATTCTGTATTAGGCAAGTGCCAAGTGCTTTATTTACATGCTGCAGTCCTTGGAACCCCTAGAGTAGGAACTACAAGGCCTGTATTTTACAAGTGAACAGTTTAAGGCCACACAGCAAGTTGAGGCAGCGGGGCGGGGGGTGGGGTGAGGTGGGGGTGGGGGGGTTAGGAGTGATGCTCTGTGTTCTAGATTTTGGGATATTTCTTTAGAAATGTTTTCCCTGAACACCTTAGACTCTATCAGTTAATATCTGGCTCCTTCCATTGTTAATTCCAATCTGAGATTTCATTTTGATACATTTATTGCCAGTTTATTTATTACTCGGCACTGAGACTGTAAACTCAGAGTGGGGACCTCTCTTGTTCACTTCTGTACTAATATCTGTACAAGTCCCCCATTTTATAAAAATTTATCAAGTATGTCATGAGTATTTATCAAGTATGAGTCCTGACGACAACCTAATGAACTAGATACTATTTTTATTTTTTCAGAGCTGAGGACCACACCCAGGGCCCTGTGCTTGCTAGGCAAGCGCTCTACCACTGAGCTAAATCCTCAACCCTAGATACTATTTTTATTTCCATTTTCCAGATAAGGGGACAGGAAAAGGTTAGGCCAGACAGTCGCTACAAGTCCAACAGGGACTTGAATTCCTGCCTGACTAGCGTTTGAGCTGCTGCTCCATTTTTCATGAGTGGAAAAGAGCTGATTGTGCCAGTAGAGTTCCCATTATTCACTTTATGACCTTGACAGAATCCTTATTCTCCCTTACCCAGGGATGCCTGATAGGGATGATCATCATTCATACATTGTTCTTGGGTTTCTGGAGTACTGATGTACTAGGCCATGTCTAGGCCCATTCCTACTCCATTAGGTCAGTGGGTGTACTTTGTGAGAAGGGGGTGCTGAGGAATGAGGCTGGTTGTTTATTTGTTTGTTTGTTTGTTTTTTTAAGAGTTAAACCTAATTTTTAGTTGTGTATTCAGGTGACTCTTAAAGCCAGAAGAGGGTGTTGGATCCCTTAGAGCTTTATTACAGGTGGATGTGCACTACTCATTGTTTGGATGTTGGGAACCAAACTCCAGTTCTCTGTAACAGAAAAAAGTACTCTTACACTCTAAGTCATCTTTCCAACCCCCAGGCTTTTAACTTTCATCTTTTCCCTAGGTTGCTCCTGAGCACTTCCTGAAGGCCCCCTGTCCTGAGTATTGGGAGTTAGGAGTTGAACTTGTGGGTGACCTCAAGCCAGTGTACGTTGTTGGTTCAAACAGGCACAGCTGGCACTTTTTGCATTCCTCTTACCAGATGTGGGGCAAGCATTTGTTCATATGGAGGCAGTGAGTGCTGAGTGCTTACCATGAGTTAGGCACTACTATTTTAATTTAATTCTTGCAACGGTATCATGAGGTGGACACTATTCTTGGGGGGGTGGGGGAGGGTTGGTTTTTTGAGACAGGGTTTCTCTGTGTAGCTTTGGTGCCTGTCCTGGATCTCGCTCTGTAGACCAGGCTGGCCTTGAACTCACAGAGATCTCCCTGGCTCTGCTTCCCGAGTGCTGGGATTAAAGGTGTGTGCCACTGCTGTTTGTTTTGTTTTTATAAGAAGAAAACTGGGGCCTTGAAGGCTGTGAGTACTAAGCGATGACTGTCAGAATGCTCATTACTGCTGATGTAGTCTCTTGTGGATCTAGAAACACTTGCTTGTGAGACTGACTACTGATTGAATCCTGCAGCAGGCCAGTAGTTTTGGCATAGGTAACTCTAGCCTAGTCAGTTCTGAAAGTTTGCTTCTGTCAACTCAGAAGTAAACAGGATGGATGGTAAGCCTGCCTGTGATGTGGTACTAGGAGAGTCCTTTTTGTGCCTTGCACTTGATAGATGATAACTTTCACTTAATTAGCAGTTATCTCTCACTTTATAACCTATTAGAAGGAGGCTCTTTGACTTCCTTTTCTCTACTGTCTACACACTGAGAAACTGGGGTTTGGAAAATGAATTGTATGGGAACGAAGAGATAGAAGTAGAATATGTGCCTCCTGGCCCTTCCTGGGTCACCATCAGCTAGGCTCTGTGGGAAGAGGAGCAGTGTTCTGCTGAGTGCCTAGCTACTTACCGCTCCCCCTGTCTCCCTTGGCCTTGCTGCAGATCTATACTGACCCTACCAAGAGGCTTGAGCTCTACTTCCGGCCCAAGGACCCATACTGCCACCCTGTGTGCGCTAACCGTTTCAGTACCAGCAGCTTGCTGCTCCAGATCAAGAAAAGAACAAGACGGAGGAGAGGTGCCCTGGGGGCTGAGACCCACCCCCAGGTCACGTACGACTTGGAAATCCTTGGCATCATCTCCACAATTTACAAATTCCAGGGTAACTGTGACATCTGTAGTGGTATCGGGTGGTTTCAGGGCCTGATGTGGAGCCACATGGAAAGTGGGGTAGGGTATACCCATACCTGAGGCAGAGCCATTGCCTATTGTGGATGCAGCCTTTCCCCTCTCTGGTTAACAGTCCCTTACAGATTGTGGGTACACTGCCTTCTGACCTTTTATTCATTCTTTCTCTCTCTCTCCCCGCCCCCTGTCTCTGTCTCTGTCTCTCTCTCTCTCTCTCTTTCTCTCTCTCAGACAGAGTGTCTTAGTTAGGGTTTCTGTTGTTGTGATGAAGCTCCATGACCAAAAGCAACTTGAGGAGGAAAGGGTTTATTTCACTCACAGTTCCTTATAATAGTTCATCATCAGAAGCAGTGAGGGCAGGAACCTGGAGGCAGGTGCTGATGCAGAGGTCATGGAGGAGTGATGCTTACTTACTCCTCATCTCTTGCTCAGCCTGCTTTCTTATAGAACCCAGGACCACCAGCCTATTGTGGACTGGGCCCTTCTGCATCAATCACTAACTGAGAAAATGCCTTATAGGTTTATCTGCTTACAGACTGATCTTATGGAGGCATTTTCTCAATTGAGGCTCCTTCCTCTTAGATGATGCTAGCTTGTGTCAAGTTGACATAAAACTACCCAGCACACAGGGTCTTTCTGCATAGACCTGTCTGTCCTGGAACTAACTCTGTAGACTAGGCTTACCTGGAACTCACAGAGATCCACCTGCCTCTGCCTCCCAAGTGCTGGAGTTAAAGGCATGTGCCACCACACCTGGCTTTTTCTCCCTCTTTAAGAGTTTATTTTCTATTTTTATGTGTATATATGCCACATGTGTATAAGTGCCTGTAGATGTCTGAAGACAGTGTCCAATCCCCTGGAGCTGGAATTACAGACAACTGTGAATCATCTGATGTGGGAACTAAACTTGGGTCCTTGGAAAAATCAGAAAGTGTTCTCTTTTTTTTTGGTTTTTCGAGACAGGGTTTCTCTGTGTAGCTTTGCGCCTTTCCTGGATCTCACTCTGTAGACCAGGCTGGCCTCAAACTCACAGAGATCCGCCTGGCTCTGCCTCCGGAGTGCTGGGATTAAAGGCGTGCGCCACCACTGCCCGGCTCAGAAAGTGTTCTTAACCCCTGAACCATCTCTTCAACCTTTTAGACCCTTAAGAGAAGCTGGGAATCTAGAGTTCTATGAGAAACTTTCCAATTTAAGATAAACCATTGTGTGGGGCCAGATCAGACTGGGGATCAGAGCTCCAGTCTGACACCCCGCATTTTGGAACCTTCTCCCAAGCTGGCCTTAAACTCTAAGCTCACCAGACCTCTGTGCCAGCCCCCCAAATTGTTGAGATTATAGGACTGTGATACTACTGCCTGGCTCCCCTGTAGTGGAGGATCCTCATTCAGAATTGCTTCTTCCAGGGAACTCCAGGGAGGAAGCAGGAAGGCAGGAACTGGAAAGCAGAGCCAAAGAGCATTCACTTTGGAATTATACCTGATGAGCCCTAACTGTTTGTTTGTCTGTCTGTCATCAAATTTTTAAGTTAGCATATAAAGTAGTGAGTTTCACTGTAACATTTTCCTACACTTATATCATCATTATATTTGTTCTTATTCATCACCTGCTTTCCACTGTCCCCCACTCACCAGTTTCTTTAGGCAGGTGCCTTAGCTTCCCTTTACCTCTGTCTCCTTGGCTGTGCACCGGGGCTACAGAGCCAGGAGTTCATTAGGCCCCGGACAAGATTCACAGAGATGGTGTCTGTTAAAGAGCCACGTGGCAGGTGCTTGGCAAATGATCAGCATGCCTTAGACACAGCTGGTTACAACTGCTGCCCCAAGAAAGAATCTAAAGAGACTAAAAGGTTGAGAAGAAAAAAGGGAAATCCAAAGAGAAAGAAGGAAAGGGAGAGGAGTTTGAGGCCAGCCTGGGTTACAGTAAGGTCATGTCTCCAACATAAAACAAAAAGGAAAGGAGAATAGGACCTAGACCTAGGGTCCCTTGGGCTGGGCATTGATGCAAGTTGTCCTGGCAGATGCTTGTTCACCATGAGGATCGTCCTTCCAGGGGGAAGTGGCTCCTAATGTATCACAGTTGTATTTTTTCTAATTGAGCCAGCACACTGTTGCTCAGTGTGGCCCTGGACCAGCAGCCCCTGGAGCTTGGTGGAAATACTGTTTTGTAAGCAGGGGCACACCGTGTTCTATGGATTAGCCCCCTGGACTTTACCTGCCGTTCCATGGCTCTTCCGGCTCCCCCAAACCATTCTCCCTGCACTAATTTGCACACCAATCAGAAGGGTGCTGCACAGCTCATTCAGCCCTTCCTGAGATGATGTGAGTGTCAGCACAGCAGTGCCAGAGCCTGAGTGAGAGTGTGCCATCTGTTCTCTTGTCTTTCCAGGAATGTCTGACTTTCAATACTTGGCAGTGCACACGGAAGCGGGTGGCGAGCACGTGTCTATGTATGACAGAGTGCTCATGCGCAAGCCTGAGAAGGAGGAGTTCTTCCACCAGGAGCTGCCACTCTACATTCCCCCACCCATCTTCTCCCGGCTTGACACACCTGTGGACTATTTCTATCGCCCTGAGACACAGCACCGGTAGGCAGCCTCCCACCCCTCACCCCTGTCCCAGTGCAGCTGAGGGCCTGGGGCTGAGGCATCAGGACTATATTCAGAAGGCAGGTGTCCTAAGCAGTGGCCTGGTGGTCACAGACTGGCATGATTCTTAGTAGACAGTGAACTATAGGACTTGAGAGCTCCTGATAGGAAATGGTCTCTTTGGACCCTGCGGTCGTCAATATTGGCATTACCTGTGAAATGCTATGTGTAAACATCCCACTCTGACCCAGCCCTTTTCTGTCTCCTCTGTCCACCTCATGGCCTCCTGGTTCCTGTCTGAGCAGAGTTCATCGCTAGCTCTGTAGCCCCACCTTCTGCCATCTCCCTGAAGAACCTCAGCCCGTTTGGCCCACTTGCCACCTCCCTATCTGCCTACGTGGCTGGAGGTTGCTGCCAAGGCTGTTCAGCCCTTCCCTGCTTGCTGCTGCCTCCCTTCAAGCTGACTGTGACCCTCCCTGAGTCTTGCTCACTGAGTATGAGGCTGGGTTCCATGTTCCATTTGAGAATGGGTGCTGAGTGTCTCAGAATCAGTGGTGAGCATCTGAGGGTTGTAAAAGTACCAAATAAGACCACATGCACCGGTGAGATGAGTGCTTTAATTCCCACAGTCTGGACAGAATGGGACCCTGTGGCATTGTCAAATGTGGGTGTTCTCTGGAGGCAGCTGCACATTGTCACAAGGAAGAAGAATCCTTTTGTATGAGAGCCAAGACTGACTAATGTGGAAGAAATTAATTGGAGCATTCCCAGTATGAGATTAATAACAGTCGCCAGCGGTGGGGAAGTGCTGAGCCTGCATTTGGCGTCAGCCTCTCGGTAATTTGCCAGTTCCCTGTCATCCCGATTTTACAGAGGAGGTAGATGGGACTTGGGGTCTTCAGGCCACATGGGAAGCTCTGAGCCTGGCCTTGCCCAATCCCTGGGCCTTGCTTGGTCCTTAATCTCACACTGTTCTTTCTTGTATGCTTGTGATGTTTAGAGAAAAGGTCTGTCTCTAGTCCAGGCTGACCCAGAGCTTATTGCATCATCCAGGCTGACTTCAGACCTGCGCCATCTCTGGCCTGAGCCTCCCAAGTGCTGGGATCATAGGCTTGAGTCACCATGCCTAGTACCTTTTCAAAATTATGTACACAAAGATAGCATTTCTCATTTTGTTGTGTGCTTCCCAAGCAGTGGTTTAGCTGGCTTTGTTCTCTGCTGAGCAGAGTGCTGCTGATAGCTGGGACCCAGGGAAAGAAGCCTTGGGAAGCAAGGTCAACATGTCAGATAAGCCAGAGGATGGAAACAGCTGAGAGCCGGCCTGTGGTTGGTCATTGGTGTTCTGAAGGAGACGCTGGCTGGCTGTGTGCAGCCTTCAGAAAATTAAGCTCTGAGTGCTGACGTGGCGCGTGGTGCCTTCTGTGCCCTGTGACAAGGGGGGTGCTGGAACAGCTACTGTAGCACAAAACGAATGGTAGTGTGAGGGAGAGCAGAAGATGTGCCCAGGGTGGCCATTTGGGGAGGAAGTAGGACAGAAACTCTTGCCAAGTCCTGATAGAGTTCTCTGGTGGCCCACGCTTGGATCTCCATGTCAGCAGACCACGTGGCAGGGAGGCTCTGCTCTGGGCTGGCGGCTGTGAAGCGGGACAGAATGTGAGCAAATGGATGGGTGCATTGAAGACATTGTATGGGTAGGCTGAGGGACTCGAGATGCCAGTGTGAACTGGCCGTAGAAATGAGTGACAGCAGAGTAGGGCAAGAAAGGGTTCAGAGAAAGCATTCTAGAGCAAAGCTGAGGCCCGTGCAGAAGAAGCATGGGCAGCCACCACCCCAGAGCCAGGGTTAGGGTTAAGATCTCGAGGCTGAGCCGGGCAGCAGTGATGCACGCCTTTAATCCCAGCGCTCGGGAGGCAGAGGCAGGTGGATCTCTGTGAATTTGAGGCCAGCCTTGGCTACAGAGTGAGTTCCAGGAAAGACGCAAAGCTACAAAGAGAAACCCTGTCTTGGGAAAAAAAAAAAAAAACAAAACAAGATCTCTAGGCTGTGCCAGCAGGCTTAGGTCCCATCACAAAAAGTGTGTTGTTCTCTGCTTTAAAAACTACTGTAGCTGGGCTGTGGTGACGCACACCTCTCTGTGAGTTCCAGGACAGCCAAGACTGTTACACAGAGAGGAAACCTTGTCCCAGATAACTCAAACAACTTCTGTGAATGGGAGGTGCAGTAGTGTATACCCATACTCCAGTTACCCAGGAAGCTAAAGCAGAGGCTAGCCTGGACAAAAAAAAAGAGTTTGTCTCAAATAAACAAACAAATAAGAATAAATAAATAGATGAAGCTTCTGGGATTATAGTTTACATGCTGATAATTCCAGCACTCACAAAGTTGAGGGTCATAAGTTTAAGGTCACCCTGAGCTGACAAAAAAAAAAAAATCCAGGTGATGAGGCCAGCCTAGTCTACAGAGTGATTTCCAGGACAGTCAGAGATACACAGAGAAACCCTGTCTTGAAAAATGAATGAATGAATGAATGAACAAACGAATGAATAAATAAACAAATACAAATAAAATAAAGAAAGAGGCTTAGGTGCTTCCAGAGTTGTTCAGTCTGTCACTTTCCTGTCCCCTCTTCTACTGTTTTTTTGATTCCGAGAGTGAGTTGTGCTTGTTAAGAAAAAACAAATGCCAGGTGTGTTGGTGCATGCCTTTAATCCCAGCACTCGGGAGGCAGAGGCAAGCGGATCTTTGTGAGTTCAAGGCCAGCCTGGGCTACAGAGTGAGTTCCAGGACAGCCAGGACTACACAGAGAAACCCTGTCTTGAAAAAGCAAAAAAAGAAAAAGAAAAAAATATTATGAAAAGATACAACCAAAAAGCATAAGTGCCATTGCCTCCCTGCCAAAGCCCCTTGCAGGTGTGCAGTGTGCCTGGCATGAGAGTGTAATCCAATACTGGGTGTGGTTACTGTTTCCTTCTTTTTCTATTACATTTATTTACCTATTTAGTGAGTGGGGGGTGTGTGTGTGTGTGTGCATGCTAGCATGTATTCAAGAGTGTGTTCACCTGCTTGTGGGCATGACTATGCCACAGTGCATGTTTGGAAGTCAGAGGACAACTTGTAGGAGTCAATTCTCTCCTTCCACTATGTGTGTCCTGGGGTTTGAACTCAGGTCATCAGGCTTGACAGCAAACACCTTTATCCACTGAGCTACCTTGCTTTGCTTTTTCTTTTATTTTTGGGGCGGGGGGCGGGAGGGTTGTTTGTTTTTTTGAGAAAAGGTTTCTCTGTGTAACCTTGGCTGTCTTGGAATTTGCTCTGTAGACCAGGCTGGCCTCGAACTCAACACAGATCCGCCTGCCTCTGCCTCCCTAGTTCTGAGATTGAAGGCGCATGCCATTATGGACAGCTGCTTCATTGCTTTTTCAAAGTTGCATATTTCTGATGTGTTTTCATCTCCTCACAAAGCAGTTTACACCTGTAGTAGGAAGAGCAGTACACAGAAGTGGGACACCTGTGCCACAGTCTGCACACAGAGGCTGGTAGGCAGCTGGTCCAAGCCTCTGAAGTAGGGCATGACCCCTTTTCTTCCTCTAGTGATTGAGCAGGTGTCCGCACATGGAAAGAACCTGCCTTTCTTCCCAGGCACTGTTGATTTTCGTGCGAGGCTGACCTTCCTTGGGGAGGAGGACCTGGCTGTCTACCTCAGGGGGTTGGGTGTCCAGAGGGGAGGCTGGCAGGGTGTTGAGCCCCTTCTGCTCCTGCCAGCAGTTCTCCACAGACCTAGAGTGTTGTAGTCAATAGAGCTAGCCAGAGGCAGTGGATGGGCCGCAGAGGCAGCCTCCCCCACCCCCATTTTGCTCCTCTCTGACATGAAGGCCAACCACTTACTTTCCTTCTTGAGGGTGTTGGGGGCTCAGGGAGAACGACTTTAAAGCAGGGTAGTGTCGCACCTACCTGGGGTGGTTCCTGACAGGCACGCTTGAAAAAAAGCACCGACTTGACCCCGCGTTTCATATTTTGTCTGCCAATGTGAAAACCACTTGTGGTTTTTTGTGTGTGTGTGTTTTTAAGTTTGCAGATGGTATGTACTCATGTAGAAAAGTAGGATAAAACTGAATGAGGTTGAGGAGGATTGCTTGAGCCTAGGAATTCTAGACCAGCCTGGGTTACATAGCTGGGGATTGATTTTTAAAAGAAGGGGCTGGAGAGGTAGCTCAGTGGTTAGGAGCACTTGCTGCTCTCCCAGAGGACCAGAGTTTGGTTCCCAGCACCCACATTACGTGGCTCACAACTTCTGGCCTCCACAAAACCCTCACCCATATTGCATAAACATACACATACACATAAATAAAAATAAATATATTTTAAGGGGTGTAGAAACACATGAAAAGGTGATGGCTTCAATGGGCTTGTGACATCGAGGACATAGAGTCAAATGCACTTTGAAGTACTGTGGGGTGGGTGAGTGGAGGAAGCAGAGGCCGTTGTATGGCAGTAATTGTTGAAGCTGAGGATGTACACATGGGGTTCTTGATACTAATGTCTGTCTGTCTGCTGTTTCTGGTGACTGCTGGCTTCAGGAACCACCCTCCTAGGCATGTTCTGTGCTGATACATGTACAGAGTATGTGTGTGCGTGTGTTTGAAAACTATTTTTTGCCGGGTGGTGATGGCACATGCCTTTAATCCCAGCACTCGGGAGGCAGAGCCACGGAGATCTCTGTGAGTTCTAGGCCAGCCTGGTCTATAGAGCAAAATCCAGGACAGGCACCAAAACTACACAGAGAAATCCTGTCTCGAAAAACCAAAATAAACAAACAAACAGTTTTTTAAGGTTCATAACAAACTGAGGAAGGCACAGAGATTTATGTACCCCTGTGTATGAGAAACATCTCACCCACTTCTCACCCCTTTCCGTGCACACACACACAAAGTGGTCTGTTTGTTCCAGGGCAGAGAGGTCAGGCCACATCACCCCACAGGGTACAGTTCACATGGGTTCCTCTTGCTCTTGGACACTATGGGTGTGGACAGGTAGAACCCTGGCTTAACCTCTGGGCTTTGGTAATACCATCTGACTGCATCCTTTTCATTGACCCATGTTGTCCAGATGCTTCTGAGCCAAGTCACGCTCTGCTAGGTGGAGGGACAGTCGGCTAAGAGATGGCTGCAGCCAGGCCTCTTGGGGCTAAGGCCGAGTTCCTGTAACAGAGGCTGTTTGGACACATTTCCTAATCTAGGTGGCCTCAGTTACTTTCCTCAGAAACTCCTTCCTTGGAGGATCATTTTGAGTTGAGTGACTCATGTAAGTAGGCAGAGTTCACGTCACTGTCCACATATGTGGCTGATGGGCATTTAGTTTGTACCCAGCTTTGCACTGGCTGGATTTTGCTGTGTGGGGCTCGATACAGTTGCAGTTGGGAGGCCACCAGCCTTGCAATGGTGCCCTTTCCCATGCCCCAGTCTCTGGGACTTTGGGGCCTTGCCTTCCTTCAAGGCCACTGACCCCAGAGTTTCCCTGTGGCCCTGCAGGCAGTTACAGCCCTTCTGTCCTTTGATGGCAGCCTCCCGGCACATGCTTCTCCAGCAGGCAGTGCTGAGGTCCTCCCTCCTCTGAATCCAGAGAAAAGCACACGGGTATGGTCTACTGGTGAGGCATGCCTGCTGGAGTCCCTGCCTGCCTGGCCAGGCCTGTGCCTGGGATGGTAATCTAAGCTTCTCTCTGTCCACAGGGAAGGCTACCACAATCCCTCCATCTCAGGCGAGAACCTGATTGGATTGAGTAGAGCCCGGCGCCCCCATAATGCCATCTTTGTCAACTTTGAGGACCCTGAGGTACCTCTACAGCCTTTGGAGGCTGCAGTACAGACATGGAAGAAGGCCTGCACCAACCCCATAGACCAGAAGGTGGAGGAAGAGCTGAGGAAGGTGAGTCTCCTGCCCCACCCAGCCTGCTGGGCCACTCGTACTGCACCACCGTGGGTGGCTAGGCTTTTCTAGCACTGGCTGGTTAGCACGGGGCGGGGGCCGGGGGGGGGGGGGGGGGGGGGAGCGGCGTATTTTTACCTCCAGCTGTTACATCTGAAAGCTGTGTCAGAAGCTGGGCTTGGTGGCACAGGCCTATAACCCCAGGAGCAGGAGTAGTGCAACTAGTCAGAAGAGTGAGTTCAGGGCTAGCCTTGGCAACTAGACTACTTCAGAAAGTAAAAAGAGAGCTGGGAGACACTGTGCTGGGTCTCTTTGGGGTGCCAGAGAACCGGTCATTGCTGGGCTGTGACTTGAATGTGGAGCTGGTATCTAGAAACCTGTGCAGAGCTATTACTTGTAACAAACCCATGGAATGTGGTCATGTGCAGACTGTGGTGCCTTCATCCTGGGGTGAGCTGGAGACATGTCATAGGGCACTGTAGTCTCTTCGGGGCTTCAGGTGCTGTGTGCAGGAGACTGGGTTTCTGCTGGGTCCACAGGCCTAAACAGCAGGTTCCCAGGGAGGCTTTCCTTGTTGAAACTGGAGCTACACCCTGTTCAAGGACGAGGTCGTTCAGAAACCCAGCTCTGACTGAATTTCAGTGGTCACTGAGGCTTTCTCTGTGGCTCATCTGCCCTGGCCTCCATTCTCTGGTCACAGTGGCCTTGTCCAGCCCTCCTCAGGACCAGGCCCTCCCCTTGACCTTCCTGAAGTCCCATCTCCAGCCTTTGCTTCCAGGTTAGGAAGATCAGGGCTCTGGGGTTGTAGCATGTGCTTGCTCAGCCCTGTTGCTCCATTGCACTGTAAACCACGTAAGGACAGGGACCGTTTGCTCACTTCAGGACCCCACTTTCATGTGCAGGATGTGTCATCCATGCCTTGAAGGGATTCAGAGTAGGGAGGAAGGGGTTTATGAGGGCTGGTAAGTGGTGGGTCCTGGAGGCCTGTTGAGTCTCTGCCCTCCCCACTGGGGCCCAGACACACAGGGACAACTGATGTGAGAAGGCCAGTAGCTGTTGGTGTTCCTCTCAGACTGTGCTCGTGACTTTCCCTAGCTCTTTGACATTCGTCCCATCTGGTCACGGAATGCTGTCAAGTCTAACGTCAGTGTCCACCCTGACAAGCTCAAGATCTTACTTCCCTACATGGCTTATTACATGGTAAGTGGCAGATAGTCTCACACTCCCCTTGATTCCCACCAGTGTGGTCCTTGATCCCTGATGTGACATATTAGAGCCATGGCAACAGAAGGTAGGCATCCCTCCTAGCATCCCTGCCACCTGGCACCCTGACACAGCTTGTTAAAACTAGAGAGCCGGGGAGGTGGCTCAGCGGGCAAAGTGCTTGCTGCCCAGGCTGGAGGAGCCCCAGCACTCGCATGGAAGTTGGGCATGGTGGCAACTGGCCCTGGAGGCGTGTGCCTGTAACCCCAGCACTGAGTAGTAGAGTTGGACAGATCCTGGGGAACTACATCTTAAAACTTAGGGTGAAGAGTGATAAAGACAACCAGCAACACCCTCTGGTGTTTGGTACACACACACACACACACACACACACACACACACACACACACAAACATACAAACATGCATACCGACACATGTGCACACACTCATGCACACTCACATACACCCATACACACACACAGACATGCATACCTACGTGTGTGTGTGTGTGTGTGTGTGTGTGTGTGTATGTGTGTGTGTGTGTGTGTGTGTGCATCCACACAAAAAAGAAACAGAAAAATTTCAAAGCTCGGTGGTCCACCTCAACCGTCTAATAATGTTTCTTGCTGGGTGTTGATGACTTTAGATAAAGAAGCATTATCTAAGTCATAGGTAAGCATTCTGTACATAGTGACCTTGTAGTGAGAAATTCCTAAGGGCCTGATGCTGGGTGAGGCTACATGTCACTGCCTCTATTTCTCCTGTAGGTGATGGTAAGAGTCCGTTTTTATTTCTGAGGAGAAGCTGCCCAGAGAGTTGACATGCCATGTTTGGTTCTGTAGCCAATGAGTGGCAGAGCTACCTGCGGCCCAGAGTCCAGGCCCCTGAGTGACAGCACCTCTCACCTCAACTACCCATACAGAGTGGGGCTTAGTGGAAGAAGTCCACCCTTGATTCCTCCCAGGAGAAGATGGAGAAGGGGGTTGTGGTACAGAGGTTCCTAAAAGTTTGGAAGGAAAGGCGTCCTACCTGCTGAGGGGAGCCAGCATAAAACATGCCCTCAAAGATTGATGATGGGCAGGGGCACTGTTGGACTCCAGCCTGGAAAGCTGCCTTCCCTCCCTGAACATTACTTCTAACTGGAAGAGCAGTTCAAGGGTCCACACGCTAGGACAGTTGTCACTTTGTACCTTGAGTACCACGAGCAGTGGTGGAGACTCCTGATGTCACTTTATCCTCACAGAACCTTGTCAAAGGTGGGGCTCTAAAGCCATGTTCTCAGAGCTCAAGGAGGTCCTCCTCCTCACTGGGGCTTGGTCCCCACCCAGGTACTAGAGGACCCTTGGCCCTACCTCACACTCTGTACTTTTTTGGTCTCTAGATAACAGGTCCATGGAGAAGCTTGTGGATTCGATTTGGCTATGACCCTCGAAAACACCCAGATGCCAAAATTTATCAAGTCCTTGACTTTCGAATTCGTTGTGGAATGAAATACGGTAAAAATAAGTTTATTTCCTGTTTTTGGCTATGACCCTCGAAAACACCCAGATGCCAAAATTTATCAAGTCCTTGACTTTCGAATTCGTTGTGGAATGAAATACGGTAAAAATAAGTTTATTTCCTGTCTTTGTCTCTTTGTGTCCTCCATTTATAGCACTCTCCTTTAAAAAAAAAAAAAAGATTTATATATGTGTGTATTTGAGTATAAGCACATGTGTGTGTGCACGTGAGCATTCCTGTGCACACACTTGGAGGCCAGAAAAGAGGGTCAGGTGTTCTATGTCACTTTCCACCTAGTTCTTTGAGACAGAATCTCTTCATGAACCTGGGACTCACATTTTCTCAGCTGGCTGGAAGCCCACAAGCCTCAGCGACCCTGTCTCTGGTACATAGACACTGGCAGACCCAGAGCTTGGGTCCCAGGATGTGTGCGGATGTCCAGCTTGCTGTGCAGATGCTGGGTCCTCACCTGGATTCTCATGTCTGCACAGCCACCTCTCCAGCCACCGTCTCTAGCACTCTCCCCTATTCTGGGGCCAAATAGGATGGCTCAGCAGTTACAGCAGCACATATGCTTATGGAGGATCCTACTTAATTCCCATTACCATGTCAGATGACTCACAACTGTCTGGAACTCCAGTTCCAGAGAATCCATAGGCATCTGCACTTACATGCACATACCAACACACACACACATAATTTTAAAATTAAGTGTGTGTGTGTATGTATGTATTTACTTTTAAAATTTTAAAATTACACACACATTTAAAAAAGTCTATTCCTAGCAGACACATGTGTCTTTAATCTCAGCGTGTGAGATTAAAGGTAGCACATACCTTAGTCCCAACATTCACAAGGCAGAAACAGGTAGATCTCTGTGGATTCAAAGCCAGTATAGTCTGAATAGTGAATTCTAGGGCAATCAAGGCTACACAGTGAGATCCTGTCTCAAAAAAAAAAAAAGTCTATTCCTATGGAGTGACTAGAAACATTTCTGTACCCCACCCTCCCTCCTTAAGCCCTCCCCCTCTGAGAATCTGTGGAACAATATAAAGGATCTTGGAAATGAAAGTGCCACCTCTTTACTGGCTGTGTTGTGGCTTTCTAGTTTATAAACAAGGGCCTATGCACAGCGTGTGAGAATTGCTAGACGTGCTGCTGTCCATTCCTTCTGTAGGTGGCAGGTGGAGTTGGCCACTCTAAACCCCTGACAGTTGCCCCAGTGGGTTGGGCACCTGCTTCTCTCTGACATGGCCCTTGCCTGTAGGTTATGGCTCCAGGGACATGCCTGTCAAAGCGAAGCGCAGCACGTACAACTACAGCCTTCCCATCACTGTCAAGAAGACGTGTAAGTGACTGGACCCCTGCATCAGGACATGGCCAAGGGAGGTGGGAGAGGTCTGCTGGCTGTTCCTTACAAGTGTGAAAGGTCGGGCAGGGTGGTCCCCACTCCCTCTATACCAGAGCACTTCCCTGCTCCCATGTAGCCAACCAGCTTGTCACCATGCATGACTTGAAGCAGGGCCTGGGCCCATCAGGAACAGACGGCCCACGGAAACTGACCTACAACAAGTACAAGCTCAAGGTAAGTGCCCTCAGGCTCCAGTGGAAGGTCAAGTGTGGGGATAAAGCATCTTTGCAGGGTTGGGCACTTGTGACCCTGGGAAGGATCTTTGACTGACCCCACTCTCTGCCTACCAAGTACCTTGGCATTACTCCTACCTCAGACCCCTCCAGAAACAAAATGAGAATTTGGAGTACCATCTACCCAAGGCCATGGGGAACTTGGGCCATCTGGGCAAAGAGGTGGTGACAGGTCCTGGGGAGGGACATCTGACACCAGCAGATGTGTGGCAGCCCCTGGTGAGCCTGACTCCCTGAGGCCTGTAGCTGCTGCCAAGATGACAGGACTCAGGCGTAGACATGAGCACAGGCCAGACCAGAACATCTGGGGCTCAGCTGTGGGTTGACATGTGTGATGGGATGGACCCAGACCTCCAGGGCTCACATTTTCATCAGTATCACCCCACAGTGGTTAGCACACTCCCATACTTCTCCTGATCCCTCTACAGTCCCAAGAAAGGCCAAGCTAGTGTATTCTCTACCCTGGAGTCCCTGCTTGAGTGGCTGTGACAGAAAATTTAAGTTCAGCAGAGACAGGCGACATGAGGAAGACAGCTAATCCCTCTAGTACCATCATACCTTGGCTGTCAACGTCTTGGGACCTTATCCTTGACTTCAAGGCTATATTCCAAGTGGAAAAAAGAGAAAATGATACTTATTAAACCCTGCCTTCCTCCCCAAAAAGCAGTCCAGGGAGCATGCAGGGGCACACAGAGTGACTAATTAGAAACAGCTGGTAAGGAGTAGACCAGATCCTTTTAGAAGGTGCAGAAGGCAGAGCCCAGTACAGGCTGGTGGCGGCCCCATGCTGTAAACTGGCAGGCTTCCCAGGGGTCTGAGGAGGGCCTGACTGCCTCCACCCTCCAGAACCTCCTGGGGAGTGAGAGCCTCCTTTCTCCACATCTGCTGGCCACCCTGGGCCTGGGGACAAGCCAACTCCATAGACTCCCATGAAAGCCACAGCATGGCTGTCCTCAGCACTGTTAGACCCTAGGGGACTTCTTAACCATCCTGTTCTCTCCCCTCCTTTCCTCAGGATTCAGTCTACATCTTCCGGGAAGGGGCTCTGCCACCCTATCGACAGATGTTCTACCAGCTGTGTGATTTGAATGTGGAGGAGTATGTATGAGGGGTCCTGTGCCACGGATGGCCCGTGGAACTCTGGGCTAGAACTCACTAGAATAAGACCAGTGTTCTCTGCAGCTCTTCCTGCAGTGAGCGCTCAGGGAGACTATGCCACTGGGAGTTGGGTGCTGGCCTTGGTCCTGCCAAGTGGGCTAGACGGCAGGAACCAGCAACTGTGGCTGCACTGTGCCCTGTAGAAAGCAGCCCTGCTTGCTAGTAGCAATTGCTTTTGCTAGAGTCTTTTCCTGAGCGTGTCCTTGATTGACATGGCTCCTGATCTGGACACCTGTAAGAGTGGGGCCACAGCTTGGAAAGGAACACAGCAGCATGTGGGTCTAGGGAGAGCATGACTGCTAGCAGAAAAGTGTGCCTGGGGATACACCCAGCTTTGTACACTTTTTTAGTTTTTGGTTTGGTTTTGGGGTTTTTTGGGGTGGTGCTGTCCAGAGACAGCAAAATATTAAGGAACCCAGCTGGGACCATTCATCCCTGCAAGCTCTTCATTACCCACCACCTCTGAGACTTCCCTCTGAGCACTGTTTGTCACACAGAGCCTGTGTAAGAGCCTCCCCATTGGCATCCTGTTCCCACAAACCCATGGCCATAGAGCTGTGCTGGAACTCTATCCCATGAGCCACCACACGTGGAGCCACACCCTGGGGCTCTGTATAACTTTCTCACCCTAGAGCCCTGTCCCTGGACTCTGCCCACACAGCCTCCTCTGCCCGCAGGTTGCAGAAAATTGTTCACCGCAATGACGGGACAGAGAGTGTGTGTACAGAGAGAGACGGCTGGTGCCTCCCCAAGACCACCGACCACCTGAGGGACACCATGTCACTCATGATTCTGCAGACCATCCGCTCTGAGAGGCCTGGTGAGAGCCCTATGTGGAAGGAAACGTCAGACCTGTTCCTGACAACACCGGAGACCCTCATGCTGTCCATCTCATTACCTCCTGTGGGGCCCATGGCCCCGCCCCGCACTGCATTCCCTAGCTCCTTTTTCAAACCAAGCCAGAGCTAGCCCCTGGGGCAGTGGAAAGTGAGGCACTTGCTAGGCAGGGGGTCTGCAAAGGACTCCTTCCAAGGTAGACAGTAGGCATTGGAGTAGAGCAGGGCTTCCTGGCTATGTTTGGGACATGGGCTCAATCTCCAGTTAAGGCTGTGAACCTTTTCTGGGAATAATGGTGTGTGTCCTCTGAAGCTGCGTAGGGTCCCAGGCTGCTCATGGCTCTCTCCAGAAAATGCCTTCAAAAATGCCTTCCTGGGTCTCCACCTTCCTGGGTCTCCACCTTCCTGGGTCTCCACCCTCCTTCTTTCCATAGTAGCTTCTCCAGGACCAACTACCAGTCATAGTAAATGTACTCTAGGACCACCTCGGAAGCCTGCATTGGGCGACACCTCCTTCTCCCTTCTTGTACAGCTCTCTTCTCCGACCCAGGTAAGGCTGATCGTGGAAAAGGACAGCTGATGTTTGAGTCTGGAGAGGAAGGCGAGGAGGAAGAGGAGGAGGAAGAAGACGAGGATTTCAAGCCCTCAGATGGGAGTGAAAATGAGATGGAGACAGAGATTCTGGATTATGTTTGACATAGTACTGGTCCCAGGCAACTAGGTAAGATTAGTAACTGTCCTCATAAAGAAGCCAAAGCAAGGTCACGATAGTGAGGATGGCCCTAGAGGCACACACTTCTGAAGAAAGCTGGGGTCCTAACAAGCAGGCCTTGGTGTAGGCAGAAGTTTCTGTTCCACCAACAATTCCCAAATACCCAGCAGCCACTTCCCAAATTACCACACAGAAGCTTATATTAATTATAACTGTTCAGCCATTAGCTTAGGCTTATTACTGACTAGCTCTTATGCTTAAATTAACCCATAATTCTTATCTATGTTTAGCCGTGTGGCTTGGTACCTTTTCTCAGTTCAGCATTCTCATCTTGCTTCCTCTGCCTTTGGCTGGCGACTCCTGACTGCCCTTCCTCTTCCCAGAATTCTCCTAGTCCGCTTGCCCTGCCTATACTTCCTGCTTGGCTACTAGTCAATCAACATTTTACTAAACCGATTCAAGTTTCAAATCTTTACAGTGTATAAGAGCATTATCCCAGAGCACCCTGGCTCTGGTTGTGACCCACTGCTTAGTACTGCCTTCTGCCCTGGGTGTTTGAAGACAACCCCAGTGCCATGCAGATGACCCAAAGCAAAGACCAGCAAAAGCCAGAGTTGGACGTGGTAAAGCTGGGGGCACCCATTCTGGCAGAGTCTTGTGAATGTAGTGACAGATGGCCTGAGGAGCCTGGTCTCTCATCACAGACAGCCAGACTACCCCTGGTTGGACACCATCTGTCTGGGGTAGTGTTGGTAAAAGCCAGGCCCAGCCATAACTGTCCTGTTAATGAATTTCCTAGGCGTCTGGGTGTCTCAGCATGAGGGGTTAGAGTTGGGACTGTTTCTCTTGCCTGAGGCTCTCTAGCACCTCATTTGTTCATTCATTCATTCAGGACATGCTGGTATACCACGATGGGACAGTTGGGACAGGCCTGTGCCCCACCCACCCAGGGTGCTGAGATGAGGGCACTGGGCAACCTCAGGCTGGCAGCCTGACTTCGCCAAATGGACCGGCTCTTCAGTTCCCTGAAAACACCCCGTTGTCTCACAGCTTCCTGTTGTGAAACCAGAGATGGTCATGTCCCTGCTGAGCTGGCCTCTCTGGAAGGCTCCTCCATGCATGGCCTTCCAAGCCCCCAGGGCAGCAGCACCATTTCCTGCAGGGTGCTGAGCTGGAGATGCACCATTGCCTTGTTTCTCGGTGTGGCCTCTGTCCCTTGAACAGCTTGGCATACACGGTCAAGTTACAGCAATTCCAAAGCCAGATGCCTCGAGCCAGCCCATCCTCCTGACAAGATTGTCCTCAACCCATTGTTTCATTTGGCCCAAGTGGGCACCCCTGGGAATGGGAAGCAGCTGGACAGACCCGTGTCCCCTGCTGACCCTGCTTCCTGCTGCTTCGAAGAATGCTCAGCCCAGAGGCAGGAAGTAGTTCTTCTCTAGAGGCTGGCCACCCCTGCCTGTCCCCCACAAGACTTCTGTCCCGGCAGCTGCCAGGACACCAGCTGGGAGCACTCCCGCTTCTGAGCTGCTGCCCAGCCTGGTCTTTGGGGAGGAGATCTAGGTTCTGTCCCATCTACCCAGGAATGCCTTGACTCTGCAGATCTGAGGAAGAAGGCGCTGAGCGAGGAACCCCATTCCCTCTGAAGGCCTTGCCCACACAGGGCCCAGGGCAATGGTAGTCTTGCCTTAGGTTGGCCAGACAAGAAGGACTTCCTGAGGTCTAGCCACATTTTGCAAAGTATGGTGATTCTTCTCCTGAATTCCCATGTAAATAAAAGAGCTTTTAGTATAACAAATGTAGAACTCCCTCAGAAGCGCTAATGTCTCATGCAGCTGATGACCCATCATCTGATTTCACAGTTACTGAGTCTTGGTGCGTATGGCACCCGTCTTGTTTTCTATTGGTGTTTTTGCTGGGTGCCCACACTTGTCTCTAATAGAACTGCAGTGCTGTTTGGAACTTGCTAGCCAAGATTCTGCAGAACTGTTAGGATTAATTGTAAGCAGTTGGCTCACAGCTGAGGTACAGGTCCACCGTCTTCGGGGCATTGTGTCGTCTGGAGAGTCAGTGAAAGGCTGCAGTCAAAAGCAGCATGCTGGCTGCCCCGCCCCCATCTCAGGCCTGCAGTAGACTGCATGAAGCCCACCCACACGGAGGCTAAGCTGTCGTGTCAACACCTATTGATTTAAACAGCTTTTCATCCAAAAACAGCCTCACGGAAACATCCGAATGTTTGACCAGATGTTTTAGGTTTGTTGTTGGGTGGTTTGTTGGTTGGTTGGTTTGTTTGTTTGTTTGTTTGTTTGGAGACAAGCTCTCTCTGGTCCCTGGTTGTCTTGGAACTCACTGTGTAGACCAAGCTAATGTTGAACTCACAGAGATCCTTCTGCCTCCACTTCCTGAGTGCTAGGATGGAAGATGTGTACCACCATGCCCACCTTGACCAAATATCTGGGTACCGTGTTAGTCAGCTTAATACCTGATGTTGATCACCACACTTAACACAATTTCCAGTAATTTCTAGTTCTTTCCAGTGGCCCTTTCGCCTCTGGGGGCACCTGCACTTGTGTGTGCATACTCCATACAGATACATATACGTAATTTAAAATAACAAATCAGCCGGGCGGTGGTGGCGCACGCCTTTAATCCCAGCACTCGGGAGGCAGAGCCAGGCGGATCTCTGTGAGTTCGAGGCCAGCCTGGTCTCCAAAGCGAGTTCCAGGAAAGGCGCAAAGCTACACAGAGAAACCCTGTCTCCAAAAACAAAAACAAAAAACAAACAAACAAAAAAAAAAAACAAATCATTGAAGTACGTATGCTTAACAGTTAATAATTAGACAAAGTAACATGATAAACTTGGAAGGCTGCTTGGGGTCACTTAATCCTCTCTTCCCTTTGTACTTGAGGTGAGTCCTGCAGACCAGTACCTGAAGGGAAGGAACTGCGCTCCCACAGGTTAGATCCCATGCCTGTCTCCTGCCTAAGAACAAAGTTTAAGCACCTCTTCCAGCGCACCTGTAAACAAGAAAGGGAATTGCAGACCCTGCAATTTGCCAAGAGCTCCTTGTCAGAGGTTCTCTGGAGAAACTGAGGCTCGGGCCACACAGCTGGGGAGTGGCAGCAGCAGCCCTGGCCTGAGTTGTGGTTGTAGTTCTGCTTTATGTGGGACCAGTGTTGGTGGATTTTGCTTTTGAGGAAAAATTTCTCTCCCCACTCTCCCCCCCCCCAAAAAAAAAACCAACCATACTTAAAACACCTGCCTAAATCCTGAATGGTTTGTGTCAGTGGGGTTAATGTTCTGTGTGGTCCATCACTTGACCTTGATGCTTTCAGCCCAGCCTTGGGGAGCTTGTGGATGGTGAGCATCCAATTGTGAACCTAGAATCTCCCCATAAAGAACTCCACGTGCCATTAAAAAAAAAAAAAAAAAAAAAATACATCCAGTGTCAGCAGCAGCTGGCACTACTGGACTGTGTGTGACAGAGATGTGTCCTTTTGGGTCTGTCACTGTAGACATAGGCCACTCAAGTGTTGGGGAAGTGGACATGAGGACTCTCCTTCCTGCTCAGTGTTGCTGTGAACCTAAAAGTATTCTAAACACTAGATACAAAGAGGCCCTTTTCCTTTTTTTTCCTGCTTCCCCGTCCTGCTCTCCTAGCTACCCTGCATTGTTCAACCCAGCACTCCCCAGTACAGAATTGCTTTCTTTAGCACTGGTTCTCAGAATCAGTAGTTGGCACAAGATACAACCTGTGTGTTTCCTGCTACCCCACCTCTGCTGTGTCCCAACTTCCTGCCCTCGCAGATCTGCATACCTACTGTGCACCGTGGAGATCTGCGTGTTGGATTGGGCACAGCACATGGACGCACTAGGACATGTGGGTCTGTAGGTCCCCCTGTGTTCTGAGCTGGGGCCTTGGGCTCCTGGATGTGAGGGCCACTGGCTTGGGAAGACTCTGGCTATGCCTGGCCAGCTGCCATGGCTTCCAGGTGTCCAAGGTAACTGCACTCCTTAAAGGGAGCCTCTCGAGACTTGGTTTGTGTCTGTTACTGTGATAATCTTTTCCTGGTAGCCAAAGTACACATCCCTAGGATGGTGGCTGTTCTCATACTGGCCTTCACCTCCAAGCCCAGTACTTTCCTCCTCCCTCCCTCCCTCCCTCCCTCCCTCCCTCCCTCCCTCCCTCCTTCCCTCCCTCCCTCCCTCCCTCATTCTGGACCTTTACACCCAGGCTTTGTCTCTTTCTGCCTGGGTGTGTCCCAGAATCCTTGCTTGTGTTCTGTGGGGAATCCCACTCCAACCTCCAGCAAGGCACAGAGGTGAAGTAGACTCTCTATCTGGAGGTGCCCCCAAGCCCTGGGGCCACACTAGGTTTCACTCTGGTAGCCCTGCTCCATCTGTGCCACCATGTCCACCTGGAGTTTCTTGTCCTCCCCTCCCAGGAGACTCTGCCTCCAGCCCTCAGCCTGCACTGCCACATCCCTAGTGCAAGCTCTTGGAGTTACCAAGGGTCGGCCACACCAGTGCCTAGTAGCACACAGCCACCTGTGGCTTGGGAGTCCCTCATGGACTTCCCACTAAGGTAGGGGCATTCAGCACCTTGAGATGAAGCACACCATTTTTCTGAAGGTGACACTAAACCCCAAACTGACGGAATTAATATGACAGAAAATGCAAGACACTCAGCACCCAGCCAGAGTTGGCCCTGGGAGGCCCTCCCCCTCACTATCCATGCCACCTGCCTCTGCTCCCAGGTAGGCAGTAACCCACACAGGTGCACTGTGGGCACCACTCAGGATGCACGGGGCCAGCCTGACCTGGGAAGAACAGACCATCCCACACCTGTGCGTCTGTGAGTACACGGTATGCACGCACACGGCCTTGGCTCCAGCTCCATAAATACTGGAAAAGTGGCGAGAAGGACTGCCTAGAGGCAGACGCTCACCATGGGGCACCTGGAGGTTCTGTTTCTTGGCCTCACCTGCTGCTTGGCAGCAGCTTATGCTGCAAAGGTAAGCCAGAGGGGACTGTGGCCCTCTTTCATTAAGATCTGGAAATTGGGGACTGTCTAGAGTATGGAAGACAGGTCACAGAAAGGGAAGGAGTAAAAGGCCAGCAAGCCCAACAGCCCTCGAAGCTCTGGTCCTGCCTGGGCCACACCCAGCTTCTCTTGTTCATGGGAAGCCTAGCGCAGCATGCAGAATTGTACGGAAATCTCACACCAGCAGCAGTTCTGCGTGTAAGGACATCCTGTGCACTGTTTGGAGCATTTATACTAAAAAGCCCACTATTGCTCTGTGGTTTCAGGTGGGCCTAAGTCTGGCAAGCCTACCTACAACCTCTGGCTTTTCCCCTTCTTAAGCGCCACCCCCCCCCCCCCCCGCCCCCACTAGAGAGAGAAGCAGCTTGCCTGACATTACACAGCAACCCCATCCTGTCTTGAACAGGAATCTGAAACGTCTGTTCCAAATCAGGGGCCTGGCTCCCAAGTAACCTCCATTTCCTGCTCTTCCTGAGAGGGGTGAACCCTACCTACTGTATGCAAGGCTCCCCTCCAAGGGCCCTGAGGAGGCTGCACCAGCTTTTCTGGAGCGCCTCTGAAGTCTGCGTTTAGCCATCATTCTCCATGGTGTGTGGACAAGTCACAGAACGGCAGAGATCCCTGCACGGGCCCCAGCTCCTCACCACGTTGCTTTCCAACCCATTCATGCTCCAACCCTTGTCGTGCTGTCTTGGGCCCTGGGGACCACCCTCCCTCCCCCGGAGCCTGGAAGTTGAGGTGCTGGTGCTGGGCTCACTCCATGAGAAAGAAGTAATTCTCTTTCTTGAGAGAGTTCTTTTAGGGTGTTAGAAGGACCTGAACTTTCTCACCACTACCCTACTGCCAGCCAACACACCCATCCTGACATTGGCCAGGATCTCTACATCCTTGGGTCCCCACCTGAGACACTCGGGTCAACCACTACCATACAGACACACTGAGAGGTGACATCCCCCCCACTTAACCCCCTCCCCCAAGCTGGCTTTTCGACTCCTCCCAGTAGCCTGGAGGCTGAAACAAGGAACCTCGGATGCCCCAATTGTCTGTGTAGTCTCCCCAACTCCTCTGTCCAGTTTCCTCACCCAGGATAGTAGGGAGTTCATGGGCCTGGACTTCACAGGGTTGCTGGGATCCTAGCTTGGGCCTGCAGCCTCAGGCTGCCTACTTCCCCCTACCTGAAACCTTGCACAGGGGAAAAGCAGGAGGCCACACTATCACTGCTGCCAGGTAAGCAGAGCTGCTCCTGCATGTGTCCCGGTCGGATGCAAGAAGGATGGGAGGGGACATGCACTGGCACAGAGGTTGGACAGCCTTGTCTCAAAATGACTTTGAGTGGGAGAGCCCCTGCCCCTCGGTTTGCAGGGACAGTGGGCAGATGAGCACCTGCCTCTAGGCCACTGGGTAAGACTACACACCAACAGAGCAGTGGTGGAGCACACCTTTAATCTCAGGACTCAGGAGGCAAAGGCAGGTGGATCTCTGAGTTCGAGGCCAGCCTGGTCTACAAAGCAAGTTCCAGGATAGTCAGGGCTGTTGCAGAGGAACCCTGTCTCGAAAAGCAAACAAACAAACAAAAAAAAAAAGTCTAGACACCAAGTGGCAGTACTGATTGGCCTTGTGAGGGCTTGGACATGGGGCCACCAGATCCATGCCCAGCTAGCTAGGCAGTGGGAAAGGTAAGGGAAGGAGAGTCAGGTCTCAGAAACATTCTGGCAGCACTGAGCATCCACCACAGTCAGCATTTGGACAGGCCTTTCCTCTGACAGCCAGCCTTGGGGGGAAATTGCTGTGACCCATCTTACATACCAGGTCTCAGCCAAGATCTAGACGTCACTCCAACTGAGCAGAATACGGGCTGGAGGAGCTTCGGACAGCTGTAGGAGGATGTGCCAGCGTTGGGTGGGGGTGAACCAGCCTCTCTGGCACTTGGCAGGGGGACCTGCTAGCACCCTGGAAAGGGCTCGGCCGGCCACTCTGGATTTAGGCGAACCATGCCCAAGCCCATCTGACCCTGCTATGTGTCACCTGCAGCTAGGTGCTGTGTACACAGAAGGAGGTTTCGTGGAGGGCGACAACAAGAAGCTCAGTCTCTTGGGTGGTGACTCGGTTGACATCTTCAAGGGCATCCCCTTTGCCACCGCCAAGACCCTGGAGAATCCCCAGCGTCACCCTGGCTGGCAAGGTGGGTACTGGGTGCTGCTGGCTGGCCCTGGCTAGGCTGGTCCTAGCTGGTATTCTTCACATCTGCCCTGTCTCTCACTGTAGGAACTCTGAAGGCCAAGGACTTCAAGAAACGATGCCTACAGGCCACCATCACCCAGGACAACACCTATGGGCAAGAAGATTGCCTCTACCTCAATATCTGGGTCCCCCAGGGCAGGAAACAAGGTCTGGATCACAGTTTCCCAGAGGATCCCAACCCCACCCCAGAGCTTCAAAGCCTGCCCTGGGGTGCATTTGGTGCTGCAAAGCCAAATATACCTGAAATCAGGGCTGAGGCGAGGAGGGGGTGCCCACTGCTGATCCTTGCAGCCTGGGCTGAGCACCTGCTCTAACACAGTTAATGAGCTGGCTGGGGAGAGGGCCTGCTAGTGTCTGAAGTCCCTGTCTGCCCCTTTCAGTGTCCCAGAACCTGCCTGTGATGGTCTGGATCTATGGAGGTGCCTTCCTTATGGGGTCTGGCCATGGGGCCAATGTCCTCAAAAACTACCTGTATGACGGGGAAGAGATCGCCACTCGGGGCAACGTCATCGTGGTCACCTTTAACTACCGTGTTGGACCCTTGGGTTTCCTTAGCACTGGGGATGCCAACCTTCCAGGTATGTTGGAACATTGAGTGTGCTGAACCCTATGAACTCTGAACCCAGCAGATATATGCACTCCAGAACCCTCTACCCTGACAGCTACGGGAAGACCCAGAACCTTCTTCAGAGTTGGGGGGACTGGAGCTGAATTATGAGACCTGGGAGCCCTAGGCAGCCATCAGGAAATGAGAGAGACCAAGGGACAGATAGAATGACAGAGACACAAGTTGAGTCCTGGAGAGCAAGAGGGGAGCTGAGGTAGAGTCGAGTGGACATGGAAGCCAAAGGACAGACAGACCGTAGGAGGCAACACGTGTAGGACTTAAGCAGAGCCACCAGCCGGCTTTACTGCACCGCCCAGCCCTGCAACTCCCCTTCCGCTCAGCCTTCTGGAGATCCAGTTTGCCATCCTGGACTCTCCCAGGGTGTCAATGCAGTTAGGACTGGTTCCCTCCTGTCCACATGACTTGCCACCCTCTGTATAAGCCCTAGGTCACTCATCTCTAGCCTCCTCCAACTCTAGTTGAGGGCCCCTCCTGATGAAGGCTACTCCTCTTACCCTCAGGTAACTTTGGCCTTCGAGATCAGCACATGGCTATCGCCTGGGTGAAGAGGAACATTGCAGCCTTTGGGGGAGACCCTGATAACATCACCATCTTTGGGGAGTCTGCCGGAGGTGCCAGTGTCTCTCTGCAGGTCTGGGGCCCTCTGCTGTGGAGTCTGACTCCAAGATTAAGGGAGGGAGCCAGTGGGGCCTAGGATAATGGTCAGAGCAGGGTACAGCCTGTTGACAGGACTTCTGGGTGTTGCAGACCCTCTCCCCATACAACAAGGGCCTCATCCGGCGAGCCATCAGTCAGAGTGGTGTGGCACTGAGCCCCTGGGCCATCCAGAAGAACCCACTTTTCTGGGCCAAAAAGGTAAGTGCAACAGGGCAGGAGTAGCCAGGTGGGGACCCTTCCGAGCCTGACCACTGCCTCCTCTAACCTCCTGCCTCTGCCTTCCCCTAGATTGCTGAGAAGGTGGGATGCCCCACAGACGACACCGGCAAGATGGCTAGGTGTCTGAAGATCACAGACCCCCGGGCCTTGACATTGGCCTACAAGCTGCCCTTGAAAAGCCAGGAGTGTGAGTGGCTGCTGCTGGGTGGGAGGCATGTAGGTTGGAAGTAAAAAGGGGGCCCTTGTGGGGCAAGGCTGAGCTCTAGGATAGAAAGATGGCCAACTGGGCCTGTCCCTAACTTCCTGCCACTACCCCCTAGCAGGCTGCAGTGGTAAAGGAGGGTGTATACTGATCTTTCTTCCCTTCCTCCAGAGAGACTTTTAAGAAGCCAAACATGGCCAGGTGTGGTGGCACACACCTTTAATCCCAGCACTCTGGAGACAGAAGCAAGCAGATCTCTGTGGATTCAAATCCAGCCTGATCTACACAGTGAGAGGCCAGCCAGAGCCACATAGTGAGACCTCCTGTCTTAAAGGAAAAAAAAAAAAGAAGGAAAAAAGAAAGGAAGGCAGGCAAAACATGAGTCCCAAATAGCAGAAACCCATACATAATTTCAGGAAGATATGTGGACTTCCAGACCTGGGGCTTCTATGCCAGATGGCCACTCTTTACCTCCCTTGTTAATGTGGCAATCATTTGCAAATTTCCAAATACCTCCTGTGGTGTTTGGACCTTCTGGCTGGAGCTGCTACCAGCAAACATGAAGAAACAGCCTGTCAGCCTAGGACATGGAATTTTTTCTTTGCTTACTCTTCTAAAGCAAAGTCTAGCAGTCCGCGTTTGTGCCCTGTATCTCCTTTATCTTTTTATATTATAGATCAAACCCAGAGCTTATGCCTGACAGGCAAATGCTCTGCCTCTGAGCACCTCTGGTATTCAAGCCAACTATTTTGTTTGGGGTGCCACTGCAGAAGGCCTGGCTGTGCTGGGCCCAGGGATCTCCACCAGCTGAGCCGTGCACAGGCCAGCTGGCAAGCCTGGAGGGCAGGCAGACCTCATGCACGATGGCCAGCAGACTGAAACCTCATCCCTGGTGTAGGTTCAACAAGGAAAGAGAGCGGGGACAGGGCACTGAAGTGGGAGAACAGACAGCCCTGGCCTGTGGAGCAGTGGACTCTCCACATGGTCGTGAGACAGAGTCTGGGAATGAGCTTGCCTGTCACAACCAGAGAAGGGGACCACTGACATCTAGCAGGTTAGGCTAGGGACAAGCTCAGCAGCACACACATGGACAGTCATCCCTATCACAAGCTGATTGTGGCCCCAGAGTCCCTGGGGCTGGGGTCGAGGAACCCTGGTCTGGTCAGAAAAGGGAAGAAAGAGGTCAAGTCTAGTACATAAGGTCAAGGGGAGGACCAGGCAGGCATCTGAAGGTACAAGAACCTGTTGGCTCTCCCACTCAGACCCCATATGGCACTATCTGGGCTTCACCCCTGTCGTCGATGGAGACTTCATCCCTGATGACCCCATCAATCTGTATGCCAATGCCGCCGACATTGACTACTTAGCTGGCATTAATGACATGGATGGCCACCTTTTTGCTACTGTTGATGTACCAGCCATCGACAAGACCAACCAGGATGTCACAGAGTGAGCAGGGGGCCCAGGGCTGGGAAAGAACAGGCCTTGCTTGGGGAGCTGGCTCAGAGGCGGCGGGTAGGGTGAGAGTGAGGAGGTGGGTGCTGTGTTGGGGTGAGAAAAGGGCAGGGAATGCTCCTGTCAACACCAACAGCAGGTCTGGTGTCTATTTCACCCATCCCCATGCAGGGAGGACTTCTACAGGCTAGTCAGTGGAAACACTCTCAACAAGGGGCTTAAGGGTGCCCAAACCACCTTTGACATCTACACTGAGTCCTGGGCCCAGGACCCGTCCCAGGAGAACAAGAAGAAGACAGTGGTGGCCTTTGAGACTGACATCCTCTTCCTGATACCCACGGAGATTGCTCTGGCCCAGCACAGAGCCCATGCCAAGTGAGGTTCTGGGAAGGGGTATGTGTGTGGGAGGCTCCTGAGGGGACTTCTGCAGCTTTCGACCAAGGCCTCTTGGCTAACTAAACCATGAATTTAGCTTTGGGCTTCCCATCAGTCAAGGTTAAAAGAGTAATGGAGGCACATACCTTGTCCAATCATGTGAGAAATATGAATTCAGATGGAGAGAAAGAAATCCTTGACCCTGAACTATGGGAAGAGGAGGCCTCTGAATATTTTGTAGAGTGGAGACATGAACATTGAAGCTGCAGACCCATGAATGTGGGCTGCAGCCTTTCTTTCCCTGGGTATCAAGAACTCCAGTTGAGAGCTGGGCATGGTGGCACACACTTTTAATCCCAGTACTCAGGAGGCAATCTCTGGGAGTTCAAGGCCAGTTGGTCTACATAGTAAGTTCCAGGCCAGTCAAGGCTACAAAAGAGTTTCTTTGTGAGTCTTGGGGTTCCCTGCCCTGCTCCTCCTGGCCTCTCTCCAGGGCCTTATCTCCCAGTGGAGCCCCCTTCCAACCCAGCTGTTTCTGTTCCCTCAGGAGTGGCAATACCTATTCTTACCTGTTTTCCTACCCTTCACGGATGCCTGTCTACCCTAAATGGATGGGGGCTGACCATGCTGATGACCTCCAGTACGTCTTCGGAAAGCCCTTCGCCACCCCATTGGGCTACCGGGCCCGAGACAGGACTCTCTCCAAGGCTATGATTGCCTACTGGACCAACTTTGCCAGGAGTGGGTAAGATGTGGGGTTGAGCCAGGATCAAGGGCAGCAGACTTGAGGACTCCTTTGTCACTGTGGCCTTGTGGGCCTGGGTTCTAGCCCTGTCTCCTCATTTGGACAAACTTCTTATCCTCAAGCATTGGTGGGCAGTTTGCACATGGGCAGAAGAGCTGCTGACCCAGCCCCAAGGCCAAACACATGCTCATCATGACCTAGTATCAAAATGGCTGGGATGGCCAACCTGTCTATGTGCAGAGCTGTCTGGGAGCACAGGTCTCCCTCCAGCTGAAGCAGGCTTTTTTGGACTGCTAGCCTACAAATCATGACACGGAGACTTAATTATGAATGCTTGGCCTTATCTTATGCTTGTCCCACTAGCTCTTTTAATTTAATTTAACCTGTTTCTCTTCATGCCTCAGGGCTTTTACCTTTCTTTCATTCTGTATGTCCTATCTTTCCTGCTTCCTCTGTGTCTGTCTGTCTGGCAGATGGCTGGCCCCAGGCATCTCCTTCTTTGTCTACTTCAATCTCTCTCAAGCCTAGATTTCTCCTCCTACTTATTCTTGCTGCCCGCCAGCCCTTCCTATCCCTCTGCTGCCTAGCTATTGGATGCTCAGCTTTTATTAGACCAATCAGGTGCCTTAGGCAGGCGAGGTGAAACGGCAACACATCTTTACATAGTTAAACAAACAAAAGTAAGACATCTTTACACAGTTAAACAAATACCATATAAACAAATGTAACACACCTTTACATAGCTAAATATTCAACAAAATAAACAAATATAACACATCTTTACATAGTCAAAGTAATATTCCACAACATTCAGTCTCCTTGTAGTCTTCGATACTTATTCAGTCTCTTCTCACTCTGCAGGGATCCCAACATGGGCAACTCACCCGTGCCCACACACTGGTACCCTTATACCTCGGAGAATGGCAAGTACCTGGACATCACTAATGAGATAACTAGCACTTCCATGAAGGAGCACCTAAGGGTCAAGTTCCTGAAATACTGGGCTGTGACATACGAGGTGCTGCCCACAGTGACTGATGGTGAGGACACCCTCCCTCCCCCTGAAGATGACTCAGAGGCTGTCCCTGTGCCCCCTGTGGATGACTCAGAAGCTGCCCCAGCGCCCCCTGTAGATAATTCCCAGACTGCTCCTGTTCCACCCACAGATGACTCTGTGGAGGCTCAGGTGCCTGTCGCCATTGGCTTCTAATGTCTTATAAGCCTTGGCCTCAGGGTCCTCTTCTTAGCTCTTTCTTAATAAAGTCTCAGCTTTGCCCACCTGGTATTGGTCTTTGTTCCTAAAACAGCCTGGAGGAAGGAAGGACCCTCAGTCAATGGTGACAGGCACTTGGTCCGTCCCTGCCAATCCTCAAGCTGCAGAAGTCAAAGGACTAGCTTTAGCTTAAGAGCAAACACACAGCACCAGAGATGTTGAACGTGGGGTGGGGGTAGGGGCGGGGGGGGGTCTCTTGCAGGCAGGAAGCAGCACCCTGGGATCCTGGAAGATCACTCATCAGGGTCATCCTCCAGCCCTGGCCAGCATGTGTGGCAGGGAGGCAGGGCCATCTGGGGCACAGGCAGTATAGGGAGCTGGAACCTGGCTCCCAGGCTGCAGGAATGCTAATGGGAAGACACACACTACAGCCTTAAACACTGCACCCTGACTTTCCTATGCATGGTGCCAGCAGGGGATGGAACCCTGAGGCCAGGGCAAGGGTGTCAAGAGTGTCTCCATAGGAAAGGGGTTGGCCAGGGTCCCACCTGTCTGTGGGTAATCCCCCTCCTTCACCCTTCCTCCCTCCTCTCCTCCTCTGACTTACAAATGACTTTGAAGTCCACATGTCCCTAAACTGTGATCAAAGAAACATGGAGGCAAACTTCCAATGCTCCCCTTTCTCCGTAGCTGTGGGAAGGCTTTCTTTTGGTTAGGAAACCATCCTTGCAAGTGGCTTTTGTTTGCAATCTAGGTCTTACTATATTGCCCAGGCTGGTTTTGAAGCTGGGCTCAAATGTTCCTCCTGCATCAACATTCCAAGAAGCTAGGATTATGAGCTAGAGCTTATAACAACTATTTATATTAAATTAAGTAATTATATTTTGAGTCAGTTTTGCTATCTCAGGCTAGCCTCCAACTCATCATCTTCCTGCCTCAGCCTCCCAAGTGCTGGGATCATAGGGGTGAAACATTGTGTTTAGCCTGCAAGCATAAAATTCTTTTTTAAAAATTATTTGTATTTTATGTACATTGGTGTTTTGCCTACATGTATATCTGAGGGTGTTGAAGCCCCTGGAACTGGAGTTACAGACAGTTGTGAGCTGCCATGTGGGTGCTGGGAATTGAACCTGGGTCCTCTGGAAGAGCAGTCAGTGCTCTTAACTGCTGAGCCATCTCTCCAGCCCCTAAAATTCTTAAAATTGTGATAAACAGGTCAGCAAGAGGGCTGAGCAGGTGAGAGCACTTGCTGTGAGAGGCTGACTCCATCATGTTGTCCCACCTCCAGTGTGCTCATCCCCCACACAATGAAACATGCTTCTTGTGATAAAATATATGTCTTAGGGGCTGGAGAGATAACTTTAATCCCAGCACTCAGGAGGCAGAGCCAGGCGGATCTCTGTGAGTTCGAGGCCAGCCTGGTCTATAGAGTGAGTTCCAGGAAAGGCACTAAAACTACACAGAGAAACCCTGTCTCAAAAAACTAAAACCAAACCAAGCCAAAACATGCCTTAGGCTAATTGAACTATCTGCAGGAGAATTACACTGTTGTACCACCATCACTGCTACCTCTTTTCAGAACTTTTTCATGCCCCCCGAGGTAGAAACTCTGGATCCACTGAACACTGGCTCCCCACTCTCCTTCCCTAGCCCCTGTGACCTGTCATTTCAGCATCTGCCTGTTCCAAATGCTTCTTCTAAGTAGGACAGACAATGCACTCTGGAGGTCTGTCCATGTTCTCCAGCCCCGCTCCTGGCTGAGCAACCCCACCCCCACCTGCTGCTGGCGTTCGAGTATGTTGAGTACTCCTTTTGATTGTTGCAAAATTGGTAGCACTGCACTCACTTTCAATTTGAGTGACTTGGGTCCTTTATTTTTCTTTGCTGATCTAACTAAAGGTTTATCAATTTTACTCATCTTTGCAAAGAACCCAGTTCTCTACTCTGTTTATCTCTGTTATATATTTTCCCCATTTTTGTGTGTGGAGCATTGTTACAGGAATTCTGTCACTGGTCCACTAGCCAATTGAAAGGAGTGTTTTGGTCTAAGAGGCAGGGTTTTCATTGGGAATGGATGTGGCTGAAAGAAAAGGCGGGGCTGAGAGATGCATGGTCTTTTGGAACAAGGAACCAGCAGTGAGGCAGCAGCAGCTAGCGACTTGGTTCAGATTCTGCATTCTGTCTTGTGCTATTTGTACACAAATTTTACTGATAATAAATGGTTAAGTAATCTTTTGACTTCCGTCTTCCTCTGGCACCCAACGTGGGGCCTTGCTAGCCGATGTGATGGCCACTCTGTAGTCCAGTGGAGGCTGCTGCCTTCTCAAGGATGGACACCCCTGCTTTGCTGCATTCCTGCCTTCCGGGGCTCAGACTTGACCCACTGCTGCCCTCCCAGATCCATTCTGCTCCATGTGTACACAGAAGCTGGTGCAAGTTTTGGTCCCATCACCTTGCGCATTGCGCTGTGTGCTGCTACCCTCCCAAGCCCAGGGCAGGCAAGCACTAGAGCAGAATCTAGTGTGGTATACAGCTGCTCTCTCGAACCAATTTTGCTAAGTGGGGACAAGTGCTGGAGCAGAGTCTGGTGTGGCTCAAGCATGCTGAGCTTGAGCTGCCTTGGTGCCTCACTTGCTCCACCTGCTGGTCCAACATCATTACTACATATACAACAATTCTCTGAGGATCGAACTGTGTTAAGTCATTGGGAACTTTTAAATGGTAAACTAGGATTTTAAAAAAGGTAAAAGAATAAGGGGAAAGGACAATCTTAAAACCTTTCCCAGGTCAATACTTGGAAATATCACAGTGCAGGAATTAGGACCCTACTAACTGCTACTATGGACAAGATGCTAGAAAAACTGAGGAGATAAACTTAGCTGGGATCAATACAATGTTGGTCATAATTATTATCAGTCTAGTAATTTATATTTTATCCTTAAAAATGGTTTGATAACTGTGCCAAATATGAGAAATTGACTGATAAGATAAAAGCCTTAGAAAAGGGTACTAATGATAACATTCAAAACTTAGAAAAACTTACTATTCAAAGGATGCAAGCCTTAGAGAAGGCTACTACTGATAATATGCAAGCCTTACAAATAGTTACTAAAGATAATAATACAGTTTTGACTGACAAGATAAAAGACTTAGAAATATTTACTGATGAAGAGAGTAAAAGGGTGACTGGTAATATACAAACCTTAGAAAAGCCTACTATTCAAAATGCAAGCCTTAGAAAATGCCACTACTGATAATCACAAGCCTTAGAAAAAATTATTGAAACAGATAATAAAAGCATTCAGACACAGACAGAAGAATTCAGAGGAGAACCAACCTCACCATTACATTATGAAATTAGAAAGGAGAAGCCCAAGGTTATTAAAAAAATACCCTTAATTTATCCAATTACCATTCAAGAAAGATCACCAGACAATAGGAATCCCCAAGGCTATGCAGAAGTTAAATGGGATCCTATAGAAATGTTAGATTTAAGGAGATTTAAGGAAGCAATAGTTTCCTATGGTATGCATGCATCTAATGTGAGGCAGGTATTGAATACATGGTCCACTCAGAACAAAATTACTTCACAAGACTGGAAAGATTTAGTTACAGCAGTATTGGAATATGGTCCTCAGTTACAGTGGTACAGTTGGTGGAGAGAAGCTGAGGCCCTCTAACAGCAAGGTAGGGTTAGAGGTTATCAGATTTCCCAAGATCAAATCCTTGGGTGAGGGCTGTTATACTGATGTGGATAGTCAAGTTACATTTGATGAACACACCTTATCCCTATGCCATACAGCAGCCTTAAATGCTTGGGGAAAGATTCAAGAATCAGGAAAGAGGACTGAGCCATTTACTAAAGTTATAGCCCAAAAGAAGCCTTCACTGAATTTTTATAAAGATTGACTTCAGCTATAAACAGAATGATATAAAATCCAGAAGTTAGACTAATGTTAATCGAATCTTTGGCTTTTGAAAATGCTAATTCACACTGGGTGGTGGTGGTGCACACCTATAATCCCAGCTCTCAGGAGGCAAAGGCAGGTGGATCTCTGTGAGTTCGAGGCCAGCCTAGTCTACAAAGTGAGTTCCAGGAAAGCCACTGCAGGTACACAGATAAACCCTGTCTTGAGAAACAAACAAACAAAATGCTAATTCACAATGCAAAAGGATAATTGGGCATTTAAAGATAAGATCAACATCCATAGAGGAATGGATCCAACACACAGTCAATATTGTCAATATTGAATTTCATAACCATGACAATACTTGGACAGGAGAGGTGATTTCCAAAAGCTTGAGGAAAAAAATCAAAATGTCAAATGTTTTAAATGTGGTAAACTAAGTCATCTAAAAAGGAATCATAGGCAAGGCATTCCCATAAGCAATGTTTTTTATAGAGATAACCTGAACAGAAGTCCCCAACCTTCTGGAGTATGCAGAAGATGTGGCAAAGGTTGACATTGGACCAATGAATGCAGATCAACAAGAGACAGGCAAGGCAACCCTCTACCATCAGGAAACACCATGTCAAATTTGGTTCAGTCATTCCCTGTCACCATGGGGGAGCTCCTCCACAAAGCAATTAAAGGATCTAATGCCTAATGTAAAAAAACCATACTGCTCTGGATGACAGGACAACTTTAGAAGATAAAACAAAATTTTCAGGAGAAACCATAAAACGAATATTTTAGCAAAGTTCAATAAATGAACAAAAATCAAGATTAACAATACAGATAAATGGCATCAAAGTTGAGGGTCTTGTAGACATAGGGGCAGATGTAGCTATAATTGTTCTAAAATCTTGGCATCAAAATTGGCCACTTCAGGAGGTAAACGTTTAGCTTATAGGGACTGGAACTTTATCTCAGGTGGAACAAAGCACAAGATGGGTCGAATGCATAGGGCCTGAAGGACACAGAGGAAAATTAAAACCATATGTGGCCAAATAGCAATGAACTTATGGGGATGTGATTTATTACAGCAGTGGCAAATGAAGATCAATATTCCTCCAATCTCAGAAACAAGCCATAAAATACAGAATGCTTCAGGGAGAATGTTAAATGTTAAAAGGCATTCTCTAGAGTGAACACAGACAGTTCAAGTTGTACATAAACAGGAGCCAATGGCTGGTGACTCCTGGAAGGTACCAACAGCCCTACCTTTAAAATGGCTAACTGATAAACCTGTCTGGGTGGAACAATGGCTTTTGACATCAGAAAAATAACAGGCCTTAGAACAGCTGGTACAGGAGCAGCTAAATGCTCAACATATTGAAGAATTGATCAGTCCTTGGAATTCTCCTATATTTGTTATTAAAAAGAAATCTGGAAAATGGAGAATGTTAACAGATTTGAGAGTCATAAATAAAGTAATTCAGCCAATGGGCTTTCTATAACCTGGAATTCCCCTGCCCTCTCTATTAACTAAAGGATAGTATATTATAGTGATTGACTTAAAGGACCGTTTCTTTACAATACCTTTACAAGAACAGGACAGAGAAAAATTTGCCTTTACAATACCTACTTATATTAATTCACAGCCCATTAAAAAGTATCAATGGGGGGCTGGAGAGATGGCTCAGCGGTTAAGAGCACTGGCTGCAAAAAAAAGTATCAATGGGAAGTTCTGCCACAAGGGATGTTAAACAGCTCCACCCTGTGCCAATATTTTGTCCAACAGCCATTAGAAATAATTTGTAAACAATTTCATTGATCCATAATTTATCATTATATAGACAATATCTTACTAGCTGATCTGAATGTAAATACCTTAGAAGAAATGTTTGAGGAAATAAAGAAAATATTGCCTTACTGACGATTACAAATTGCTCCTGAAAAAATACAAAGAGGAGATTCTATTAATTACTTAGGATACAAAATAGGTTTACAGAAAATCCAACCCCCAAAGGTACAAATCAGGAGAGATCAGTTGCGGACTCTTAATGACTTTCAAAAATTACTGGGAGACATTAACTGGCTATGGCCCACAATTGGATTAATAACTCAAGAACTAAGTAATTTATTTCAAACCTTACAAGGTGACAAGGACAAAAATAGTCCAAGAAAAATTATCAGCTGAAGCTGAAAGAGAATTGGCTCTGGTAGAGGAGAAATCCCAGGATGCCCATGTGGATCAGTTGGACCCAGAGCTCAATCGTATCCTAGTCATTCTACCTTCCACCCACTCTCCTGCTGGAGTTCTTGTGCAGGAAGAAGATAACATTCTGGAATGGATATTTTTGTCACACAAACAGAACAAAAAATTAAAGACCTATGTAGAAAAGGTTTCTGAACTGATTCTAAAAGGAAAATTAAGACTTCTTCGATTAGCAGGAATAGACCCAACAGAAATTGTAGGACCTTTTTACTAATGCTGAAATTTCCTCTTTATGGACAGAAAATGAATGTTGGCAAAGAGCTTGCAGTAATTTTTTTTTTGAGAGATTAACAACAAATATCCCCAAGCAAGAGATTTCAATTCATAAAAAGAAACAATTGGGTCCTTCCTCACATTGTATGGGGAACACCAATATCTGGAGCATTCTATACTGAGGCAAATAAATCAGGAAAGGCAGGTTATAAATCAGGAAATTTAAGTAAAGTGGCTCAAAGCCCTTATGATTCTGTTCAAAAGTCAGAATTATGTGCTAGTCTTATGGTATTATTAGATTTTTCAGAACCTCTTAATATAGTTACTGACACTCAATATGTAGAAAGAGTTATTTTACATATTGAAACCACTGAACTTATTCCTGATGATTCAGAATTAATTTCATTATTTATGCAATTACAGGAAACAGTCAGGAATATGAACCATCACATATATATCACACATATCAGATCCCATACAGGCCCTCTAGCACAAGGTAATGATGAAATTCATCAGCTATTAGTAGGAAATGTGCTGGAAGCCTCAGAATTTCAGAAGAAACACCATGTTAATAACAAGGGTTTGAAAAAGAAATTTATCATTTGGCAACAAGCCAAGGAAATTATAAGGAAATGTCCTACTTGTTCTCTGTATAACCAAACTCCACTACCTGCAAGGATTAACCCAAAGTGTACTCAAAGAAATGAAATTTGGCAAATGGATGTTTTCATTTTGCAGAGTTTGGAAAATTAAAATATGTATACCATACCATAAATACATATTCAGGATTTCAATGGGTAACTAACTCCTTTGGGTTCTGAAAAAGCTGATTCTGTAATTACATATCTATTAGAAGTTATGGCCATCACGGAAATACCTGTACAGATGAAGACTGACAGTGCTTCTGTACATGTCTCTAGTAAAATCAAGCAGTTTTTTGCATATTACAACATAAATCATATTACAGGTATACCACACAATCCTACAAGACAAGCAGTTATAGAAAGAACTAATTGCACATTAAAAGAAATGCTTAATAAACAGAAAGGGTTGATAATGACCCATAGAGACAGATCGCACAATGTTTTATTAACTTTCAAATTTTAAATGCTATTGAAAAAGGAACAACAGGGGCTGGAGAGATGGCTCAGAGGTTAATAGCACTGGCAGCTCTTCCCGAGGTCCTGAGTTCAATTCCCAGCAACCACATGGTGGCTCACAACCATCTGTAATTTGATCTGGTGCCCTCTTTTGGTGTGTAGGCAGAATACTGTATACATAATAAATAAATAAATCTTTAAAAAAAAGAAAAAAAGAAAAAGGAACAACAGGTGCGGAGAGACATTGGTAGTAGAAAACAAAACAAAACATTTGAACTAAATCAGCCCATATACTTTAAAGATGTGCTGACTTCAGAATGGAAACCAGGATATGTGTCATGTTGGGGAAGGGGTTTTGCTTCTGTTTTCCCAGGAGAAGAAAAGCTACGGATACCATCAAAATGGATAAAGATTAGATTCGAACAGGAGAGACCTCTTGGTGAGGAGAGGTGAAGAGGTGACAGTTCATCAGCTGATGTGGCGATTCAACATGTCCAAAGGGAAAACTCACCAAATTAGGGTCAGGGCAGGATTCTGTTTTTGTTTTTCCAGGAAAATAAAAACATCCAACTGAGGAATATAAAGACCTTTGGACAAATAAAGCACCTAAACAAGAAGGGAGAACCATCTGGAAAAAAAATTACCAGGAAAGGGAGTAATCTGGCCTAATGGTATAATAGACTTTGAACAGTGTAAAATGTCATAAACCTTTTGAAATGTCTGTTTTTTTCTGGTCTCTACAGTTATGTTAATTAGGTGATCTTTATGTAGTCCTGACTCAGTTAAAAACTAAAGCTGGCTTTGGAGTTGGAGTGTGGCTCTCTCCTTCTCTAAACCCAAGAATGTTTGTTAAAAGAAAATTCAAAATCTCTGTCTCATATCAGAAGAGCCACCTGGTATGGGACAGAAGAAACTTAAAATCTAGGGACTATTACTGTCACTAATCTCATTCCCCTTGAATTTACCTTGACTCTTTGAAAAAAAAAGTTAGGTATAAGTACTATTTCAAAGTGTAAACTTTGTTTTGATATTGATGATAATATAAGTACTAACCAATTCTAACCTTTGGCTCCATGTAGCTTCCTGTACGTGATTTCAGGATTGAGTCTAAACAGGTATTTAGGAATTTAGCCTGGATATCCTTGATGTATTTAGTAGATCATGATCCCTTAACCTACCTGAGATTTACAGCATAGGATATTTAATATGTTTAAGTTTTCTACAGTGAATGATAAACTTTCCTAACAGCAATCTCTGAAGTCTCCAGAAATATGACGGGGCCCCACAACAACGATTCCACCTGGATTGTGGTAATGCCATTAAGCCGATAACCACCACCCAAAGATTGGCTTTGGACTGCAAACTGCTCAGGACAGTTTCAAGGTGGCTAGCTAAGATCAAACAATGCAGCTAGTTCTCAGGAGACTTGACCATTGTTTCAGTTTTTTCAGGGTCCTCTAGAGATGCCATTGCCCCCAGACAGCAGGAAGTAATTTAAGACCATGACATCCACTTTCCCGAGAGGTGGGATGGATGGTTTTTGGTTTTTCTCAGGGTTATGGATATTTGTCATCTTATGAAGGAGTTGGTTACAAGTTGTTATAGGGTATGGAGCTGAACAAAAGATTAGATTCAGGGAGCTTGTTCAGAAAAGAAAAATGGGGGATAGATATGATAGGATAAAAATGTAGATTACTAAATTTACTTTCAAACTAAAAGAGCAACTATTAGTTTTAAATAATGTACATTGGTAATGATTCTTGTATACTGATGCAAATTTAAGGTTATTTTTGTTATGTTGTATATACATTTCTACTTCTGTTTAAGCTATTTTTGTATAGTGACACAAATTTAAGATTATTTTTGTCATACTGTATATATGTTTCTACTATTGTTTAAGATATTTTTGTAAAAACAAAACAAAACAAAACAAAAAATATTTTTGTATATTGTTACATTTTTTTTTGTTTTTTGGGACAGAGCTTTTCTGTGTAGTTTTGGTGCCTATTCTGGATCTCACTCTGTAGACGAGGCTGGCCTCGAACTCACAGAGATCTTCCTGGCCCTGCCTCCCGAGTGTTGGGATTAAAGGTATGTGCCACCACTGCACGACATATTGTTACAATTTTGAGGTTATTGTCCTCATACTGTACATCTGCTTCTACTTTTGCTTAAGGTATGTATTACCTATACAGCTTGTTTATTTATGCAATGTTAAGTTTTAGTCCTTAAAAGCTATATAGGATAATAAAGAAATACAGGTTAATAGTCACCCATATCTATCAAACTTATAGTCATGTTAGTTAGGCTTTCTAAGTATACAAAGATATGTTTCAAAATAGATAGGTAAACTTCACAGTCCTACAGAATATGACATTTAAAATGTTTTAATAACTTGGACTTTTCTTGACATGAGATGCATCTGCTCCTGGTAGCACCAATCTATTTCTAAAGAGGATGATGGGCATCGAAGACACTCCATATGGAGTTTGCTTTCTTTGTGGCACAAGCTGGCCTTTAGGGCAAGAAACTGCCCTTGCCTCGACTGCTGACAGTACACTGTTCAAACTGGACAATCAGGACACAAAGAAAGGTGACTGCCAAACTTTTCCAAGACAGGGTAAGACAATCCTTCAAAATTTCCTGCTTCTGAAAAAGGTCTGTCAGATATTCTAGGCCTATAGGCCAAAGATGGATGCCCCAACGTTGCAGAGGAACCTTGGGTGACTGTCCAGGCAGCCAGCTGTTTCTGTCATTTCTTAACATTTTTTGGAAGTTGCTTGCTTGCACTTCCTGCTTACTCAGGTAATATTATTTTCTTTTTCAGGTCTTTGATGGGGTTGAAGACTAGACAGTTACAGTTAACAGTTTTCCCCAATCTTGGCAAAAGATATATTAGGTACAAAACTTGGGACTCTTCACGAGAAGACAGCCATTGGAATAATCTCTATAAATTTGCTGATTACTTATGGACTGAACATACAGAATGTCCAGTAAGGGGGAAATAGATAAAAATGGAAGTCAAAAGATTACGTTTATTATCAGTAAAATTCATGCACAAATATCACAGTACAGGACAGGGAATCTGAGTCACCAGCTGTTGCTGCCCTGCTCTGTTCCTCATTCCAAAAGCCCACTCATCCCTCGGCCTTTCAGTCACATCCATTCCCCGTGAAAACCACACCTCTTAGACCAAAATGCTCCTTTCAGTTGGCTAGCAGACCAGTGAGGGAATTCCTGTAACACAGCGTGCACATGGAGGCCCAAAGGTGATGTCAGTAATCATCCTGGACTTTCTTCTGTACTCCCAGAACCTTTCCCCATGGTAGACAAGCTATGCCTCCAGAACCCAGATCCTGGTTGTTTTTAAAGACTGATTTATCTTTATGTATTTGAAGTTTTCCCTACATGTGTTTGTATGCCACATGCGTGCCTGGGGGCCAGAAGAGGGTTTCAGGTTTCCTAGAAGTTACAGGGGGTGGTGAGAACTAAATCTGCATCCCCTATAAGACCAACAAACAAGTGCTCTAACAACGGAACTCTCTCCAGGCCTATTTATCAAATTTGTATGTATTTATGCATTCATTTTGTGTTTGTGTGCTCATGGTGTTTGTGAAGACCAGAGAACAGTTTACAGGACTCGGTCCTTTCCCACCATGTGGCTCCCGGGGAGCAGGCTTGGGATGTCAGGCTTAGTGACAAGGGCTTTTACCTCCTGAGCCACCTTGCTGGCTCCCAATCTGCCATTTCTCTTTTTGTATTTTTTTTTTAAAGATTGTTTGTTTGTTTGTTTGTGTATGAGTGTTTGCTGCATGTGTGTAACACATGTTCTGGTGTCCAAGGAGGCCAGTAAAGAGTGTCAGATCCTCTGGAGCTGGAATTAGAGGTGGTTGTGAGTTGCCTGATACGGATGCTGGCAACTAGACCAGGTCCTCTCCAAGAACAGAAGCCTGCCTCTGGGCACTGCCCTCCACACACTTCCCCGACACCTCCAGGCGCGTGTGCTCTTCCCTGGTGAGCACAGACCCCCACTCTCCCATCTCTATAGAGATTGCACCCTGGAGTTTCTGCACACCAACAATCCAGAGGCTGTGCCATGCTTCCTGAGAACACCCCCAGGTGCTGAGGCCGTCAGCACCAAGCACAGCACCTGTTTAGCCAGTCTGCCACACGAGAGGTGGAGGAGTGTTTCCTTTAGCATGCCTGGGAAGGGCAGCTGGCTCTTCGGTGCCTGTGTGAAACCAACTGAGAATCCTCCATGAAAGAGTCAGAGGGCCCTTCTAGCAGCAAGGAAATCCAAAGAACAAAACCCACGGTGAGCAGGCCGTAGTAGAAACTGGATTTTAATATAATATTCAAGTCTAGCATTTTCTATTTACAACAAATAAATATTGCCCCACCCCAATCAGTAAACTTTTTTACTTTTTATACAAATATTCAGTCGTCTTCCCCTCCCCGCAAATCTCCTTACCCCCAGCCTCCCATTTCACGTAGTCTTGTACAACCCAGGATGTGGTGGTGTTGAATGGCACTTTCAGTGGTATGGGATTCGATACCAACCAGGTGGTCCGTGAGAGGGCTTCTCTCTCTGATCCAAGGCTGGGGCTCGTGGTGGGCGAGACTCCCTCACTTCGTAGGCCCTGAAGGTGGAATCTTTGGTGCAGCCTGAGAAAGGCTAGAGTGTGGGAGGAAAGGCCGGGACTTCTTGAAGGTCCCAGGCCAGTGCCTGTGGGCACAAGGAGAGAATGCAGTGGTCAGCCCTGCTGGATGTGTGGGTGCCCTGGAGCATCTGGGGGCACGGGTGGCAGTGATCTGCATCTGGGGAGGTGTCAGGAAAGTGTGGAGGGTAGTGTCCAGGGCAGGCAAGGTACCATGCCCAGTTGGCAGTACTCCTTGGCAAAAGTCAGCTAGTCCTCTGGTTCCAGAGAGCAGAAGGCACCTAAGGCGGCAAGTGGTCCCCGGAGGCCAGGTCAGCCTGTCGGCGGCAGGTGTCAATCCCGGCAGCAGGAGAGTTTAGGGTGAAATTGGAGTCTGGGGGTAGCCTGGGCTGGCAGGTGGGCAGAGGTACCTGTGTGGCCTGGGCCACTCTAGTCTCTAAGCGCTTAGTCCCCAGCCAGCCAGAGCCCGGGAGACGTCCTTAGAAGATGCCTTTGGCAATCTTGAGTCCTTTCTGCTTCATACGAGGGAGAGTGGAGCTGGCTCCATGCTTGACCTTAACCCCCTTGGTGAAGGTCCGCTTCTTTAGGATAAAGTCGTAGTTGGCGGTAGAGTTCATGGCATAGAACACGTTGGCGTTTTCTGGAATCTTCAGCTCTGGAGGGAGAGGGGCAGGGTGACAATCAGTAGTGCTCATGGGGTTGGGATACCCCCACCACTTGAGAGCCTCCTCCAGGCCAGGCCACACTGAGGTCCTAAGAGCCTCCAATCCAGCTCCAACAACAAGGACCTCTCCTGTGGCTCCCATGGGGGCAGAGGATGCTGGGAGTAGAACTCACCGACTGTAGCCAAGAGTCTCCCCATCCCACCCACATGGCTGTCTCTGCTGGTTGGGACTTCCACCCAGAGCAGACTTCCTGGAAGTCAGACTGCCTTCCTTGATGCTCCCTGCTACTCACAGAGGCTCCGAGGACCAGCAGAGGGCAGCACCTTGCTCTGGGTCCAATTCCCACCACTCTCCTCTGGCCTCTATCTGTCCACCATTCCCATGCTGGCCTTGCTGCTCCTACTGCCCTTGTGCCTGACTCTAGTTCCTGAGCCTCTGTAGGCCTGCTTTCTGAAAGGGGGGGGAGGGGCCCACTCTGTGCATATCACCAAAATGGTAGAAGTTAAGAGAAGGTTTGCAATACACATCTAGATGTCACGGGAATCACTGCTGGCTGGGGCACAGGGTGGCATGTGGGTGTTCGGCTCACATCAGCAGTGTGAAGACAGAATGCATAGGTGACCCCTCTGGTGATTCTCTTTCTAGCATTCCTTGGAACTAGGATTACAGGTGGTTGTGAGTCATCATGTGGGTGCTAGTAACTGAACCCAGGTCCTCTGAAAGAGCAGCAAGTGCTCCTAACCACTGAGCCATCTTTCCAGCACACAGTACACACTCTAAATCACTGAGCCGACTCTCCAGCCCAGGCTTGTTCTTGATTCCATCCTTCTCCTGGTTTGTAGAACATGGACTCAGCATATGTGCTTATTGTGTTCATGTATAGATGTTAACATGTGAAAATTCTTCCTGAAGCACCTGCTTTCTTATTTTAGCCAGACAATGTCCCTCCAGCAGCCCCCAATGAGCCTCTCTCAACTCTTGCATCTTGGATGGGGAGGCCCAGCAGGTGCTGGGGCAATGAGGAGACCCTGGGTGTCCGTCCACGGCTGCCCCAAGACAGGTTGCTGTGGGTGCCACGTCCACATTTACCCGCTATGGTGCTTTCTAGGGCCTCGGGCCTTGGGCCTGGGGCAGAGGACGGTGTTGACCTGCCCCTCTGCCCTTGGCCTGGAGTCCGGCTGTCTGACTTACTGTGATCTTCTGAGATGATCTGTACCAGCTCGTAGTCCTCTGGCTCGTCCTCATCCAGGTTGTGTTTGTCCATGGCTTTTCGGATGACGGTCGGGGCCTTATCCTGGCTGGTCACCTGAAATCAGGGACAGGCTATCAGGACAAGGGTCATAAATGCTTCCACAGGGCATAGTGGCCAGAGACTCATCAGGGCACCTCTCACATTCTGCTTCCTTAAAGTGGCCTCCATAGTATGAGGATGGCTGTTTCTTTTTTTTAAAGATTTATTTATTTATTTATTATGTATATAGTGTTCTGCCTGCACATTTGTCTATAGGCCAGAAGGGGGCGCCAGATCTCATTACAGATGGTTGTGAGCCACCATGTGGTTGCTGGGAATTGAACTAAGGACCTCTGGAAGAACAGCCAGTGCTCTTAACCACTGAGCCATCTCTCCAGCCCGAGGATGGCTGTTTCTCAACTGTTCCCAGCCCCAATTGCCTACAACAGCCTGCCACCAACTCCCACACTGCCTTGGGGAGCCATGCACCCCTGAAGGCAAAATCACAAGCCTTGGGAGCCAATAATTTCCACCCCAACCCCAAGGAAGAACCAGCCAAGGCCCACTGGCCGTCTACATCTTTCCCTGCCCCGAGGCTGTGACGGTAGGCAGCACAGGCTAGCTCAGGGGACTCAGTCATGGGGTCACCCAGGGGAATGTGAGTAAGAGCCACTGCAGCTCCTGGCAGAGGGGCTGAGGCTGGGGTGGTGTCTGGGGTCATCTGCAGCTGGAGCCCTGACAGGTGAGAAAGTCCTTCCTGTGTGCCCACCCACAATCCGTGAGCAATCCCATCGGCTCCACGTTCAAATAACATCTATATTTTAACACTGCTGACTCTCCCCATAGCCACCAGCTGCTTCAGCCTCCCTCTCCCCGAGCGTGGACGGCAACAGCAGCCTCCTAAGCAGCCTGCCTCCATGTTGGTCCACAGCCCATCCCTACGGACGCACCACGTCATCACTGCTCTCTGTTTCAGCCTCCAGAGAAAGTCAAGGGCCTTACAGCCCTGACCGCCACCTCCCCCTCAACCCCTGTCGCACTGCCTCAGACCTGACTACCCACAGGCCCGTTCCCTGGGGGCGTGGGCATACTGCTCCTCTCCTGCCTCTCGGACCTCCTGACTAAGGTCCCCAGTCATTTCTATGTTGTCAGACCTAGAAAGTCAGTGCTCAGAGGTCAAAGACAGCAGCAGCACACAGGTGTCTGTGCATGTCCGCCGCCTGGCCCGGTGGACCCCATGGGGTGGCCCTGCCGCCGGCTCACCAGGATGCTCTTGTACATGTTCCCGTTGTCCACATCCAGGCTGACCCGAATGATGCAGCAGTCGCCCACCTGCTGGTTATAGAGCGGCAGTGAGGAGCTGTAGCTGCAGACCCCCGAGACGGAGCGCTTGTGGGTACGTGTGGTAGACACGGGTGTGGTAGAGGCTGATGAAGAGGAGGTGCTGCTGGAGGCTGAGCTGATGCCAGAGGTCTCTGGGGATGACTGGGAGGCTGACTCCCAGAACTGTGGATGACAGCAATGTCAACAGCGGCCTGAATCATGAAGGCCCTGAAGGCTGGAGGTCAGCTCTGGGGACTTCTGGGCCCCGTGCTGGACGTGTGAGACGCGACAATAAGGAGGGGGTGGGGGCATGGGTGGTCACCTTCTTTTCCTGGCCATCAGGGGACTCTGGGACAAAGCTCATGTTGATTTCTTCCACGTCAGAGCTGGAAGAACCAGCTGAGTGCACACTGAGGGCGTCAGTGATGTCCCCGCTGCCGAGGTAGGGGCCGCACCGGAGCTGGTCACAGGACTTGGAGTGGGCACTGCTACTGGTACTGAGCTCCGTGCTGGGAGCCTGGCGGCTGGATGAAAAGGTTGGCTTACTTCAGGGCTCTTCCCAGGGACACGGCCCTTGAATGTGCAGAGTCTTGGTCTACCAGTGCTCTGTTTCCCCTGGCTATCTGTGGGATCACCCCATTTCAGAGAGGTGGAGACTGAGTCCCACGGAGCTGATCCGACTCACTCTGTGACTGACAGGCTGGTCGGCGTCAACGGAAGGACTCCAGCGCCAGCTTAGCTGGCTCTCCCAGCCCACAGCCCTGAGGCTTCTCTGGTCCCCGTGCGCCCCGCCCGGGGCCCAGGCACTTACTCGCTCCAGCGCTTGACAATGGCTGTGCTTTTCTTGCTCCTGAGGGTGTTGCTGGCTGACTCGGACGGGGGCTCCAGCTCACACGAAAGGTTGTAGCTAAGGCAGAGGTGGATGTGAGGCTACCAGAAGCTAAACTGGAGCTCCCAACCAGGGCTAGCCCAGAAGTTGGAGCCTGGGTACACAGCCATCACCAGACAACAGTGTGACGTGATAACCCAGAGCCTACAGCCTCACCTCTCAGCCTCACTGAGCCGTTCCATGGCTCGGAACCAGGCTCCAAAGTGCTCCTCGGGAGCAATGCTGTAATTGTTGCAGGCGGACTGCAGCAGCTTGATCTGGGCGATCACTTCGAACTCCTGGGTCAAGGGAAGACAGGGTGGGGATGGACCCATTAGGGTGGGGCAGGGGCTAGCCGCTGGGTCTTTATCTTCTCCCCCACGTATACCCCTCAGGCTCATTTCTGTTTTCACAGTCCAAACAGTCACTCCTAGGGAAGCTATCTTGGATGCCATCTCCCAGCCCCCTTTCTGTGGGACAGCCCTTGAAGGGCATGCCAGACGTCACCACAAATCAACACAAGGGTGGAACACACGTTTTGCCCAGTCCATGTCCCCTCCCCACTCCTTGAGAATGGCAGCTCCTCACCTTCCTTCTCTTTTCGAAGTTGATGAGTCTTCCCTAGAAGAGACAGCCAACGTCCGTAAGAAAGCAGCCCTTCCACCACTGAAGTCCTGCCCACTTTGTTCTGCACTACTACAGGCAGCCACCAGGGGGCAGGGAGCACCCGCACCTGACCCTAGGCACCATGGCAGGGAAATCTGAGGGCAGGTTTGCAGACACTCCTGTTCAACCCATGCTGAGGTAGAAGGCCCTGCTCGGCCCACACGCTGTCTGACCTTGGAGTGTGGAGCTTTACCCTCTTGCCCACAGCCACCGTCTGAGGGTCATGTGTGTCTAGTCTGGCCCAACCCACTCCTTAGCTCTGTTGTCACACAGCTCTGGAGGGGTCACCAGGGAGGCAACCTTCAAGTTCTCCTGAGAACCAGAGCTCAGGGGTCAGTAGGGGTCCTGTTCTCCTAGGCCTCAGGACACCACCCTCAGCCCCAGCCTCAGCCCCAGGTTCACTCACATACAGATAGTCCTTCATGGCAGTGTCCAGCATCACCAGGTCAGTGAGGAATGTGCCCAGGTAGGGGACAGTGCCCTGGATGACACCCTGGAGCATCAGGTGGGAAATAAGCAAGGCTTGGTGCTCTTCCCCTACTCACCTGACCGCAGCGGCCCCACCAGGCCCTTCCATTTGGAGCATCGCAAGAACCTGTGCCCCCTCTCTCCCAGGTCCCCCCACCTCCCACCCCCACTCCCATCCCAGGCTGGCAATGGGCAGATCATCAATACGTGGCCCCTGCTCATACCCTCCCCCAAAGAGCTGCCGGGCCCTGACTCTGATGGTACAGCTTGTTCTTGTCCCCCAAGATGTAGCGGGTCATCTTGCGTGGAAGGTAAGGGCCAAGGGAACCCTGAATCTCCCAACCTCCAGGTCACTCACCGTCTCCTTCTGCCGCCTCTGGGCTCTCCTAGGGTTCATTTCCAGTGTGGCAAACTTGGAGGTGCCCTCCTGCCAGGGGTGAAGGCAGAGTGAACGAGATTTTCTCTCTCCTAATCCCAACCTGTGCTCTGACCCTGGGCCTGCAGTCCCTGCACGGGCTGCCAGCATGCCTGCTGCCACATTTGACGCTTCTACATCAGTCTCCTGTTCTAACACTCACTGGAGGAGGAGGGAGGGCTCGGACTTGGCCTTCCTGCACCCAAGTCCTCACCTTCAAAGTTCAGAGGACCCTGTACCTGCCTCCTAGGGACAGGAGGGCCCAATGCTCAGCCCCCAGTGTCACCCTGACTCGCTTCCTGCAGCTAAATACCGGTGACCTCTTGCACACGCCTCCTGTAACCTCAGTACCCTCCATTTGCCAGACAAGAAAACAGGCCTAGAGACTGGCAGTAACTTGTGCAGAAGCCCACAGGGACTCAGAAAGTGCAGCCTACTGACTGGGGTCCTGTCCTCTGGGCCCATGGAGTGTTGCAGGATCTCTAACTGAGCTCAGTCATAATGGGAGAGGGACAAGGTTTCTCAAGCTCCTTGTTCCAAGACCAAAGCTTCCACAGGGCCCTCAGCAGAAGACACAGAGCTCAAGGGCTGTCTCAGCCTGACCAATATGACAGGCGCAGGGCCCACTGATAATGCTGCTTTTTTTTGATGGGAGTATAGAAGCTTCTGGGATGAGACAGAAAGGTGTGTCTATCAGTCCCTGGTATGTCTAAGCTGCCTGGGCATCCTGTGGCTTCAAGGGACAAGGCAGCCTGCCACCGTTCCTCATGCTGGTCAGCAGCTTCTGCTTCAGGGCAGAGGAGAAAGTCACCTATGGAGGCATATCTGCACCCTGGGACTAGATGTTTGAAATGGAGGGTGGACCCCATCCCTGGGACAGGCCTGGCATCATAGAGTCAGAATGGGCTGGCTCAGGACAGGCATGGTATCACAGAGACAGAGTGGGCTGGCTCAGGACAGGCCTGGTATCACAGAGACAGAGTGGGCTGGCTCAGGAAAGGAGGCAGTAGCACCCGGTCCACCGCCTGCCCATCAGTCAGTCTGCCAGTGGCTAAATCCCAGCAGGAAGCTGGACCTGCTAATCCGGCTGGCTCATCCTCCTGCAGCAGCCTGGCTGGCTGGCCCCACTACATCAGATTACCAGGGGCCTCTTGCTCCTCCAAATGCCTGCCACCTGCCCGAGGGCCAAAGACATCCCTCCCCGCTTTGTCCAGCTTTGTCAGGACTGGAAGTTTGCCATACCCTGTCCCCCCTGCCCCCCATCACTGTGGCGTCCGCACCTTGATGAGTAGCTCTCTGCTCAGTGAGTAGTTGTTCTCATCAGAGAAAATCTCCGACAGTTTCTGGAACACTCGCAAACTATCCCTGGAGGAGGCGCAGAGAGAAGGCAGTGGTTGGGAAGAGTGCACTGGGGTGGGCATGATGGAGAACCCACTTTCTTCTAGAACAAAGATCCTAAGCAGCTGGAGAAGGCCGTTCTAAACATGGTTCCGCTGGGGACTATGGATGGGAGCAGCCGGCCAGTTCTGTGGCTGTGCACACGCATCCAACTCTCACCTGGCTCTAATCAGGTGTGCACACGGCACTGTGCCCACCAGTGGACCCGCCCCTTGAACTGTGCTGCTGGGGCTCACTGGAAGTAGACCATCCTGGGGTAGAGTAGGGGCAGGGGACAGGGAGGCCTACCTGGAGACCTCTTCCCATGTCTTCTTTAGGCGGTGGATGGCATTGCTCTGTAGAGCAGAGAGGATGGCGTAGAGGGAGGAGAAATTCTTGAGCACTCTGCACTCCTGGGGACAAGGAGTCTGTGAGTGGAGCCCCAGGCTGAGCCCCTCCTTAAGAATGCCAGGCAGCTCCCAGAGGGCATGCCAGGGACACACGCTCGCTCACACAGCAGCTCAGAAGTACAGTGCCAGGAAGGAGTATGCACCTGGCCGCGGACTGTGTGGCCCTGAGGTTTGTGAGGAAAAGGAAGAGGTCCCCCGGCCCCTCCTGCAGCCTACCCTGGCCACCTCGATCCAGTGTTCCACCACCCGGGCCCTGTCCGGGGCCTTCATGCTCTGGTCCCCAAGGCAGGTAGTAATGACACAGTTGGCCACGTTGTTGAACTGGGCGACGGTGGCACGGATGGTAGGCGCGAGGTGCTCCTTGCCCTTCTTGTCCCGCTGGGACCAGATGGAGCCCAGGCAGTGGTAGGGCACCACTTTCTTGAATAGTTCCTAGGGAGGAGAAGAAGTGTCACTGGGCCCTGCACGGCCCACAGGCCCAAGCTGGAGCTCAGAGAGTGAGGATGTGGCTGAGCCCTGTGGGACTCTTACCTCTCCACCTGACCCCTGAGAGCGCAGTGCATGGGTAAGCCAGGGCAAATGATGGTGATGGGAAGGTACACATATCAGTGGCTCCCGCCTGCTCATCTCAGAAAGCATCTGCTGCCCCCTTCCCGGCTACGCAGTCCTGTCCTGTGTCTGGCAGTCTCCAGTACACAGTAAGCACTTCGTAAGTGCTGAGGCTAGATAGGCCTCCAGGGCAGAATGGAGGGGGGTGACCCAGGGGCCTAAGGGTACCTTGGTGAGCACAACTCCATCCCTAAGAGGTAAGGTCCACTACACTTTCTATCTGCTCCAAATCCTCAATTCTGTATTATGTGTGTGTGTGTGTGTGTATGTGTGTCCGCGTGCGCACACACGTGCACAGGCAAGCACACGTGTGCATTACGTGGCTACCATCCAGGGGGACTCAATGCCTTGGGGTTAAGCAGTGTGCCCTAGTGTGGTGGTATTGTGTTCCCCAAAATATTGTGTACCTTAATAAACTTATCTGGGGTCAGAGACAGAACAGCCACTAGATACAGAAGCTAGAAAATGGTGGCACTCACACCTTTAATCCTAGCATTCCAGAGACAGAAATCCCTCTGGATCTCTGTGAGTTCAAGGCTGCATTGGAAACAGCCAGGCATGGTGACTCACGCCTTTAATCCCAGAAAGCAGCCTTTAATCCCAGGGAGTGGTGGTAGAAAGCAGAAAGGTTTATAAGGCGTGAGGACCAGAAACTAGAAGCATTTGCCTGGTTAAGCATTTGGCTGGTTAAGCATTTGGCTGGTTAAGCGTTCAGGCTTTCGAGCAGCAGTTCAGCTGAGAGCCATTGGTATGAGGACACAGAAGTTTCCAGTCTGAGGAAACAAGACAAGCTGAGGAACTAGCAAGGTGAGATAGCTGTGGCTTGTTCTGTCTCTCTGATCTACCAGCATTCACCCCAATAACTGGCCTCGGGTTTGATTTTATTAATAAGAACTTTTAAGATTCATGCTACCCCCTAGTCACATGTTTGTTAACAGTGGAGCTGGGACTCACCCTGGGGGACACAGGCTCTGAGCCAGAAAACAGGTCTAGACAGTGGAATACAAAAGAAGTCAGCCTTGGCCCAGCCCCGAGCCACTCACAGCGTCCATCAGTGTAAACTGTTCAGCCACCAGGTCTGGAGGGAAGAGCAGGAGGTGAGGCTTCACACCCAGTCCATTCTCTGTGGCTCCAGGCAGAGGCCAGGAAGGCTCTAGTGCAGGAGTTGGCGCAGGAGCGGGATCAAGCTCTAGAGTCTGCAAGAGAGGCGGCTCCAGCTCCGGAGCCGGGGCTAGGGACGGCTCAGGCTCTAGAGGTGGCGCTGGAGCTGGTTCCGGCTCAGAAGCTGGTGCTGCCACCGGGCTGGATGCCCGTGCTGGTGGTTCTGGGACTGGATCCGGCTCAGAGGCCGGTGCTGGCTCTGGCTCCCGGGCTGATGCCGCCACCGGGCTGGATGTCAGAAGCAGAGCTGGAGCTGGCTCTGGCTGTGAAGCTGGTTTCAGTGACAGCACTGGAGCTGGAGACAGGGCTGCAGGAGGAAAGATGTCCAACATGGCTGCCTTGCCCAGAGCATTTCCAGAGACAGAGAACCACTGCCTGCCAGAGAAGCAAGCCCCTGTCCCCACAACAAGATGTGGGGACCAGACCACGGCGTACTGCCTGCTGGGTCCCAGGCTCATTCTTGCTGCTGGCCCAGTGCCGGCCCTGGAGCCTCTTTGCTGACCCCTCCTACCAGGCTCTGGGTACCCTCCCCAGGCTCCTCACCCTCAGGCTCAGCCTCGCTGGGCTCCAGGTCCTCCAGCTGGGCCAGAAGAAGGTGAGCACGACGCTCGAGGTCTGAACCCGGCATGTTGAGCTGCACGTAAGCCACCAGCTGCTTGAGGCAGGGAAAGTCCGGAGGCTGACAGAAATCCTCCGAGTATTGGTCCAGCCAGGTGCCCAGGATGGAGGAGATGGCACTGGGGACAGGCCACAGAGTCAGAGGCCTGGCCTCTCCTCCCACCCTCCCACAGCACCTCTGTGGTGTGCTTCCACCGCTAAGTCTCCTTTGGCTGTCCTAACCGGCAGGCCAGGTAACCAGAAAGAGGCTAAGGAGAATCCCTGCAGCAGAGTGCAAAGGCTCATCAATGGAATGGCAGTTCCCGGACTCTGTAGGGGAACACCCCCTCCTGTCCAACCCAACTGGAATGCAAATGCAGGAAGGCTTATCCTCCTGCCTGGCATTCAAGGACCCTTAGTCAGTGGCTGGGACTACCTCAGTATCTACTCTTTGAGAGCCAGGTGTGGGTTGTGTTTTCTTTCCTCAGGCACATGGTTTGTAATTTGAACCCCTTGGGGACCAGCTAAATGACATTACCAAGGAGTGAGGCTGAGTGTCTATAGAGATAGGCTGTGCTAGGGAAGGGGTCTCATAGTGGCTGGATCTGAATGACACCCCATATGCGTGTGACACACACACACACACACACACACCCCTATACCTCCTCTCTGCTCCTTGAATGCTTAGTATCACCCTGAACTCTGTCTTCCTCTGGCTGCAGGAGGACCCTTAGCCCTCAGCCCACCAGCAGGAACCAGAAGTGTGGGACCTATGGTTTGCTCAGCCCTTGTTCCCCAAACCTCCCCTGTTGACCCAAAGCCCACTTACTTTTTGAGTTGGTCCTGCGGTCCACCGTCCTCACTGGAGTACGGGAGGATGCAGCCATATCTAGAGGAGGCCGTGAGGGCGTCACATCTACCGTACCTGCTTATGATGTCTAGTGTTACTGGCCGACTCCCTGATGGGAATGGAGCCCAGGGAGGTAGGGACTCTCTGCTCTTGTCACAGAGAAGTGCCTGGTAACACAGCTGCACACAGCAGATGTTTATACACTCAGACACCTCAGCAGACCTGGGCCTCTCAGTCAATTACCATGGGGCCTGCGTATATCTAGGTCAAGGTCCCCCGCCTTTCTAAGTGGGGAACTGTTGAACCCGAGACTCGGGTGAAACGGTTTCTCCATAGAAGAAGGGACAGTCATATAAGACCCCACAGGTCTTGACAGCCCAGACGGGTGGCACTGCCTGGGACTGGGTAATCTGTTCCTGACCACAGCCTCTGAGGAGGCTTACCATCCAACTGGGGCTCACAGAGACACAAGGCATTCCCAAGACCCAGCCAAGGGGAAGGGTGTCCCTGGGTCCGGAGCTGGTGCTCACCTTTTGAAGAGCAGGTCTAGCACCTGCTGAGTGGTGGTGAAGGCTCTGTAGGTGCACAGGAAGATGGTGACGTAGGAAAGGTCACTGCCCTGGAAGGCAGGCACCAGGTGCTCCACCAGCTTCTCCAGAGTGCCGGCCTTCACTGTGCGCACTTTGCAGGTCTCATAGAGGTTCAGGGCCGACTCATTCTCACACTGCGTGAACGAGGGAAAGGCAGTCAGTGGCAGGGCTGTGGTCTCAGGAAGGCTGAAGCTCAGATCATCTCCTACACACACTCAGCACAATGGTGGCCAACGCCGGGAAAAGAGGGTCTCTGGTAAAGGGTCTCTGATTTTCTTCTTCTCTTCTTTTCTCTCTCTCTCTCTCTCTCTCTCTCTCTCTCTCTCTCTCTCTCTCTCTCTCTCTTTTTTAGTTTTTCAAGACCAGGTTTCTCTGTGTAGCTTTGGAGCCTGTCCTGGAACTCACTCTGTAGCCCAGGCTGGCCTCGAACTCACAGAGATCCACCTGCCTCTGCCTCCTGAGTGCTGGGATTAAAGGTGTGTGCCACCACCGCCTGGCTTTTCTTTCTTTCTTTTTTTTTTTTTTTTTCAGACAGGGTTTCTTTGTATATCTTTGGCTCTCTTGCAACTCACTATGTAGACCAGGCTGTCCTCGAACTCACACCTGCTTCTGCCTCCAGAGTACTGGGATTAAAGTCATGAGCCACCACCACCACCCAGCAAGGGCCTCAGATTTTAAAGCAAAATTTGAGGTATGGAACCCTTCAGGGTGGTTTCTGAGGTGAGTGACAAGAGTATCTAACATAGTCGGGGGGGGGGGGGGGGGTGTTCCAAACCAAATAGCCAATCCTAGAGGTGGAAAGACAGGCTTACTCCAGAGTCAGGGAGTTGGCCAATCAGGACCTAGAACATTGCCTGAACAAGCTCAATAACCACAGAGAAGAATCATGTTGGGATCCAACAGCAACAAAGCTCAACAGCTATGGCAAAAGGTTTCTCTTCTGAAATATTAAGTGGCTGGGTCAGGCCCAGCTTCTTAGCTCAAGGAGCCCAGGAGATGTGCTCAGAGTCAGCAAGTTACAGAGAAGTGTATATATACATGCTTGCTAATTTTGTCAGCTTGACACAGTCTAGAATCATCTCAGAGGAGGGAACCCCAATTGAGACAATGTTTCCCTAAGACTGCTGTAGACAAGCCTGTAGAGCATTTTCTTTTTTTTTTTTTTTTTTTTGATTTTTTTCGAGACAGGGTTTCTCTGTGTAGCTTTGCGCCTTTCCTAGAACTCGCTTTGGAGACCAGGCTGGCCTCGAACTCACAGAGATCCGCCTAGCTCTGCCTCCCGAGTGCTGGGATTAAAGGCGTGCGCCACCACCGCCCGGCTGCACTTTCTTAATTAGTGATTAATGTGAGAGGGCCCAGCCCATTGTGGGTGGTGCCATCCCTGGGCTGGTGGTCCTGGGTTCTCTAAGAAAGCACAGTGAGCAAGCCAGTAACCAGCACCCCTCTGTAGCCTCTGCATCAGCTCCTCATGTGAGGTTCCTGCCCTGTTTGAGTTGCTGTCCTGACTTTCTTGAGTAACAGACTATGGATGTAAAGGTGTGAGCCAAACAAACCCTTTCCTCCCCAGCTTGCTTTTGGTCATGGTGTTTCTTCATAGCAATAGTAACCCTAACTAAGACCGTGCACAGGCCTGAACTTCTATTCTCTGGGGATAAAGGGCAGCCCTACTATGTGAGAGGATCTGTAAGACTAGGAGGACTGATATCTGGAGACAGTCTTTAAACCCAGCAAAATATTCGAGTATGCATGGCCTTATGGGAAATGAGAAACAAAGTCAATGGTGTCTCCTCTCACTTGTAGGTAGGCAAGTCAGCAGGGCCTTTGTGCATGGGCTGGACTTTGGGGTGGGGAAGGGAGAAAGAGAGGGAAGGAGTCTGGCAGGGTCACCCTCCAGGTCTCCTCTCTATACTCACCCCCAGCCAGCGCTGGCCCTTGGTGGCTCCCTGGTGTAGCTGAACCTTGCGCAGGGAGATGGAGTAGATGACCCCGTTGATCAGCTCCTCCCCAATCTCCTGCGTAGAGCTCTGGAAAGACAGGGCCCAGCAGCCGGGCCAGGATATCAGGGGTCTGATGCAGGGGGATGGCAGAGACAAATGGCTCCTAGACCTCCAAGGTGAGGTAAATGGAGAACCCAGGACTCCCCTTCCCATCAGGCTCCTTATGACCGAAAGGCCAGCACCTCAGGAACCTGCTCTTGCCTAGTCCTGGACCGCCCCACACCATTCTCCCTCCAAGACAGGTACTGTTATTCAGGGAGATTGAGGCAGGAGTAACTGACCCAAGTCAAACTGTCTTGTGTATATGGCAGAGCCCCCATCTCGAAGTGCCAACACGGTCACAGGTGGCACTGGCCCTCAGGAAAACCTAGTCCTCAGAGCCCAAGGCCCGGGGTCACCCAGGCCCTCATCTCTCTGCCCGTCCAGTCTGGCTTCTGGCTGACCCAGCAGCATCAAGCAGGCAGCATCACGGGTCTAGGGCAGGTGCAGGCGCAGGCCACATCTGTGGCTACTTCCTTCCCCTTCTGCTCATTCAAGCTTCTGAGACCTCTTGGGCAACACGGGATTTCCCAGCTGGCTGTTCTTCCTCATGTGAGTGGGGAACAGCAATAATGCTGAGGTTCCACAAAAGCCCAAATCATGAGGCCTAATTGACAAAGGAGGGGGTCATGTGGCTGCTTCTCAGAGCCCAAAGCAGAAAGTCAATACGCTTCCCCTGACACCCCAGGATCTCTCTGACTCCCGCCATCTAGGGAAGAGCTAACCTAGGATGGAGGGTAAAGAGCTCAGAGGGGGCCAGCAGGTGCGAGCCCAGCCCAGGGCTATTGCCCCCCTACCCTGTAGGAAACATAAGGATCACTGTAGGGCCCAGGGGACTCCGGTCAAAGTGCTTACCTACCCGGAGCCCCACTGCAGACCCTCCTCTGGAGGCCAGTGTGATGTGGGCTGTACCCAAGCTCTCGTGTCTGCTATCTACCCTTAGAGGGCTCTGGAAACAACTTTCGGAAGTCTACTTCCTCCCACTCTGGGCTTTGAACCAAGGGTAAAGCTGTAGCCACCACACTGGGCTCACCACTGTCTGCCTTCTCTGGAGACAAGGCCAGGCCTGTTTCCTGAAAGTCAGTCAATAACAAGAAGGCTCACGCACCCTAAGCAATCCTGGCCCACAGCCTGGGGAACTTCCCTTCAGAGCCAGTGACACTGTCATCAGCTCACCCCTGGCCTGAATCTAGAAAGTCTTTCAGAAGAGATAAAGGAGACCATGGCCCCGGACCACCCTCTGCCTCCTCAGAGGCTCTTGGAAGTCAGGGCTGGAAGAGCCCTCCTTTCCCAAGGAGTCTGACCACATCTGGCGTCAGTGTTGCAAACACCCACATGGTCAGCAGCAGGGAGTCAGGGTCTCACACACCAACCTCCCTCTCCCACCACACAACACTGGATTTCAGCCCGAGGTGCCCAGTACAGTGCCGGATTGCAACAGGTTTTCACTGGTGCTCAATGGACAGAAATGCGCCCTGCCTGGCCAGGCAGACCCACAGGAGGAGCTGGATGCAAGCAGGGCAGCAGCCATTCCTGAGTAGGGCTCAAAAGCAAGCCCTTTCTCAGACTTGGGCTTCGGCTGACAGCCCAGCAGCTGGCCTGGGCCCTGTGGGAATGTCATGTGATCCCTGCACCCTTCCCCCACCTGAGGGGGGGCATTCGGCTAGCTTGTGTGTGTGTGTGGGGGGGGTGCCAACAGGCACCAAGAGCCATACATGTCTTACTCTGGGGAGTCCAGCACTCCATTTCCTTCAAGCAACCACAGCAGAAACGAACCAGACCACCCGACGATGCCGAGTGTGGGCACCTTTGCACCGGATACCCAGAGAGGACAGAGAAGCCCTAGGCCTAGGTAGAAAGCAGCAGAGAAGAGCCCCTCTCCCCAGTCTAAAGATCTGCCCTCGGGTCCCTCTGAGGCTGGAAGGGCAGGGACCACGTAACCTAAGGCCTCCTTGGGCTACCTTTGTAGCACACAGTCCATGTGGGCAGTACCATGCTCCCAGGAAAACTCAAGCAGACCAGGGAGAAGAGGGGGTAAGCTGGCCTAGTGAACAGCTGAAACAGCAGAAGCGTCTGCCTGCCCGCCTGCCTGGGGCAAGCATCCAGGAGCCTCTGAGCTCCAAGGGAAGAATGCCACATGGTTGGCTGTGTCCTTAGGGAGGATCATCCCTCCCTCCAGCATGTATGTGCAAGGCCCCTAGGGCTCTGGGATGAAGTTGGCAGCTGTGGCTCACACATTTGGGTTAGTCACTTGGGAGTGACAGTGTCCCTGGGGGTCCTGTGAGCAACTCCTTCCCCCATCTCTGTCTCTTGAACATAGCCCAGAGCTCCCAGAATGGGGACAGAAAACATGGCCTGGGTGGTATCACCTGGTTAATGTTCTCAGGGGAGCAGGCCAGCAGGCTGTGTGCTCCCAGCTAAAAGAGAGAGCCGCAGGCCAAGCCCACAACAGTAAGTAGCAAGGGGCCCATGGGGACTCCAGACCTGTCATCTCTCCCTGAAGAGCACTGGGGGTCGGGGTGGGGTGGGGTGGGGGGTGGAGTGGAGTGTCCAGTCAAACACTGGCTGCTTCTGCTTCAGGAGGCCTTGGCAGACATGATATATTTCAGAACACAGGATCACAGCTTCTCTCTATATGTGCAGAGGCTCAGCCTACTTGGTGGTGTGGGGTGACTCTAAACCTTCAGGGTGATTTCTAAACCTGCCTGTACTACTGCCCGGGGCCACCGAGTTACGAGGTCACCCCAGGGCTCTAGCAGGCCCCTTGCAGGCCCCCTACAGCTCTGGACACACTGAGCCCACAGGACCAGACACATGTACTATATCTTAGGAAGGGTCTCAAGCCCCAGCTTGGCTCAGTGAGCTAGCCATGGGCTGGGAGAGCAGCAACAGCTGACAGGTGACAGGGGACAGGGTAGGGCTGCAGAGGAGTAAGAGCAGCAGACAATACCTAGTACACCATACGAGCTGGTGACCTATGAGAGCCACACTTGTCAGAGGCCCACCTGGGACTACTGGACCCAGATGGCAGCTCACTCAGAGTCCTGGACCTTGAATGGAGGTTCCAGAAGAGGGAGGGAGCAGTCCGCACACTAGCTGGCAATATCAGGGTGTCCTCTCCACGGTGGGAGAGCACACTTCCCATTTTAGAGGTGGAAACCAGGGCCCAGGGGAGGAGCCAAATAGTGTCCAGGACTCAAGCCCAGGCCCTGGTTCAGCTCTGAGACCATAAGCCTCCCATCCCAGGTGGGATGTCCAGCACGGGTGGACAGCCTAGATGCTAAGCCCTCATAGCATCCCTAGGTAATCCCCAAGCCCACAGTCTACAGAGGCGGCTCAGCTGGGGACTACCCAAGGTGCCTGATTGCCGTGGCAGCAAGGGAGCACCAAGACCTCAGAAAGTCAAGTCTTGGGCTCAGCCTGTGCAGAGCTCTCACAGAGTCAGATTCGGGTCCCCAGGAACCCTCCCTGTCAGCCTGAGTCCAGCTTTTGGCTAAGTTAGCATTTCAGGAAGGAAAACTGAGCTCAACCGGGGGAGGGGAGACCCATTCCTTCAGCCTAGTAAACCCACAGCTTTGTCCACCTGGTCCTGCTGTCCATTTGCAACTGGCTCTTATCACAAAATGGCCACTGTTGGCCAGGCCTGGGAGGGGGCTTGGCCTGCTCCTCCCAAGGCATAAAGGTTCAGACCCACACCACTGACCATGACCATGCCACCCAGGTTACTCGGGCACTTCTTGTACCAGGTCCTTTGTACACTTAGTGCGTGTGACTCTCCCAGTACGCTGCCTGGCGGGTGAGGGAACAGCCAGGTAGGGAGGGACAGGCAGAGGCCTACTCAGGTAGAGTCAGGAAACAGCAGCCAGGACAAGGATTTGATCCCTGGCCTGGAGGGACACACCCAGAGCTGGCTGCTGCTTCTACCAGAGGCACACCACCAGGGCAGGGTCCAGCCTTGGTCACACAGATGCAGGGCAGGGGCTGGAGACAGAAATGGATTCCTCAGGCTACACAGCAAGTGGGAAGAGTGCCAGGCAGTCAGTGGTTTCACACCTGCACCTCTGAGCAAAGGCTTAAGGGCATGTCCTGGGGAAAACGCCTGTGATGCCATGCTGAGGTCAGCTGCAAGTGCCAGGCCACATGTCCCAGGAGCCCAGACAGTCAGGAGGCTTGGGCTTTGTTACCAGGTCAGAAAAACTAGCTATGGGCACGGCCAGGCTCTGTGGACTGCACTGTCAGTCTCCACTTGGTCCACTCCAGAACCCATTTTACAGATGAAGAAAACCCTGGGGCTCAGAGGAGCCACGCTGGCATTCCAGCACAGCTGCCTTCCCCATGGAGCTCAGGCTCTGCACCTCTGGGTTCCAAAGGAAAGAACACCTGCAGGGTGACTGCAGGCCACCAGCTGCAGGCAAAGGCACCCAAGGGAGGGGACAGTGCCAACAGAATACCCATGGCCCAGTAGTTCTGGTCCCTGTGCCCTGCTCTGTGAGCGGCCCTCAGGCCGTCCTTTCTCCAGAGAACTGAATTTGCTTGGGGCCTCAGTTCCTATATTAGAAAGCACCCAATCTCAATCTCTCACTCTCACTGGGCTGGGGAGGCTGGGTCACTTGGGGTGTATGCCTGATAACATAGCACTTGTGAGTGCATCAGAAATCCAATGCCAGGGCAGGTGCCAAACTAAGACCTTCAAAGTGCAGTCTTCTGGAACCCCCTCCACAACCCACAGGCCTGACAACTGTCTGGCTGCCTCATGGAGAGTCAGCCCCTGTTCTTGCCCTGCTAGCAATCAGGTTCCTCCTGCTCCAGAGCCGTCCTGAGGCTCCCAGGAAATGGGCCAGCAGGTCTCTCTCAATGTCCCGGACTGGAGACAAAGGACCAGTACCAGCCTGGCCTGGGCCTCCTCATCCTCTTCTACTGTGCCTCTAAGTAAAGCAACAGAGGGACAAGGGGGTTCTGGGGGCCTAGCAGTGACGGCCAGTCCCTTCATGAATATAACAGGCCCTAAAGTTCCTGGAGGCTGCCCTTTCAGAGTTAGCCAGGAAGTCCCTCTGAAAGATTATCTTGTACACACATGTACACACGTGTACACACACACACACACACACACACACACACACACACACACACACACACACACCTATGTCTCTGGGTCTTCAGTGTCAAGGGAACAAAAGAGCCCTGGGGTAAGCTAAGAGCTGCACACTGTGTGATCAAGAGACCAGACAGCCCGAGGGAGAAGTCCTCGCTTCACTGTGTCTAACCCACACAGCCTTCAGGCTTCACAGGCTAGCTGCCAAAGTGAGAAGCAGCCTGGCCTCGGCCTCTGCAGCTCACCAGCTTATTGACTCTGTGCAATCTAATTAGTTGTTTCATCTGTCAAATGGGCTATTAATAGCCCTGACCACCCCCCCAAGGACAAAATACATGCAAATTATTTAGCCCAGGCCCTTCCACCAAGCCCCAGGCTGCTAGCTATTATGCTAAGCTCCTGGTCCCACTGTCCCCAGGGTCTCCAAATGTGAGGCCCTTTCACCTTCCCCTAGACTCTAAATAAGCCTTCCCATCTCACCTGACCAGGGCCAAGCCCCACCCCCAGCTTCTGCTGCCTTCCACTGTCCACTAGCTGTCTCTGCCTTGTCCTGCTTCCAGCTCTTACAGGCAGCAGGCACCCCACCCACAAACCTCAGGCAACCCAGCTTGTGCTCAAGTCCTGTCTGTGACCCTTCCTGACAGCGTATTTATCTAGGTCAAGTACTTCACCTCACTGTCCTCCAGCCTCTTAGCAGATAGCACTGGCATCTAAACGGGAGGCCTGTGTAAGCCAGGAAGAACCCAGTACTGGTGCCTGCTGCCTGTAAATGCTACAGATCCGCAAATCACTCTGGCCAGGTTAAAGATGAAACCTGCCTGTCACAGAAGCATAGACCTCATGACCTCCAAAAAGCACAGACTGGGGCAGGTCAAGCTAGGTCAGTGGTGGCTTGACTTAGAGTTGAGATGACAGGCAGATGCCCAGATGTATGAGGGCATCTGGCAACCCCAGGGCTGGTGGAAACAATGATGGAAGAGGAAAGACAGAGGCTGGTGTTTTCCAGAGAACGCAGGGACCTCAAGCAGGGTCAGCTTCACTTCTGGACCTGGGACTGCCACCAGGAAATCAGCCCCAGGATGGGGATGGGAGGGAATTATTGGCAAAACAGACAGGGACTTCCCTGCCCCCTCCCCCAGACAAATGCTAAATGGTCATTGTGTTCAGTTTCCGGCCGCGGCCTCCTCTCCTGCCAGGACCCTGGTTTTCCTGCCCCAGCCAGAAGCTTCCCTTCTGATTTCTAAACAGTTCGGAGGCTGCAGGACGGACAGCACAGAGGCCTGGAGGGGAGGGCCCAGGAGGCAGCTACAGCAGCAGCCTGTGCAGGGCGCAACCTTCCGCCCTGCCACTCCAAGCGCTTCTCAGGGGTGTAGACGGACAGAGCCAGAGAGAAGCCTGAGCCCCCTCCCCCCATGAGTGATCAGGCCAGACCCTTCCAGCACACAAAGCCGGAGGCTCTGCCAGACATAATGAAAGCCAGCTGAGCGCAGGGCTGGTGGCAGGCCGCCCACCGCCATGCTCCCTGGAGTCCCTCCCCAGCCGCCATGAGGATGAGACCACTGGGTGAATGAGATGCCTGCCTTGGACACCTGCCAAGCTTGGGAGGCCTCCCAGGCCTGGGGGTTCCCTGACCAAAAGTTCCCAAGTTGGGCACAGAAAGTATGCTTTGTTCAGGCCTTCTCTAGGCAGAGCAGGATTAGGGACTGCCTCAGGATCCCACTACCTCTGGGGCACCGTGGCAGGTGCACACTAAGGTGGGAGGCAGAGGCCCTGCCCAGGACGCACTGAAACAAGCTCCTACCCTCACCTATTACTCCCACCTCTGCCATACCTAAAGGCAAATGGGCTCCCTTCTCTGAATCTATCCAAACTCTTACAAAGTCAGGGTGTTGGCACATTTTCTAATCAGGCAGAAATGAATCACAGATCACAGTGAAGGCCTGTCCTCTCACTGCCTGGACACCTGGTTCCACAAGTTGGAGATCAGTCTCCATCCCGACCCCTCTTCCTTCCATTGCCCCCTCTGAGCAGCCTTGATGTTCCCGGATCATCAGACCTATGTCTGACTCAGTGATGGCTATCCAGAGGCCCCAGAGGTCCCACTCACCTCTGGGGAGTCTAGGACTGTGCCAACTAGTGCTGGTCCCACTGTATTATGTGTCCTCCTCGTGTCTGCAAGCCCCATTAACAGGGGTGTGAAAGGAGGCCAGGCCCTTGTGGGTAGAGCATTCACGCACCACGGATGTAAACAGTGACAGCGCCGCCGCAAGGCTTAAAGGTCTGCCTGATTGCAGAGATTGGGGCTGTCACACTTGGGATGGGTGGGATCAGGCACTGGGATAAATTGAGGGGGACACGGAAATCCAGCTCAGGGTGTACTGTAAGTTGTGATGCCCAACTTGCTGCCCTGGAGCTCGTGCAGCAGGAAGATTTCTGCGAAAGGAACCCCACACTCACCCCTACCCCCGCTCACCCACCTCCAGGCGCGGCAGATCCGGGTCTAGCTGAGTGAAGCTGTGCAACACCACGGGACAGCTGTCCGGGACGCCCACCTCCAGGCGTACGGCATCCCACACGCTGCGGCTGCGCCGGGAGCCGGGAAACAACGGCTCGGCGCCCCCTACGGGCCCGGCCGTCTCGGCCCACATGCGCTGCACCATGGACGGCTCACGGCGGCGTGGGCGGCCGGTGGGCCGCGAGACCCGGGGCGGCGCGGGCGCGGGGCCGGCCCAGCGCAGCTCGGCGCTGCCTGCCGCTTTGCACCCGCTGCCCGCTGCCCGGCCCCGCTGATGTCAGCTGGGGGCGGGGTCCGAGGAAGGGGCGGGGCCTCCGAGGGGCGTGTCATCACGAGCCTCCTCTAAGTTGTCGGCTAGCTGGGTGGATACCGCAAGCACGTGCAGTCAGAGTGTTGTGTGGGCGTGCCAGAACTGGAATTCCCAAGGATTTCAGTTACCACACCCCCTAGCTCTACTGTAGCCTCAGTTTCTTCAACTGGAAAGTATGGGTAATGAAAATGACTTCCTGCAAGAGTATGACAGAGAGGATGTCATGAGGTCACTGGCTATGTGCTCATATACCAGAGCACGGGGAAGGGTAACCCTGAGTATTGGGCTGAGTGTCCGGAAGGAGGCTGGCGTCCAGCACAAGCCCCACTGGGAGAAGAAACGGCTTTCAGCCTCAGCACCAACCACCACAGCCATGCACAAACTAGATGAGACCTACTGTATAAAAGAAATTGCTACCTCTGGGTGAGGTTTAGGTTTTGTTTTTCCAAGACAGAGTCTCTGTGTAGCCCTGACTGTCCTGGAACTCACAGAGATCCACCTGCTTCTAACTCTTTTGAGTGCTGAAGTAAAAGCGTGGACCACCACACCCGGCTGAGGCTGCATGCTTTTAAAAGGCTTGTTTATTTTATGTGTATGATAATTTTTCATGCATGTGTGTACACTGCAGGAGTGCCTGGTGCCTGAGTGGAACAAGAGAGGGCACTGTGAGCCTTGTGGGTGCTGGTAACTGAACCCAGGTCCCCAGGAAGAACAGTAAGTGCTCTTAACTCCTGAGCCATCTCTCCAGCCCCAAGGCTTAAATTTTCTCTGAATTTTCATTGTCCTAAAGTATTTTTATGAGCAGGCTCCAGTGATAAATATGGTTTAAGAAAAAGATAGGCAGGTTTGGCTTGGGGGAGAGATCCCCTAAGGCTGCTCAGAAGCCTCAGGGGCCCTGCCTTGCCTCCAGGGAAGGCCAACTGCCCCAGCGTATCACAGGAGGGCAGTGGCTTCCATACTTCCTGTGGGCTTCTCCCAAACCCCAATGCTGCCCAAGGACCCAGCACCAGTTGAGCTTTGTTCCTGTTCCTGCTCTCTTCTGTTCTGATCTCTCTCTCACTGGTTTTTTTGAGACAGGGTTTCTCTGTGTAGCCTGCCTCCTGAGTGCTAGCATTAAAGGCATGCACCATCCACTGCCTGGCTTATCTTTTTCTAAGGGCAGCTTCTCTCTGATACTTACTTCTGAGGCACCACCCCTCCGGCCTCAGGGGGTTAATTACACTGCAGCCTCATGTGGCAGATGGACTGCCTTCTGTCTCACTAATTACTCAGGATGGACACTGGCAGAGCAGTGGAGGTCCCATTCATCTACTGAGCCCTTTTGGTTGGCGCTCACCCGTTTTACCAAGTTCCTTTCCTGTCTTGTTCTGCACTGCTGCATCTTTCCTCTTGGAAAGCCTGTTCATGGATACCACGCATGTAGATACAGATATACAGACATACACATGTATAGGCAGACACACAGAGACATAGCCACACAGACAGACATACAGATGCACAGAACCCCCTAGGGCCCATGGTCCAACAGCTCAACCCCTTTCTTTTTTTTTGGTTTTTCGAGACAGGGTTTCCCTGTGTAGCTTTGCGCCTTTCCTGGGACTCACTTGGTAGCCCAGGCTGGCCTCGAACTCACAGAGATCCACCTGGCTCTGCCTCCCGAGTGCTGGGATTAAAGGCATGAGCCACCACCGCCCGGTTCAACCCCTTTCTTACTCTGACCTTTCACCTATGTAAGTGTCCTCATGTCCTTTGTGAAGAGAAGAAAGCTGGCAGACAGCATACTCTGCCTGGTGCCCTAGACCCTGCATCCTCACCCTTAGCACCCTCAGCACCGGCTGTGACTTTCTAGATGCTTCCCAGCAAGCAAAGCCTTCCCCAGGGCCTCATAAGCTTTCGCTCATGATCAGCCCCAAGCTACAGGGTAGCTCCTTTACCAAGGGCAGGCCTAGAAGAGGGGATAAGGACAGCATGTGACGTGAGACTAGAGAACACAACACACAAGGTGAGCAACCCCTACCTAAACCTAACCGTCGCTTGGGGGAACAGGGGTCAGAAGGATACCCTGGACAGACCACCAGCCTACAACCTATGGAAATACAGCCTGTAGGACAGGTAGACGGGCTTTTGTTTTTCCCACAAATCTGAGGGTTGGGGGTACACAAAAAGAAAGGAATCTGGCTCTGGGAACAAAGCGGCTGTTAAGTCTCTAAGGCTCCCTCTTACTTGAGGGGGATGTGTTCTAAGACGGCCAGCAGGATCCTTACATAAGGACAGCAGTGAACTGTGTTTGAGACCACAATGGTTGGTGCAGTGACCCAGACAGCCAAGTGGCTGACTGACAGAGTATCTAGTGTGGCTACAGTGGGCAAAGGGGTGTTTCTCATTGGGGTTGGGGTGTGGAGATGAAAGGCTCAACTTCATTATGGTACTCAGAGCATCAAGAGATTTAATTTTATTTCTAGAATTGTCCACTTAATATTTTCAGAGCAGGGTTGATCTCAGGTAGCTGAAGGCTACTGGATATTGATGGCATTGGACATTGTTTCTTCTTTTTCTTTTTCTTGGGGGTTGGGGGGAGGGAGGCTATAAGACAGCTCTGGCTGGCCTGGAACTCAAGAGATCCGCCTGCCTCTGCCTCCTGAGTGCTGGGATTAAAGGCATTTGCCAACACACCTGGCTGGACATGGACATCATTTCTTAGCTGCCACTATGCTATGGTGGGTTACCATATGAGTTGTATGGCTGGATCCATGTACCTGGGATTTGTGGGTGAACTGATCTTGTTAAAGCTTTATGCCTTTTTCTCTACCCTGGGTCTATTTGGGAGTTTCCATAGTAACAGTTAAAAGAACAAAAGGGGCTTGGGTGGAGAATCACCCTCTAAGGCTCCTGGGGCTCCCAGCAGCCACTGAGGGAAGGCCACAAGCTTTAGACCTGGTGATAGTGACCCTGGGCTAGGTTTGAGCCATTTCCTACATGCTTCACTCTGCCCAGTCACTTACACAATCCTTAGAGTAGAACAGGATGGAGATCCTGCTTTGGCAGTGGCAGTGGGCACCTGAGAAACTGAGTCCCGATGCCCACATGTTCATGAGAAAGGCTGGGGCAGCCCCAGTGACCCTGGTGAGTCTAAACACTTGGGGTATTAAAGAACACTGCTCTCCTCTGAAAGTGTGGCTTATGTGGAACTGGTATGTCTCCCCCTTCCTCACCCTGCTCCCAGTCTTCCTGGAAATGCATCTGCCCCCACTGGGGGCACAAAAAGCCCCTCGAGAACAATGCTGATCTTCCACTGTCGGATGTTCCTCAGAGAGAAAGGCTTTGAACTGACAGAGACTAGGAGCAAGCCAAGTGTGGCTCACATGTGTATTTTGTTTGGACTGCAAAGTGTTTTTATAGTTTTGAGCCAACAGTAAAAGGTCAGGTGATTTCACATAAAAATCCACATTTCAGGCTTCTCCTGTAACTCTGGGTGACCCACCCATACCAGCTGTGATCAGAGGCTCAGCAGGAGCTGAGCAGCACCTGTGGCCTTAACAAGGCATGCACTCTGAGCTTGCCACAGGCCCCTGGACACCATCCCTGGTTTATGAGAAAGGTGTGTCCAGGCCAAACTGTTGTGGTCTCTTTTCTCCCTGCCCCCACACCATCCCTGATTCCCTGACAAATGAGCCTCTCCAAGTTCCCATCTGCACAACTGCTTAGGGTCCCCAGGGTCTGGGCTTCCCCCTCACTAGGACAAACATGAGTCCTCACCCAACGTTGGTGAGCACGTCACTAGTGCCTTTCAGCACCTAGGCTACCTCTGCACTCGCTCCCAGGGGCGCAGGTCCAGGACTGCTGAGCAGCAGACAGGCCAAAGCCAGACTGGACACCAGACAATGTCAGGGCAACCACAGACCTGAACCAACACCTCTTCACACCTGGACTGGGCCACAGCCAGTGAGGACAGCAGCCAGGCTGGGCCCTGGTAGAAATCCTTTTGTCTCTTGTCTAGGCACAGTGACACATGCCTGTAATCCCAGCACTGGGGAGGCAGAGGCTAGAAAACTATGGCTTTGGGACCAGCCTAGGCTACAGAGCGAGACCCTGCCTCAAAACAACAGAAAACTTTACCCCTGGCTGGCAGGTAAAAACCTGCCCGCCCATCTCTTGTTCTACATTAGAGTCCATGGAGGAAGGACACAGCTAGGGTGTGGCCAGGCCCAGGTCCTCTGTCATTTCCCGACTAGACTAGAGCATCATCATTCCTGGCCTGCCTGGGTTCTGGGGTGGCCCTGTGTGGGTGTGTGAGCATACACCTTGGCGGGAGGTGACGCACCTGGGCCAGAGTGGGTGCAGCTAGCACAGGGGGACAGGCCTGCCTCTATCCTGTGCCCCCTGTAACCTCCAGGGGCCTCCCCACGCATTGAGGTGGGAACTTTAGTATCTACCTCCTCCACAGGAGGTCACACTGGATGGAAGGATGTGACATCGTTCCTATACATCTCTGACCTCACGCGGAGTTACCGCTCAAGGAAAACCGGAACAAGGCCAGCCTGACGTTGAGTGGGTGTAGGGCTTGCTGCCAGACAGTGCAAACATGATCATCTGAGTGTGATCCCTGGAATCCACTCAGAGTCTGAAGGAGAGCCCAACACATCACACACACATGCGCACACACAATAATAATAAGGGCGACTGAAGAGACGGCTCAATTGTTACACTCTGGCAGAGGACCTGAGTTCAGTTCTCTGTATCCACAACCAGCTGAAACTCTGACTACAGGGTATCACGACTGTGATGTCAAATGGACATACCCACATGCAGACACACACACATCTAACTATAATTAAAAATAATAAAAAAAAATTGTGCACACATGCACACTAAACAAATGTTAAAAAAAAAAGTTCCCCAAACCTGGGGCAGTGGAAATGGCCCACATAAGGACACATGAGTTCTGAATCAGCCTCACTGGGTCTCACTGGGCCCCGCAAGTGGGTGCTCTAGACTGTGGCTCTCTGTCCCAACAATTCAATACCAATGCAAAGAGCAGTCTGTTTGGTACCATGAGGAGTGTTATTCTTGGAGCAAGAACCAAGGCCACCCTGATGACTGCCCCCAGTCACAAAATGCCCACTGCAGACCACCCCTGAGGAGTCATCAACACTAACGCTGCATGTGCCACCTGAGGTAGATGGAGGCAGAGGAGAGAGCTAGGGGGACATAAACACGCAGAAATGGAGTCGAGACTCAAAGCTGAGCCCCAAACAGAGAGCTGGAGAGAGGAACAGTCAGAGGGAAGACCGAGGGATAAGCTGTCGGGCCCTCTGTGTGAGCTGCTTGGAGCAGTCCGGGGAGCCACTGAGCACGTATGGCAGATGAAGGCTCCAACAGTCCCATGTGTCCCACAGCCTCATCGTCCCCAAGCCTGGTAATCAGGAGGCAGTGCCGTCCGTCCCACAGCAGAGAAGTGCCCATCACAGTGCAGAGAGGCCCTGCCAGCGGACACCCACTCTCTCCCCTTCCCTGGAGCGGGGTCAGCAGGTTGCCGGCCTGCCCTCCTCTTATACACTCAGCCAAGTGCCAAGTGGGAAGTGTCCTGAGGAACTGGAACCAGCTGTGAGCCCCACTCCCTGCTCTAGGTCTTGAGTCACCTCTCTGAGTCTCAGTTTTTCTCCCAGAAAACGGAGACACTAAACAAACAGTGGCACGGACAGACCAGCCGGCGTTCAGAGTCCCAGGGACACAGACGGTGATACACCAAAGCCCATGTAATCCAAGAAGCATCATCCCATACAAGCTGCTGGACAGGTCCCAGACATGCCGTCTGCTGTGGCCGGGGACAGGTGGCCAGCCAGAGCTCACACAGGTACCATGGGCACAGCACCCCAACCTCTGTGCTGACACTGGGTAAGGAGACAGAGCCTCCCTGTGCTTCTTACCAAACTCCTTCAACCAGTTCTGACAAGGAGGGTAAGGAGCCCTGAGGTGCCATCTCCCCACAGCCCGGCCCAGGCCTTGGCTTGTGACCTGACAGTCTTTCCCAAACACTCACCTCAGTAGTGGGTGCCAGCAGGGGTGCCGGCCAAGGTGTCGGAGTGGCAGTGCGGAGAGTGGTGTGGCGGGCAACAGCCCACCGCCTGGCAGTCACCACTGAGACACAGGCAAAGAACACTGAGCCCTTCCTTCCCCTGAGCACAGTAGGCCTGGCATGGACCCGGTCTGCTTCCCGGGCCATGGTAGGGTGGGAACCCAGTGGGGGAGTGGGCTCTTTGGCAGGCTTTCGGATAGTGTGCCTGCTGCCTGCCTGCCCCAATGGAGCTGAGCACCAGGAGTGCCAGGGCCTGCTGTCACCTGCATGGCTGTCATACCTGCCGCTGTGACGGGCAGGGCCAGGAATTCCCGCTTGTACCAGGCCACAGGGCAAGCAAGGATGAGTGGCCAAGGCTCTGTTCTGATCTGGCCCAGTAGCTCTCTAGCCTGAACCTACACCCCTTAGGTGGACCCAGACCTCTCCTCCAACTCCCCTCCCCCAAGACCTCATTCCTACTGATCTCCCTTGGGGGCCTGGAAGTCTCCACACTGGGATCAAATCAGCCCTGTCAGGAGGAGCAGAGTCACCAAGTAAGCACAGTCAGGTCTATGGGAGGCAGCATGGAAGCCATGCTTACTCACTCAGAACTGAAGCCCACAGACAAGTGTGGTACAGGTGTGTATGTGCCTGTGAGCCCTGCAGGAGGCAGCACTAAGCAGAAGCAGGAACCAAGGCTTCACACACACACACACACACACACACACACACACACACACACACACACACACCAAGCAGGGGCAGGAACCAAGGCTTCACACACACACACACACACACACACACACACACACACACACACACCTTTCCTAACTACCAAACTCATAGCTCCTCTGTCCCTGATATGGACTTTTTTTTTTTTTTTGGTTGGGGGATGGTGTCATGTAGCCCAGGCTGGCCTCTAACTTACTATGAGACCAAGGACGACCTTGAACTCCTAATGCTGGGATTACAGGTGCTGCCACCACACTAGACACAGTACTTCATTTTAAACCAGGACTGCCAGCTGCTCATGTCATCCAGTAGGGCAGTAAAACCAGGCACTGCCACTGCCAGCATTTCAGAAAGAGACCCCCGGAGAACGAGGTGGGGCATCCCGTCAGGAAATGGGCAGCAGCGAAGTTGGTGTGTTAGGCTTTGGCAGTGCTCACCACCCTCTCCCTGGTTTTACTGCAAACACTGGGAGCCACTAAACAAGCTCCACACACCCATCTGACACACACAGGAACTGGGGCCCAGGGAAGAGACTTGCCCAAGGTCTCGCTGGCTCCCATTTGCCAAGCCCACAGGCTGCTTCCATCTGCATCCACAGACCTGACCCAAGGCCTACCAATACCAGGATGAAGGCCAAGTGGAGGCCAGGCTGCATCCTCACCCTCCTGGGACCCTGGCTGGGCACCCAGCACTTTCAGAGACAGGAAGCGAGGAGGGTGGTGGCCAGTGAACCTACAGCTTCCCCAGAGGCACGTCTATCCCCAGCATCCAGGATGAGCCCCACCAACACCATAGCTCTGCCCTTTGAGCAATTCACATCCTCTTCCAGTGGCCCTGATGTGCAGGGTGACTGACTGGCCAGAAGGCTCAAGGACTTGGGGAGGGGTTGTCAAGCCTTGGTTCCTGTCCCTGCAGGACTTGCAGGCACACACCTATTTCTGGGCTTCAGTTTCCTCCTCTGTGATGGAAGAAGGCAAGACATATACAGAGACTTTCAAACTTGAATCCAACCTCTTGCTGCCCCCTCTCATCCCACCCCAGCCTCACGCAAGATCTTCACCCTAAACTCACCCAGAGGGCTCTTTCATGAAGAAAGGATTTCAGGGACCTTGGGGAGAGCGAGGGGGCAGGCCAGACTGAGCAGGCATGTAAGGACCAAAGCCAAAGGGTGCAGGGGCTCCGCAGCTGACATGCCCATGCCCCCTTTCCCCATTCACATGTCTCCACTAAAATCCTTCTACTAGTTGGTTTCTGTCCCACCCAGCAGAGGCTCCCAAGTCCGCATCTGCCTGGACATGCTCTGCGTGGGGCCTCAGCCACCTCCTCCCCATGTCCTCAGCAGACCATCACTCAGAGCAGGCTTCTTAGACCACTGTGACACACCACCAATCCCAGCTGCCTCCACGCTGTGTGCCAGGCACACTTCCTGCTCCTTGTCACTGTCCCCTGGGAAGCCAGGGGTCAGCTCTGGCTTCTGGCAAATTCTGACACTCAGCCCTGACCTTTGAGAAACAGCAGTGCCCATAGGTTGTAAATCAGCCAGCTCAGGACTCTGGGACCCTGAGCCCATGACTTAGCATCTTTGGGCCTCATTTTCTCATACGTAAAATGGGCCCATATCACAGGTACTGCAAACCTACTGTGTGTTAGGCTCTCGGCAGCTCCTCACTCTCCCAGGATACCCGTGCCATCTGCTTTGCCACACACACCGGCGGCCCTGGTAAATGCCACAAGAACTTGGTAGGGACTGGCTTGGAGCATTAAGCTCTCAGTGTAAGATGCACTAATTCTCCTGGGGATGCTGTGGCACTGGACACGAGAGAGCAGATGGGAGCGGACAATGCCTGGACAACCCCAGTACCATAGCTGGGCTCCACTCTGCAGAGGGAGCTCCAGACGAGAGTCTGGGGTCTGTCTAGCACTCAGTATGGCCTTGTAACTGGGCCTCCAGCAATAACTCTGAACTTTTCACTTGAAGAATGGGTGTCTCCAGGAAAACCTGTTCCCTGGGAGAGAGCAGCTGAGGGGGAAAGCGGACTGACCCCCCAGGCTCTGGTCCTCTTCTTCTGGAGTTCCCAGCATGGCTCTTGCTCCATGCCCCTCCCCTCCCCTCTTGGTTGTCCTCCATGTTGGCCTCTCTCTCTGCTGTACTGCCCACCTAGCCACTGGCCTTGGCTGGTACAGGTTCACCAGTAAGACAGGAGTTTCCTATGATGTGAACCTGTTCAGGGTTCACAGAGGCCTGTGGAAGAAGTGGGAAGGGGACAGGAGAGCAAGGGTACGGTGCTGGTGCCTTTGACGGACAAGCATTTATACGGACTTCCTGACTACAAGGCCTGTGCAAGATACAATGCCTGCCTCTGATGCACACTTCATATTGCCCAACCCCTCCGTCCCTCCCAGCATCCCAGGCCTAGTACCCCATCTCCCAACCCTGCGGGAGCCTCTAGCTTGAGCTGCAGGGCTTGATCCTGGGGCTATTCCTATTCTCCCAGGGCAGGGCTGCCTGGGGCAGCAGCTCTGAGCTAGCTGAGAGGGCTGGAGGGTCTGAGTCACAGCCAGGTCAAAGAACAGGACCAGAAGGACCAGCTGCCACTCCTGAAGCTGGGGTTCCAGGAGGAGGGACCAGAGGGAGGGAGGAGCCAGCAGGCCCCCTGCCCCTCCTCCCATCCACATGCTCCCAGCCCCGCCCTTCCACAGGCTGGCCTGGGAGAGCAGGCCCTTTGTTCCAGGCCCTCAGGAACCACGTGACACTTCGCTGTCACTGTCACTGCCTGGAACGAGGATGGCCACAGGAGCTCCCAGAGCCACATGAGTGAGCTCTGGGGGCTGTGAGGACAGGCAGTGCCCCCTTAGCCCCTGCCACAGGGACAGCGCACCACCCCTGCCTGCACGTGCAGGCAGCTCATGCCCACTCTCCAGGGACAACTGTGTCATCTGCTTTGTTCTGCACACCAGTGGCCCTGGACGAGGTACACGACCACTCACATAAGCCTGTGGTGTCGCTTGGCCCAAGCGCTAGCGTTTTCTTGGGATGCTACCGTGTGCGGGGGTGGGGGGTGGGGGGGTGGGAGGTGGGGGTGTCTTCCTACCCTTCACAGTTGGGGGCAGGCCCTGAAGGGTGACAGCCCATTGTTTATAAACAGATAGTGGCTGTCGCTAGGAGCTATGACTCAGCTAAGTGGTGACTCCTCCAAAAGCTGTTTACTCGGTACAACATCCTGTCCAGGAGGCTGACTGGGGCCCTGGCTCTGCTCCTCTTCTTTCCTGCTGCCCACGGACCTGACACTCAGGGTCCTGTGGGGGAGGGTGGGGTCAGCTCCACCACCCCCCACAACCACCTTCATCACACACAACAGGAACTGGGCCCATCAACAAGTCACTCAACACATGTTCCTATGGTTCACGCTGCACTGGTTTTGCTGAGACCAGGGTGAGTGTAGGCCTTGGGTTGTACCTATACCCCTCAGCTCTGACCCAAAGGCCCTGAGACAGTGGCACTACCAACATCCGCACCCTGCAGCCCAAACACAACGTTTACCCAAAGAGGTTTTGGAGATGGGGGTAGAGCTGAAGGCCCGGTCCCCTGTCAGGCCCTGCCTTTGGCACTTCTCAGTGAACACAAAACATTTCCTACCCAGCCTGGGCCCAACTTGAACCACAGTCATTATCTCCACTGGAAAGCTGGGAACAGGGAAGCCCTAAGAGGGCAAACAACCTGCCCGAGGTCACACAGCATATCAGTACCAAGTCCCAGGGGATGCTCAGACCCACTCAGTTCCCAGGACTGCCCACTTTCCTCTACTCTGAATCAAGTTAAAGATCACAAAATAGTTCTGCCTGGTGGCCACGACAGGTGTAAGGCTGCAGGTCCGTGTCACTGGGAGAGTGGACTGTCATGTGGATGAGGCCTGGGTTGGGATTCTAACTTCCATTAGCCCTCACCACCACCCCTAACCTGATTGGTGCCTAGCCTGGAGTCACAACTGTTAGGTCCAAAGGAGAAATATTTTCCACTCCCGCAGCAGTTCAGTTCGGTGATTTCAGGGTGCCCTCACTTACAAAAACCACCCAGTGCAGACACCACTGGATCACCACAATGTGTCAGGCAGAAAGGCTCCCTCACAGTCACACAGCAGAGAGAGTCATCCAACGCTGCGGCCGGCTGTAGCTGGTGCTCCCAGCCGCTCCCTCCCACAGTCCCTGCCTTTCTTAAAACGCCAAGGTTGCTTTTGTTCTCGAAGAGCCATCTGTGGGCAGGGTGAGCATCTCAGGGGCTCCCATGTTGTTTGAAGGGCCACGGAGCCTCCAAGTGACTTACAGGAAGTTTCATAGAGCCATGGGGTGTTGCCTTCTGCTCTGACTGGGAAGGTCTGGGTAACAGCAAGCACAGGCCACACCTGCCCACACCAGCATAGGAAACCTGGGAAAAGCCTAGGGAGACTGGCTCACCGCAGGGCTCCCCTGCTCTGGCTGCCTGCCCACTGGCTGGCCCTTCTACCAGACCACTGAGTCATGTGGTTTGCCAAGAAGGGGAGGGCCTGAGAATCTGTGCCCTGCCCTGGCCACTCCCACTGGCTTTGGGCCCAGCAAGATTCAGTACTGCCAAGAGCTTGAAGCTCCTCCCCATGGCAGACAGAGCTAGCTAGCTCTGCCTCCTGCCCCCAAGATGTCCTGCAAGTAGCCTCTGTCCAATTGGAAAGATCCGAGTGGCAGCTTCGAGCTGGGATCAGGACAAAATTCCAAACCACCTGATGATAGACAGCTGTTAGGTCTCTTTTCCTTGTTGGTCTTGGCCCACAAAAAGAGCTAATCTCTGCCTCAAACACGGTGCATGCTCAAAAGGAATACTCAATGGAAACACTTAGGACAGGGGGCCTCACATGGGCCACTTGTTCAGAAAAATGGTGCCCCAAAGCTGCCCAGGGTTGGTCCTCCCTGGGAAGAACCAGGCATTTTTGCTAATTCAGAGCTATGACACCTACATTGCAAAAACGTGACCTGAACGTGGCTTTGGTGACAAATGCCACAGTTTCTAAACCTCTTCAGTTTCTCTCCCTAACTGGGAAGGCAGCAGGATCCGTGGTGAGGTCTGGCCATCTGAGATCACAGGGGCCCTGGGCCACACAGCAGCTTACCCACATCAGCCTCATGACGTCTCCTGGCACCTGCTGGGTGCCTATTCAAGAGTTGGTGATAAGCCAACAACGGAACAGACATAAACCCTGCTGAGGAGCTGGGGGACATGGCTTGGTTGGTAGAGTGCTGCCTGGCAAGCAGATGGCCCCGGATTCGATCCCCAGCAAAGCATAAACTGGATAGGGTAGTGTACACCTATCATCCTAGCACTTGGGAGTTGGAGGACAGGAGAATCAGGAATTCAAGGGCATCTCTGGCTACATATGGAGTCGGAGGCCAGCCTGGGCTATACGAGACCCTGTTCTAAAACAAAAACAAATTCACAATTCTCCCCCAAATCCACCTCTGCCCCTGCAGCCCTAGGGCATTATGAACAAAATACAGGTTTAAAAGAGAGAATGTTATAGGGAAACAGACAGACAAACAGCAGCAGAACGGGGTGGGGACAGAGGAAGTCACTGCAATTCTGAACCAGCCAGGGAGCCCTACGCTTCATGGGCATGGCAGCTACCAGTGTCCTATCTCTCATCTATACCCACAGCTAGAGTGTGCGTGAAGGTGGAGACTTCCCATAAGTGTCAGCAGCAGGTAAAGGGATGCACACCTGCAGCCTCCCCTCCTCCCAGAACTGGAAGGGATGGGAGCTGGGGCTCTGTTCCCCGGCACGGCACCCGGCAGGGCTCCTGGCATCTCCCGGCACGGCACTGATGCATGAGTACCTGCATGAACAGGTGATCTGATGGCTCCTGGGCTTTCAAATTCCTGGCTATTCAGAACTCCTCAGGATCAGGAAGGCTTCATGGAGGAGGGAGGGCACGCTGTCTGCCCACCTACTCCCATGGAGGTGTTATCTTGCCCAGAGAGTGAGGCACAACGCTGAGGCTGCCGTGGGCCAGCAGAGGAAGGGAGAGGAGGCGGCAGCCAGGCTTTCTGGGAAGCAGGCACACTTTTCCTTAGAACAAGAGCAGGGCGCTTCCCAGAAATCAGCCTGCCCTGGGATGTCAAGTCAGCTCTGGTTCAGTGCCGGGTCTTCCTCCTTCCTGGCTGGCCAGAAACAGTTTTGGGGAGTGGGTCTCTGGCCACTGGCTAAGAAGAGGTTGTTCTGGTGCAGCTTGGCCTGAGCAGAGAAGCCCGCACCAAGGGATAGTTAGAGAGCCTGAAGAGGCGACAGATGAGGGAGCCCACAGCCAGGCCCTTGTGCCCCGCAGGCCATGGTTATACAGGGCTCAGGAACCACAGGAGTCAGGACAAACGGGCCCTTGTGGTGCAGGGGACTGTTTGCTGTGCCAGGGACACTGCGTGCCCAGAGCTGCCACCAGCCTGAAGCCCAGGGCTGGGAAGCACTTTCAGAAGGACCTCCCGAGTTGCCCTGGCCTCAAGAGGGCTCAAGACTCCCACTGGCTGCCGGGAGATGGCAGGGCTAGTGCCCACTGCCCTCTTTCCCACAGAACTTTGCCAGCAAGGCAGTTCCCCGAGCCTGGGGGCGGGTGACACTGCCTTGTCCTACCCTCCGGCTACCTGCTGGCTCTCGGCCAACACTTAGACTCTGTTCCTGCATTGGTGCTTTTCCCAAAGACAAGACTCTCAGATGTTCTGCTTCCATTTGTTCATAGCTGGGAACCTAACAAGGGAACAGCAAAGGGCCAGGCACCCCCTCCCGCTGGGGCCTGCCAGGGGCTGCCTGGGTCTTCACGCCCCCATCTGGTAAAAGAATGACTATGCAAGCACAGCACTGTGGGGCATTTTCTAGCCTCTGAAATGCCGGGTATCTAGGAATGATTATCAACATATGAACAGATCAGAAAATGGACACCGGACACTGGGGCAACGGAGGGCAAAGGCTCACATCCACACCCCACAGCTAGGATGTGATCAAGTATTCTCCCTCCCTTCAGCACTGGCCCCCCACGTATACACCTGTCCCTTTACATACGTACTGGCTCAGCCACCTGTAGTTCTGTCATGTCTGGGGACACACACACCAGCTGAGAACAATGACAAGGGCCTGTATTTACTCAAATGTGGGCCTGGGTATCTGAAGGCAGGGAGATGTTCCTCAGCCACTCCCGTGCACACAGAGCACACACTGATCCACACCCCCCACAAGGCAGCCAAAGACACAGCTGCTCCTTCTTGAAGGCCCAGGGGCCTGGGAGGTACAGCATCTTCCCCACAGGAGAGAGTGGGACCCGGTGGCTCACTCCCTCAGCCCCTACATCTGGCTTCTGTGCCCAGCACCTGTTCCTGGCAGGGCTGCTGGGAGCTACAGTAGTGGCAGCAAGCACTCTGTGAAAGGATTTCCTGGCCCTGGCTGCTGGGAAGGACACAACAATCCCAAAGATTTTGAGACTGAGTCTTAGCCCCTTCCCACTGGACTACCCGCCCACACGCTCCCTCCAGCCTCCAGCTGCCAGCTCTCTGGCCCTCAGGGCTTCAAGCCAGGTGAGACCGTTGCCTCGCTCTTAAAGTCTAACCTGGAGCATGGATGCTCAGAGGCCTGAAACGGGCCTGGGGAAGGCGGTGGATGATGACAAGGCCACTTCAAATGGCTCAGACAATAGACTCAACTTCTCAGGGTCCATCTGGGAAAATTTGTGGAGTCAATCAGGGCCTGCAGGTGTCCCTGCCTGTTGCCTGCTCCAAGGGCAGTCACTTCTGGAGAACCCTGTAGCCATCTGTCTTCAGTGCTGAGACAGACACACCCTGCACCTTTGGAAGGCCTGCTTGTGTGGTGACTGGTAGAGCGCCCCCCCCCCCCCCCCCCCCCCGCCATGCCACGTTTCTAAGCAGACCTGAGCAGGACCCCACGCCTCCATGACCTCCCCGGCACACTTAGAGACGTGGTATGTCTGTGAGGGCCACCTCTCCCCACTTCTCCCCATCTCCTTTGGTAATAAGAGACTGCAGATGGCACTCAAGAGAAATGGCTCTGCCCTCTGCAGGAGAGCAGACTCTAGGTTCCATCCCAGGTAGAGGGGAAGAGCAGGGAGGGGACCCATTCCTCCCGCCTAGCCCTGGGAGAGTGAGAAGCCTCTGTAAGGGGCAGGGCTACACGGCCAAGCAGGCAGAGCTGTGCAGAGGGTAGGGTGCCCAGGCAGAGGCGGTTTGGGGCTGCATGCTCTGGGTTCCATTCCCTCCATGCTGGCACAGCATGAACACGGACAGTCTTGGTCAGTGCTTACCCTGTTCTTGCTTCTCCCTTGGTCAACCCCCCACCAAGGGCTTGCCCAAATCCTGCCTCTGCCCCTCATGTGAACACAGCGAGTGTTGGAGCCTCCCAACTCTGGAGGGGTGCACACCCTCTGGTCTGACACATCAGGTGAGCAGAGCTCAGATCAGAGGACAGGATGTAGGCCAAGGTTATCCAGTAGGAAAACGGGCAAGTCTGGCTCCCCCCTGGGGCAAGGAGTCACCACCATCTCACAGTCTGCTGCCACACCCACGTGTGGAGCATGTCTGGAGGTCATCTCTCCTATCTACGCTATTCTAAAGTCCACCCTATGCCTCCAGCCCCATCGGGCCCTCCGCACCCCGGGTGGCCAGAGGCCTCCTCTCTTCCAGCTATGCTGGCCTCTACTCCTCTGATGTCCTCGGGCAGCCTTCTTCAAGCGCAGGGTTGGGCTCCACAAGGGAACACAGCACCTAAGGGGACATACACCCCCTTGCAGGGAAGGCAGGAGGAGCAATTTTCTTGCAGAAAGGGAAGGAGAAGGAGAGAGGACACAGACAGGTGTGAAGGATGGCGGCGCACACCTTTAGTCCCAGCAGTCAGGAGGTTGAGGCAGGCAGATCTCTGTGAGTTCAAGGGCAGCCTGGTCTACATGGGCACACCTTTCTCAAAAAAAAAAAAAAAATATATATATATATATATATATATATATGTATACGTATATATATGTATATATATACACACACACAAACAAAAACCAGACTGGCTCAGCAATCATTTCAGGATATCCAGGACTACACTCTAGCTGGGATTCAAGCCTGGGGTCCAGCTCCACAGCCAGTGTACCCAAAGCCTCACCTGAAGCCCTGAAATCTGCCCGCTGAGATGGACTGAGGCAAGTGGAGGCCGTGGGCCCAACGTCTCACTTCCCATGTAAGTCCCCAGCACGTGACATAACTCACAGTGTTTATGTACAGAATGAGCTCACAGGCAAGGGAGCTGATGAACCACAGATGGAGAAATGATCAGTAAGGAGGGATATGCTGGGCTCATCTGGATAGTTAGTTAGTTGGTTCAGAATCACAGTCTTGTATTCCAGGAGCTCCAGGGGGCTCTCGGTCCTTGCCACACCTGCTGTGCCACCTAGCCCCAGGTCCAGGGAATCCAGGGCTACAGGGTATGTGTCCTTCCTGTATGGCTGACACTAGGCTACAACTGTACCTTTTATTCTAAATTTTCTGACGTTCTATCACTGCCCAGCTGTCACTCAGGTATCCAGGAAAGGGCCTCTGTTGCTAGGGGATGGCCTGATCCTGGCAGCTGCAGCTTGGGGTGATGGGCAGAGGGAACAGACTTGGGGTTTCCCTCAGGAAGGATCCAGGGGGCGAGGGCTGCTAGGTCCTGTGCAGAGGGTGTGGGTGGATCAACCATGAGAGGTACCCAAGCAAATTCAGAACTAAGGGCCACACACAGGCTGTGGGAAAGCCCCTAGCTGGGAGCCTTCCTGCAGGTATTTTGGGGGACTGCAGTTGCCAAGCAACTGTGTTAGGTTGCCATGGGAACTCTCTCTTATTCTGGGTCTTGTCATTTTTAGGGGAAATGCCATAATCCTTCATCTCTACCTCCTCAGGCGGGCTTAGCTACCTGTAAACGGACCTGGAGGTTCTGCCAAACCCACCCCACTTACAAGGAAGCCACCTATCCACACCTCTAAGAAAAGACTCCTCAGAGTTGGTTTGTTTATTTATTTATTTATTTATTTTGAGGCACGGGTCTCACAATGTACCTCAGGATGATGTTCTTTGAACTCAATTCTCCTGCCTCAGCTGGGATTACAGGAGTGGGCCCCTGTGACACTGTGAGAGAGGATTCTTTTGAGGCTCGAAACCCAAGAACCCCAACAAAACACAGACAGCAGAGTTGAGGCCCTCATTAGAGTTAGAGGGATGAAAAAACTGTTCAGGTTTGTTTACATCTCCATTCCTGCTAATCACCACCTCAGGGCCTTCCCGCTTAGCCAGGGCTCTGACCACTGGAAGCCCAGTGTAATTGGAAGGCATTCTTGGCCCTGGCCCCTGGCGCCTGACCCCTCCCTGGCTTGTCTGCAAAGGAGTGCCACCTGGGGCTTGCCATTACCCAGCTAGGGTTGTCCCCATATCCGGTCAACCCCTTCCCTCAGAGAATGCAGAGCTGCTACAGTGCAGAGTCAAGGGACCAGTGGTGTAAGGGGCTGTCAGGACTCCCAGCACTCCCCTGCAGAGCAGTTCCTTCCCGGCATGGGATCCTCACCCACCATACTTTTGGATGACAGACTGAAGCTGAGCCCAGGCACTGAGGTCTCAGTCACACCCTCTCCCGTCAGACCAGCTGTTGGCCCCATATTCCTGCCCTGTGTGATGGCTTGTTGGGTAACAAGCTGAGGCGCTCTCCACCTGAGGCCACATGCACACAGTTCTCCATTAACTGCTTTGTTAACTGATTGGGTCAGTGGACCACTTACGATGAGCTCAGGGCTAAGACTGTACCCAGTAGCATTTATACGGGGGTGCGGGCAAAAAAGGGTGACAGTGAGAAATGGCCTCCACTCCAGATATTCCGCCCTACCTCACCTATCTACTGGAGCCCATTTCACATGTCTTAACCACCCTGCATACCAACGGGCATTTGAGAAGGCTGCGCTGTAACCTGCCAGGGGCAGCAGGGCAGGCTAGGTAGCCATGCCTCCTGTGGGACAGTGAAATTGCTGCGGCAAGGTCCCTTCCAGTCACGCACTGCATAGGCAGCCCACCTTTCCCTAAGGCTACTTTCCGAAGCCTTCCAGACCTGGGTCTTGTGGTCAGGAGAGTTCTCTGGAACCCACAGGTAGGCCAGGGCAACTTACGGGTGAAGAAGGGAGCAAAGTCCTGGCCCGAAGGTGTGTGTGGGGGTGGGTGAGCACAGGTGTCCTCAACAGTTACCAGAAATACACTGCTGCCTGTCTGGTTGATTCTGGGTCCCTTCCGTGTGTGTGTCACAATGATATGACTCCTGACCTTTTTATAGTTTGCCTTTGTCTCCTGGCAACCAGGTGAGCCCTTTGTGGAAACTCAGGGCAGTGCAATGCAGCTCAATACAATGCCGGATGGAAGTGCTGCACTTCTGGAGACCAGAAGTCACAGCGCCGCCTGCTGGTGCTACCATTGGTAGCCTCCAAGCCTTCCTGCCCTCATCACAGGTTAAGCTCTGTCCTTCCAAAAGACGGTGGGTCCTATAGATACAGTCAACATCAGGCTAGACTGGGATGGGTTGGGGCCCATCCTAACCCAATATCCTTCCAGCAATGGAGACCACTAGACAGAGATACACAGAGGAAGCCTTGTGGAGGCAGAGAGTTTGGAGTGACATGTTTAGGAGGATCTAAAGCTAAGGACCATAGCCATGCCAGAAGCTGAAGAGGCAAGAAGGGCTCCTGGAGCCTTAGGAGAAGACTCTGTGGTGCGGATGCCTTGATTTTAAGCTTCTGGCCTCTAGACCCATGAGATCAGGTTTCTGTTGTGCAGGGTCATCCAGTATATGGCATCTTGCCGGAGCAGCTGCAGGACACTAACACAACATACCAGGCCCGTCACCCTTCTTGTCACTGTCACACCTACCCTCTACACCACCTGCCTTCGGGACAGCTCCCAGAGGACAGCCTGCTGCACTACTCTTCCTGTCTTCTCTGGTGTGGCCTGGCCTGTGAGAGGTCAAATGGATGAATGCATCTCCACCTCTGATACTTCAAGTTCAGACGTCCATAGAAGTCAGAAGCTGGGGACATGGCTCAGAGGTTAGAGCACCAGTCGGGATTTGGATCTCCAGGACCCAGGCAAATGCTAAAGGGCGTGGCTACCTGTCTATCTAGGTGGAGATGGCATCTCCAGAGCAAGCTGGCTAGCAAGACCAGCCATAGTAACTGAGACCCTGCCTCAGTGAAAACAGCACCCGGGGGCTGGAGAGATGGCTCAGCAGTTAAGAGCACCGACTGCTCTTCCAGAGGTCCTGAGTTCAATTCCCAGCAACCTTACAACCATATGAAATGAGATTCTGGCGCCCTCTTCTGGCCTGCAGGAATAAGCGCAGGCATACATGCAGACAGAATACTGTATACATAATAAATCTGCACACATGCAAACACACATGTATTGGCGTACACCTTTAATCCCAGCACTCAGAAGGAAAATCTCTGAGTTCGAGGCCAGCCTGGGGTCTACATAGTGAGTTCCGGGATAGTCATGGCTATGTAGAGAGACCCTGTCTCAAAACCAAACAAACAAAACCAAACAAATAAAATACATGCATCCACATATATGCATAACACACATACATGAAAATTAGAAAAAGAAAATCAAGTGACAGCAGTGTGTGTGGGGGGGTGGGGTGGGGGGTGGGGGGGGGTAGGGGCAGGGGTGATGGGAAACAGGAAAGCAATGGCAGGTGAAGGTAGGAGCTTCCTGCTGCTCACAGCCACCCTGGATGCTGGGCCAATCAACCTCTGTGTTTCCATATCCCTAGTCCTTGAAGCTCAAGAGGTTTAGGGCCATGTGGGTCACCCTTGTGTTTCCTGGGGTAGCCATTGTGCCTCCCAGGGACTCTCTAGTCCCTCTGTGAGCAGCGGGGGCTCATTCTGGCATCAGCTTGACTGTATACAGGTAAGATGACACCCGTGACACTTGGGGGTAGATGCCATCTGTGACTAAAGCACAGACTGAAGAGGTAGAAGAAGTATGGGTGGGGCTGGGAAATGCCAAGGAACACAAACCCAAACAAGTCTGGTTCTGGGGCAGGGTTCTAAGGACAGGCTCATTTCCTAGTCTACACACTGGGTGGTTGGCAAGTAAGCAAAATAAGACAATGCCACTCTGGCATAAACCTCCCAGTAGCTCGCATGTTAGGTCTTCTGCTCCACCTACATATCAGGTAGACCTCTAATCAACAAATACTGCAACTGCAAGGTCACTACCAATATTCTCTTTAGAACGTGACTTCTGACTCACTGGCTTTCTCTTGTGCTTCCTCCTGGTCCTCCATCTTCCCTGCCGGACTCCGAGGAAGCGGGTTCTGATGTTATGGGCTGTCCTACAGAAAGGCAGGCCCACATGGCAAAGAACCCACAGAGGGCTCTCATGGCCAACACAGAACCCAGGCCCAAGGGCCTATGGCATCTTGCCAATCACATTAGAATGAGCTCAGAGGTGGCTTTTCCCAGCTGAACCAGCCTGGGTCCAGTAACCTAAAACCCGAGGGATTACTACTACCAACGTCTGGGAGCTGTTAGCTGTGAGTTAGGGGCAGGCTGTCACACCATGGAGGATAAGCAGAACCTCTGCTTCTCCTCCTACGTACTTAGGAGTTCCCAGGGGGCAGGGCCTACAGCCATCACTCTTAGAGCCACACCCAGGAGCAAGGCAAGCACTGGTCGGAGTTCAGGCATGCAAGGCACTAAGTGAAAAGACCAGGGGAAGCTGGAGCCTCTCCCCTCAGCTCACCCTGAGGACAGGGGTGCTAGTGATGGGAGACCTGGAAGAGTGGAACAGACAACACACACAGTATGACTGGGAACCCTGTCCCCAGGCTCCTGTCACTCCATTGAGGACACGGACACTGCTGCCGCCCGGTGGCCAGTACCAGCACTACAGCCCCAGGCAAGAAACCCAGAAAACAAAACACAACCTTTTGTTTGCATGTTGTCAAGGTAGCAGGTCTCCCAGGCCCCAGCTGGGCGAAGGAACAGGACCTGTAGGTTCCAGGAGTTACCACAAAGACCTCAGAAGCCTCACTTTGCCCCTCTTTCCCTCTGATGGCTCTGGCTCAGTCAGGGGGCCGCCTCCTTTTCAATCTAAGCAATAACTTGACCCCAGTTTCAAATAAGGATCACATACTCCAACGAGTGTGGTCTTGTCCCTGGACCCTGGAGGAATGGTCTAGATTTTTGCCGCCCTCTGCATTACTCGGGCCTTTAAGTCACTCAAACCCTCAGGCTGCTTGTTCCCTGCTCAGCAAGTCCACCAGGGGGAAGACATTTTCCTAGAACCTTTATGGGTAATGGGTCACCGAAGGAAAGCCAAAGCCAACAGACACTCCACAAGCCCGTGGGGTCCTGGGGGAATCACAAAAACCAAACACCTCGATCTGCAAAGGAGGAAACTGAGATCTTCTCTGCAGCCCCCTCTACACTAAGGACCTCCGCCCTGCCCTACAGGCTGGTCTGAAGATGGCCTCTGTCAAGCAGACCCTGGGAATCCTAGCATCGTTCTGTCCACCAGCGCCTCCCGTACAATGGGCACCCCCAATGTTGCTAGGAGACTGGACGCCTCAGCCCCAAGACAGAGCTGCCTCCTGCCTCTTCCTTCTCCCATCTCACCACCTCTTCACTGTCCCGCCCTCCTCTGAAACCTAGGAAGTCTGTAGGATCTTTCTAGAGTGAGTAGCGGTGTGCGCTCGTGCCTGGGTGGGCTCCACATGGAAGGGGGTGGCTAGTGTTCCCCAGGACCTCAGGAGACTCTCATTCCCAAAGCAAACCCCACGCTGCGGTTGAGCCCTGACCCAAGAGGCCGGAAGCCTTCCCTTCTCCGCTGGTCTCCGCCCACCTGGCGTGCCTCTTTCCAGACCTCAGTTTCCCGATTGTACTAAGGCAGGTTGGACGCGGAACAGCGTAAATGCACGCTCTGCGTGGACGCGGCCTCGCTTTCTCTCCGGGTGTGCGCGGGCCTCGTTCACACCCACGGCTGCAGGGCCCCACGCCGACTCACCTGGCAATCTACCATCATCCTCAGCCTCGGCAGCTCATCGCCAGTCCCAGGGCGCGGCCCAGGGCTCGCAGAGGCCGCTCGCCTCGGCCCGCGCGCGGCGCAGCGGGGCGTCCGGCTGCGGAGCTCATGGCGCGGCCTCCGGTCCCCGCCAGGCCCGGGGCTCCGTGGCCCTCGCCAATGCCGCTCCCATTGTCTGCGCCGCTCCTCGCCTCGCCGCGCTCCCGGCCGTTGAGGCCTCGCTGCTCGGTTCCGCCGGAGCTCCCGGGGCTCGGGACGGGTGGGCGGGGACAGCGCGACCCCGCCCCGGCCCCGCCCAGCCCGCCCGCAGGTGCGAGGGGCGGGCCACGGCGCGCGAGCACGGGGACGCGCTCGGCCTGCCTTCCCGCGGGGCGCACGCGAATGGACCAGGGCGCAGGGAGGTCGGTCAGGCGCGCGCGCGGTGCCGGCCGGCGCGCGCACGTGACCCCGCCTCGACGCGCGCACGCGCCGCGCACCGTGTGCTCCGCTGGACTGGTCTCTTGTGTCCCTCAGCCCAATCGTCTACGAAGTACTCACATCCCGACAGGGTTTAGAATCACCGTCACGGGTGCTGAGGCTGGGTGGACATGGAGAGCCTGGACATTTTGTCACCCAGGTATCCCTACGCCACCTGCAGGAAGGACTCAGCTTGGTGCACGGCTGGTGTCAAATAACACTCTGAGACTAGCCGGAAGATCAGGTCCCTCCCCGGACCTCCATCTTTCCTATCCCTTCCCTTCCATGTCACAAAGAGATCCAGGTTGTCCCTCGCTTGTGCGAGGGTTAGGAGAGAGCCTGAAACGAGGTCCTTGTATCTGGGGGTAAGCAGGTGTTGGAGTGTGGGGAGTCATTGTTACTGAGGAGCCCTTGGGCAACCAGGATTAAGCCTCATTTTAGGAGTTGGAGAGATGGTTCAGCTGTTAAAAACACTTGCTGCTCTTTCAGAGAATCCGAGTTCAGTTTCCAGGACCCATGCTGGGGCTCTAACACTCTTCTGGCCTCCATAGGCACCAGCATACATTCACACAGACACACACAGACACCTAAATAAGAAGAAACCTTGCTGGATGTGGGCGTGTACACCTTAAATTCCAGCTCTGGGAGGCAGAAGCAGGCAGATCTCTCTGAGTTGGAGGCCATCATAGTCTACATAGAGACTTTCATGCCAGCCAGGGCTACAGAGTGAGACACTGTCTCAAAACAGATAAATAAAATATTTAAACAAACAAAAAGCCTCATTTATAATGAGCAGTAGCACCTACATTCACAGCTAATCAGCCTTGGTGACCACATCCAACTGTGCCTGGGAGACTTAGAAGCATCATTCATCGCTCCATCCTGTGTTGGGCTCTCCCCAGCCAGAGAATCTTCTGTGTGAGCCTTTGGAGGCCCTCCATTTCCCTGTTTATTTTAAAACACACTTACAGGTGCAATCACTAATCCACTTTCTTTTCTTTTTTAATTTGTTTTACTATTTTTTTTTATGTGTGTGATACATTTCCCACTGTGCATGCAGTACTCAAGGAAGCCAGAAGAGGGTGTCTGGTCCCCAGAACTGGAATTACAGGCAGTAGCGAGCGGCCATGTGGTTGCTGGGAATTGACCCTGGGTCCTCTGGAACAGCAGCCAGTGATCTCAACCTCTGAGCCATCTCTCCAGCCCACTAACCAACTTTCAATGAAAGAAAAAGACTTTCAGAAGTCACCCATGACCCTACCTGTCACAGGTTATAGTGAAGTCCAACTATGGTTTTGAACCAAGGTCAACAGGCCCCCAAAGCCATGCTGTATAGCAACCACCGAGATGTGATGGGGACTCTGAGGAGCTAGGGCTTAGAGTGCCTGGTGATTTCAGGCAAGCAGTTGAGGGTTACTGCAGGCTAGAGGTCCAGAGCCTTGTCCAGGAACCAGGAACCCTGTCCAGTCTCCTCAGAACCAAGGCATCCTGGAGAAGATGGCTGGAGGGGTTGAATGGGCACTGTTACCCCAGTGTGGATCCTAAGCACCTGCCTCATTGCCCTCCAGTGGCTCACGGAGATATAAGCAGTTGAGCCTCCTCCAAAGTGCAGTCTACTGCCTGGATGGCCCAGTCAAAGTCCAAGAAGGGCAGGTGCTGAAAGTCTCCTAGCCCTCACCCCATTTGATGGGGTTCTGAGAGGTGGGTGACCTGCCCAACATTGCCCGGGTCCTAAAACAAACCCCTAAACTGGTTTTTATTCTGCTGCCTCTCATCTCACTCAGACTGTGGAGTGCTGGATGTCAGGTACCAGGGGAAGCTCAGCTGATGTCTTGGAGCTCACTGCCTAGGGGGACAGTGCTTGGGAAGGGACATAAAAACCTGCAAATGATGCTGCATGGTGACAAATTATGGGGAAGCAGAAAAGCACCCACTCTGGAGAGTAGCAGAAATCAAGGCAGGATTCCAGGAAGATGTGCCATCAGGAACAATTCCCAGGAAATTGTCTGTCCACTAGCAGGCCTGGCCTGGGAGCAGCATGAGCAGAGTTGTGTGACCGGGTCCTATAAGCTCAGCCATGATGATGGATGCTGCTGGTCATGAAGGGACAGAGTGTTTGAACCTGGAGCAGGGGCTCTGTGGTTGAACTTCGTAAGCATTTGTCATTTTGTCTGTTTGGGGAGGGTGAAGGGGAGTTCACAGGACAACCTCAGGTGCTGTTCCTCGGGCACTATCCAACTTCCCCCACCCCACTTCGGTTATTCCACAGAGCATTTCTCTGTGTAACAGCCCTGGCTGTTCTGGAACTCTCTCTGTAGACCAGGCTGGCTTCGAACTCACAGAGATCTACCTGCCTCTGCCTCTTGATTGCTGGGATTAAAGGTGTGTGCCACCATGCCCAACTACTATCCACCTTTTTTTTTTTTTTTTTTTTTTTTTTTGGTTTTTCGAGACAGGGTTTCTCTGTGTAGCTTTGCGCCTGTCCTGGAATTCACTTGGTAGCCCAGGCTGGCCTCGAACTCACGGAGATCCGCCTGGCTCTGCCTCCCGAGTGCTGGGATTAAAGGCGTGCGCCACCACCGCCCGGCTACTATCCACCTTTTTAAAGACAGTTTCTTGTATTGGCCTGCAGCTTGCCAATTAGGCTAGGCTGAATGCCTGGCCAGTGGGTTCCAGAGTAGAGACTGTCTCCAGCTTCCCTGTGCTAGGATTACAAATGTGTTCAACCACACCTGGCCTTTTAAATTTTGCTTTTTGGGAATTTCGTATGAGCATCGTATTTACATCATTTTCTCCCTCCCTCCTCTTCCTCTAATCCTTCCCATGTCTGTCCCATTATAATTGTTACACACAGAGAGACACAGTTTATAAATAGTCTGCTGAGTTCATGTAATATTGCTCACAGGTGTTTAGGGCTAATCTCTCAGACTGGCTACCTTATCAAGGAGTTTGTCCATGAAGAAGACTGGTTTGCCCTCCCCCAGCAACTGTCAATCACCTGTAGTTCTCTTTCTAGGGGGTGAAGCCTGTGAGAATTCCTCATCCCTGTGGGCATGCCAATAGGTGGTAGTATTTTTTAGGTCTCGTCTAGACAACAATATTGTTGAGATTTTTCTGGGTGCTGTTTCCCTGTCAAACAGAAAAGACACTCTCTCGAAGCAGACATTCCCCACCCCCCATGTGCTGTTCTGGTCTTCTGGCTCTTCCAGGATTTCCATGCCCTCTTTGTGATGCTCCCTGAGCCTTAGATGGACAGGCTGTGTTTTAGATGTATCAACTGGGGCTGGGCATCCCATGATCAGTTCTCTGCATTTTGACCAGCCATGGTTTTCTGTGGTGCTTTTCATCTGCTGCAGAAAGAAGCTGCCTTGGTGAGGGGTGAGAGCCACACTTATCTTTGGGTATAAGGCTAAGTACTTAGAATTCAGTCAGGAATGTTATTGGTTTAATGAAATGGCCTCACTAGTCACAGGTAATGGGCCAGCTTTTTCTTGGTTGTTGTTGTTGTTTTAAACAAAGCAAAACATGGTGTGCTAGATAGTTTTATGCCAACTTGACACAATCACCTAAGAGGAAGGAACCTCAATTAAGAAAATGCCATCATAAGATTTGGTTGTAGGCAAGCCTGTAAGGCATTTTCTTAATTAGTGATTAATGGGGGAGGGCTAAGCCCATTGTGAGTAGGGCCATTCCTGGGCTGGTGGTCCTGGGTTCTATAAGAAAGCAGGATGAGCAAGCCATGAGGAGAAGGCCAGTGTCTTGGTTAGGGTTTCTATTGCTGGGAAGACACACCGTGACCACAGCAATTCTTTTTTTTTTTTTTAATTAAAGATTATTTATTGGGGCAGGAGAGATGGCTCAGAGGTTAAGAGCCATAAATCTTAAAAAAATTATTTATTATGTATACAGTGTTCTGTCTGCATGTATCCCTGCAGGCCAGAAGAGGGCACCAGACCCCATTACAGATGGTTGTGAGCCGCCATGTGGTTGCTGGGAATCGAACCCAGGTCCTCTGGAAGAGCAGACAGTGCTCTTAACCGCTGAGCCATCTCTCCAGCCCCGACACAGCAACTCTTATAAAAGAAAAATGTTTAATGAGAGTGGCTTACATTTTCAGAGGTCTAGTCCATTATCGTCATGGAGGGGAGCATGGCGGCATGCAGGCAGACATGGTGCTGGAGAAGGAGCTGCTGCATGTTGATATGCAGGCAACAGGAAGTGGACTGTGTGTCACACTGAGCATGGCTTAAGCATATATGAGACCTCAAAGGCCACCCCCTCCAAGGCCACATCTCCTAATAGTGCCTTTGGGGGCCATTTTATTTCAAACCACCACAGCCAGTAAGCAGCACCCTTCCATGGGCTCCGCATCAGCTCCTGCCTCCAGGTTTCTGCCCTGCTTGAGTTCCTGTCCTGACTTCCTTCAGTGATGAACAGTGATACAGGAGTGTAAGCCAAATAAACCCTTTCCTACCCAAGTTGCCTTGGCCATGGTGTTCATCACTGTAATACTAACCCTGACTAGGACAAATGGGTTGTGGGTATTGAACTCAGGTCCTTGTGCTTACATGGCAAGAACTTTACCTAACCTTGAGCTATCACCAAGCTGCTCACTGGTTTCTTTCTTGAGATAGGGTTTCTTTGTGTAGTCCTGGTTAGACCAGGCTGGCCTCGAACTCACAGAGATCCACCTACTTCTGTCTCCCAAGTGCCGGGATTAAGGCATGTGCCATCACCACTGGCCTGCTCACCTGTTTGTGATTTTAAAGCTTCTGGGCCCACAGAACCTCAGTCTGTCCTGGAACTGTGGTGCCTATCACTCTACAAACCTCAAATCTGATTCTTCTTTACAGAGGCTGAGGACTCCTTACTGGAGCTCTCCCTGGCCACCCTCAGAGAGTGGGCCAAGCTCTGTCTGGAGCAGCTCCCAGCCCAGCCCTTTGCCTCTTCCAGAAAGTAACATGGATGGTGGTTTGCTCCTACAAGTTAGGTTCAGTCTCTTAGCTAGTGTGTGGGACCATGCCCTGAATAAGAACTGAATGAAGGTCTCAGCTGGCCCTGGGAGAGGCAGTACCACACTGGCTGGACATGGGCGCAAGGCTAGGCTGGGAGAGAAAAAGGTTCCCTCTTCTCCCCTGCTGGCCAGTGCTGCCTCGGGCCTGTCTTCCAGACGCCGTCTCTGGCCTCTATCTCCAGAACCCCCTGTTCCAAAGCGCAACTCCTTAAAGGCAGGTGCTCCCTACCAAGGACAGAGCTAGGGTCTGTTCCAGCGCCTCTGTCTAGAAAGCCCTAAGGGTTCTTCTGGACTTTAGACCTCTCTGCCAGGCCGTGTCCTTGTACTGGAGACTCTTGCCTGCCCACTCTTATGACCACCCCTGCCTGGCAGGTCAATAACAAGGTATAAAAAGACAGGCTCAGGTTCAGCCCCCAGCTTTGCCAGGGACTGGTGGGTTATGGGGTGCCTGCATGACTTCAGAGTGTACACTCAACCCACCATGTTGCTTCCTTCCATTGAAAAGATACTGCTGCCTAGGGAAGTGTGTATTGGGTAACCAAGCTCTCAACCATGTCCAATTCCATCTCTGCCTGACTTCCATGGTTCTGAGGTTCCTCTGGGCCCAGGCCGTTAGCACCCTCTGAACCTAACCTGTCTATCCCACCACCCTGGAGCCCCATAACTGGTGGCTTCCCACAGGCATAGTGGCCATGGATACAGAGGGGACGGAGGGCACAATAAAGCTGATGAGCACTGCTGCCCTCTAGGTGTGGCACATCTGTCCACAGGACCCCACCTCACCCAGGTTCCCGGAACCGGAGTGAGCAAGGTCTGTGGGAGCAGCCAACTTTGGCTCAGTCTTCCAGAATAACCATTAACTAACCCTCTCTCAACATGAACTGTTTGAAGTCATCTGCTTGTGTCCCCCAGAACTATCCCGACTGGCAAAACCGTCCACTGTGCAGGTAAAACCCTGATCAGGACCTAGTACACACCATCTTTATTGAAAGCTTCCACAAACTGTGTAACAAAGAAGACATCTAGTCCCTGAGAGTGAGGCACATCATGGGATGCAGGTGACCAGAAGGAACCTAAGGCTGGTCTGCTTCAGAGCTAGCTCCAGGATCCTGCAGGAAGAACACACGTGGCTGGGGGAACAGCACGGTACTTGGGATGAGGATATTGAAGTGCAGATGAAAGGCAGCAGGCCAAGCTGGGGATGGCTTGGGGCAGAGCACTTCCCTTCAACGTGCACGGCCCCGGGTTTGATCCCCAACACTGCAGATCAAAACAAAACTAAAAAGCAGTAAGAAACAAGTGACGGCAGCAGGCCTCCGGGCACTGTGAGCAGGGCTGGAGTCCAGGCCTGTCCTGGGAAGGCACATCCATTCTTTGGGTGGGTGTGAGGAGGCCTGCCAGGCCCTGTCTCTTTGAAGCTCTGGCCTCCCTCTTGCCCAACCACTCATGCTGGAACACTCTATGACTGTGGGTGCACAGCCCCTCATAGTTTATACCTTCTCTCCACCCATTCTCCTGGCTGGACTCCCCTGGTAGACTGAAGTGGGCAGGGCTGGGCTTGGCATGGGGTGGGTCTCAGCTCCACTGTCAGTTCCTCAGCCAGTTGGTGTCCTTGTCCACTGTGGAGAATCGGATCAGCTTCAGGCTTGGGGGCTGAGGCTTCCTGTCATCCCACAGGTACTCCGGGGACAGCACCTTAGACGGTTTGTGCCAGATAAAGCGGCGGTTCAGGTGGCTCTCCTCCTGCCAAGCTGCCATGATGCCATTTGCTTTGTCTGCCAGGATGGCCATGTGGCAGCCTCTGGTAAACTCATACACCTTGGCCACTCGCCCCCCAAAGACTGCCCCACCATAATAGAAGTCCCCCTCATCATCTGCCACAAAGGCAGCGGAAACTTGCCTGCGTTCATAAGGGAATTGCTGGCGAGGTACAGCAAAATAGCCCGGGTGAATGGCAGCCACTAGATCCCCCAAGGTCTCGGGACCCCAAGGGTTATGGAAGACCATATCCACATCGAGACAGAAGAGGTAATCCACCTCTTGGTGGGCCCTCTGGGCAATGTGTTTGCTGATGGTCTCCATCCGGCGCATGGAGATCTCCTCCCAATGGGAGTGACCCTGGATGGGGATGATGCTGAGGAGCCGACCGGGGCCCAGCAGGACTCTGGGAATGTCTGAAGGGTCATGGGTAAAGAGGTAGTAGTGTACTTGGTACCCACGCATAAAGAACTCTTCAGCTGACTCCAGGAAGGACCGGATGAAGCAGGTGTACCTGCGGATGACAGTTCTGTCAACCACTGCTGTCCATCACTGTCCACGTCCCCAGTATGTGCTGGAGTCCACATCCTACTTCCCCACCTCAAGAAGTCATTCAGGTCTTACCTTGAGGTCCTCATTTGTCAACCTCCCACAATCCTTGTCAAAGTTGAATACGCCTCATCTGAAAGCCCTGCTTCAGAGTTTTGGATTAAGATTCATAATTGTTAAAGTCTACACAAATTCTAAAATCTATACTGGGAGACACCTCTGGCGAAGTGTTTCTAATCAGGGATACTCAGTGTGTGACAACCATGAGACAGATCCTTTATCGTCTGTGTGTGTGTCTGTGCACACATGCGTACCAGAGGTTGAACCTCTTCCTCAGTTGCTTGCCACCTTATTTTTTTTGAGACAGGGCCTTAATGAATCTGGACCTTACCAATCTGGCAATGGTGGCCAGGCAGCAAGGTTCAGTGACGTTTCTATCTGCATCCCTGGGGTTGGGATGACAGGCATGGGCTATGGGTTCTGGTTTTCTTATGTGGGTGCTGGGGATGGAACATAGGCCTTCACTTTTGCATGGAGAACACTCTACCAGCTGAGCCGTCTGCCCCAGTGTCTAATGTGCTGTAGAAGATTATTTTAAGGTGTTACTTTTGTTTATGTTGCATTTGTTTAACTCTGTGAAGCTGAGTTCCTGGGCCTGTCTAAAACACCTGATGGTCTAATAAAGAGCTGAATGGCCAATAGCAAGACAGGAGAAAGGATAGGCGGGGCCAGCAGACAGAGGGAGAAATCTGGGAAAGGGGAGAAGAAAAGGGATGGAGGAGTGAAGAGATCGAGCAGCCAGAGAAGCAGGAGGACTCCAGGGGCCAGTCATCCAGCTCCACAGCCAGCCATGGGTTAAGAAACAAAGGTGTTTAGGAATAGAAAAGGAAAAGCCCAGAGGGAAAAACTGGCTAGGGAGGCTGGAGAGATGGCTCAGAGGTTAAGAGCACCGGCTGCTCTTCCAGAGGTCCTGAGTTCAATTCCCAGCAATCACATGATGGCTCACAACCATCTATAATGTGTTCCCCCTCTTCTGGTGTGCAGGAATACATGCAGGCAGTACACTGTATACATAATATATAAACCTTAAAACCAACCAACAACACAAAAAACAAAAACAACAACAACAAAAAGCTGGCTAGAAACTAAGCCAAGCTAAGGCTGGGCATTCATAATTAAGAATAAGCCTTCATGTGTGATTTATTTGGGAGCTGGGTGGCGGCCCCGCAAAGAGCAAAAAAAAAAAAAAAAAAAAAAAGCAACAACAAACAACAACATTCTGGCACCCAATGTGGGGCTTTGTTTCCATGCAGGGCTTAAAAAAAAGTATAACGGCCAGACAGTTTCTGCTGGTCATTGGGCCCTTGAGCAGCTAGTACGTTAAGTAGGAACAAAAAACTAAGTAAAAAACGCCTGCCACAGTGAAAGCATTGGCATTCTAGAACTCAAGGTTGAATGCAGTTCCTGGTCAGACACACCTCCGCCTGGTAGCAAGTTTTTATGCTTGTCTTTCACGACCCCAGAAGTGGGCAGAGCCAGTTGAGAGGCGCTCATGCAGAGAATCCAGGTGTACCTTATCAGTTTAAAAGTTGGCTTGTGCAGTCAAAACAGGCTAAAAGATACGCAAAAAGAGATCCAGACAGAAAAACCTCTAAACAGGTTCCAGTGTGTTTTACAATGTGTGTAGGCTTAAGAAAAAGGGTCTGGATGGTCATAGAAAGAAATAGCTTAAAAATAACCAAGTCTTTAAAGACAGTAAAAGAAAAAAGCCACATAAGATGGGAAATACACAGGGAGTCTGGGTCCTGTATGTTATTGTATTAATTTTGAATTTTTTGATTGTTGAAAAGCAAAGGACAGCTGCTAAGAGACCTGGAATTGACAGAGGGACTGTTGAAATAAATCAGCCTATATACTTTAGGAATGTCTTAACTTTTAAGAAGTCAAAAAAGAATGTTGCTTCTCTTTTTTTTTTTTTTTTTGCTCTTGGGGGAGCCCACCACCCAGCTCCCAAATAAATCACACATGGAGGCTTATTCTTAATTATGAATGCCCAGCCTTAGCTTGGCTTAGTTTCTAGCCAGCTTTTCTTAACTTAGTCTGACTACCTTTTGCCTCTGGGCTTTTCCTTTTCTATTCCTAAACATCTTTGTTTCTTTCTTTCTTTTTTTTTTTTTTTAAGACTTATTTATTTATTATGTATACAGTGTTCTGTTTGTATGTGTGTCTGCACACCAGCAGAGGGCACCAGATCTCATTATAGATGGTTGTGAGCCACCATGTGGTTGCTGGGAATTGAACTCAGGACCTCTGGAAGAGCAGTCGGTGCTCTTAACCTCTGCGCCACCTCTCCAGCCCACATCTTTGTTTCTTAACCCATGGCTGGCTGTGGAGCTGGATGGCTGGCCCCTGGAGTCCCCCTCCTTCTCTGGCTGCTCGATCTCTTCACTCCTCCATCTCTTTTCTTCTCCCCCTTCCTAGAGTTCTCCCTCTATATATCCTCTCTGCCTGCCAGCCCTGCCTATCCTTTCTCCTGTCTTGCTATTGGCCAGTTCTTTATTAGACCATCAGGTGTTTTAGACAGGCCCAGTAACACAGCTAGACAAATGCAACATAAACAAAAGTATCACATCTTAAAATAATATTCTATAACACTAATGTGCTTCCTTAACATTTTTAAAAAACATTTATTTATTTATTTGTTTACTTGTTTATTTGCATGTGTGCATGCCATGCGATGTGCCTGTGGAGGTCAGAGAACAATTTTCAGAAGTCATTCTCTCCTTCCACCATGCACGGGTTCCAGGGATCAAACTGAGGTCAACAGGTTTGGAGGCAAGAGCATTTACTAATGCCAGACAGTGCTGTAGGTATCCCGTGATCTTTGATCTTACCATTAACGATCTGCTTAGAAAGGTGACCATTTTATACGCACAAATCCTGAATACCAGGAGGATGGAAGTCGCTGAGAAGCAAACATGGGACAGAATCCAGGGAAGGTGGATGCTAGATGCTGGGGACATGTGGCACAGTGGATGACAGGGCTCCATCCCTAAGACAAGGAGTCACCTGACCTCTGAGGTTCAGTTGTTATCTGGCCAGTACTTTAAGTCCTGGGGCCCAATCATGGTCCCAGGTGGGCTTAAAGAGAAGGTCAGGTAGGGACCAGGGGAGACAGGGGGGACAAAGTCTCTCTCCATACTCCTCGCCTAGGCTTCTCGTGCCTTACATCAGAAAGCTCTCCCACAACACTGCACAGCCCTTGGCCAGGCTGGCCTCTCCCTAGACCAGAAACCCCAGTGGCTCCAGGAGACCCAGCCCCACCCATCTAATCCACTACTCACTTTCCCACGGCGAACACGGTGACTCCGACGGTCAGGTTCAATGGCCGGTACATATTCTGCAGAAGCTCTGGGTCGAAGGTTCCCTCGGAGATGATGGGCGCCAACCAGGGAGTAAGTGTCAGCAGCTCTGTGGGCCTGGCATGAGGGAGGCTCAGGCCATGGAAGCCTCCCTGTTCAGAAGCCTGGGTAGCTTCTTGGCCATGTTGCTGGGCCTCAGTTTCCCCATATGAAAGTGGGGATAATAATAGCTATCTCCTGCTAGGGCTGGGAAGTCTAGGAGTTGGCATGGACACAGTGTTTAGAGCAGCAGTTCTCAACCTGTGGGTCGTGACCCCTTTGGGGTTGGGGGTTACATATCAAATATTTACATTATGATTCGTAACAGTGGCAAAATTACAGTTATGAAGTAGCAACGAAATAATTCTATGGCTGGGGGTCACCACAACATGAGGAACTGTAGTAAAGGGCTGTAGCATTAGGAAGGTTGAGAACCACTGCTCTAGAGGGTCCGAGCACTCCCACTGCAGACCAGGGGGTGCCCATAAGGTGACAGAATATGCCATTGGGGACAAGCCCCTATCCAAGGCATGCACCACAGTATCACTGTCTACTACTCCAGCCTCCTACAAAGTAGGTAATATTATGATCTCCTCAAAAGGTAAAGCTCAGAGCAGATGGCCACTGCCTAAGGTCACATGGCTAGTGAGCTAGTGACAGGTGGAGCTCAGCTCCCTGACACTCTGGGGCCCAGGGCCCCTTTACTACTGGTGCCTCCGCCATCCCCCAGCCTCACGGGATCTCTCTGGTTCCCCTCCCTGCCGCTGCCAGGTCACTCCCTCCCTGACACCTACCTGTGTTTGAGCAGCTTAGGCTGAGGGTACTGCAACCTGTAATCAAGAAGGGCCCGCGTGAGGAAGGCGGCCCCCACTCCTGGAGCCAGGATCTAGGGAGAAATGGTATACTTACTGTGTCACGGGCTGGAACAGCTTCTCCTGCCTGAACCGCAGTTTCGTGTTGCTGGTGACAAAGACGGGGAAGAGTGGGATTCATTCAGGACATTGAGGCTTAAATATGAAGATTAAGAAAAAAAGGCACTCGGGAAAAGGAAAACACACCAGAGATGTCGCATGTGGGCTCAAGGGAAGGTTACCTTACCTTTTCTTTGAGACAGGGTCTCTTGCTGGCTTGGAACTTGCCTAATAGGTTAGGCTGGCCAGCAGCAAGCAAAGCCCTAGAGATCGACCTGTCTCAGCCTCCTCGGCATGGGGACTATAAGGGAGTACATACCGCCAAAGCCGCTGTTTTCAGATTCTGGAGATCAAACTTGCAAGGAAAGCACCTGACTGACTGAGCCCTCTCACCGGCCCTATCTTAATCATTTTTAAGGGCACAGTTCACTGGCATGGTTGCATAACCAGCACCATTACCTGTGTCAAGAATGTTTTCTTAAGCTGGGCAGTGATGGCGCACGTCTTTAATCCCAGCACTCGGGAGGCAGAGGCAGGCGGATCTCTGGGAGTTCCAGGCCAGCCTGGGCTACAGAGTGAGTTCTAGGAAAGGCACAAAGCTACACAGAGAAACCCTGTCTCGAAAAACCCCCCCCAAAAAATTGCTTACTCCTTGCCTCAAGATTTGGATCAATGAATTGCCACTCCAGAGACTCCTGCTGCTGCCTGTGGATCAAGTTGTTGAACTCTCAGCACCATGCTTCCCGCTATGATGATGATGGACTAAACCTCTGAAGCTCACTCGGAGAAGGAGCTGTCTCTGTGGGACTCGGCCAGAACGGATCTGAACCTTCTGCCCAAGGCCAACCCGGGGCCCAGCTGCCGATCCTGCAAAACCCAACAACTTGGAGGTGTTGGTGAGATTGCCCTACTGTCAACCTGTTCAGCTGAGGTCCATTCGGGAGAGGTTTCAGAAGCCTACAGTCTGCAGTCTGAGGAAACAAGATGAGCTGAGGAGTTGGCGAGCAAGCAAAACTCGACCCGAGAACGCAAGAGAAGGAGCCGTCCAGTCGCCGAACCAGGTCACCAGAGTCATAAGCCCATCCTACACCAACTGGGAACAGGTAAGGCCCCATCTCCAGACCAACAGACCAGGTCTCTAGCCCCTAGGCCCCAGTCATCAGAGCCCCAGGGACCAGGCAGCTACCTTTCCCTACTCCCTCACAAAACAAAAACAAAAAGAAAAACAAAAAAACCCAAAAACAAAAACCAAAAAAAAAAAAAAAACCAGCCCCTGTGAATCCAACAACCACCAGAGTCATAAGCCCACCCTATACCAACTGGGAACAGCCATTGGAGCCCCAGGGACTGGACAGTGGCCTCTTTCCCTGCCCCCTCACCAAGAAAACCATTCCATGTGACACCAACAACCACTGGAGCCATAAGCACACCCCGCACCAATTGGGAACAACTGCTCCCTGAGACAGAACCACTAACACTGATTGGACTAAGCTGCTCCCGGAGAAACACAGCCCAACAGCACCGATTCGACCAAGAACTCCTAGTGGACCAAGACTATCAATTAGAACAAGAGAGGCACCTTCAGACACAGACACCGCCTACACTGAGCAGAAGAAGAGATGAGTAGACGCCAGTGAAAAAATACAGGCAACAACATAAAGACCTATATGACAACGTAAGAACCTAGTGATTCTACACCTGCAAGACCTGGACATACCAACGCAGAAGCAGCAGAAAAAAATCAATCCTAAAAATGACTTGAAGAAGATGATAGAGGCCCTTAAAGAGGAAATGAAAAACTCCCCTAAAAAGGAAATAAAAAAATTCCCTTAAAGAAATGGAAGAAAAAAACAAACAAAAAATTGGAAGAAAGCCAAGAAAAAGTAATTAAACAGATGAAGGAAACAGTTCAAGATTTGAAAATTGAAATCGATACAATAAAGACACAAACTGAGGGAATGCTGGAAATAGAAATTCTGACTAAACGAACAGGAACTACAGATGCAAGCATAACCAACTGAATGCAAGAGATGGAACAGAGAATCTCTGACATTGAAGACACAATAGAGAAAATAGATTCATCAGTCAAAGAAAACACCAAAACCAAAAAAGTCGTAACACAAAATGTCCAAGAAATTTGGGACACCATGAAAAGACCAAACCTAAGAATAATAGGGATAGAAGAAGGAGAAGAATACCAACTCAAAGGCACAGAAAATATATTCAACAAAATCATAGAAGAAAACTTTCCTAACCTAAAGAAAGAAATACCTATGAAGATACAAGAAGCTTACAGAACACCAAATAGGCTGCATCCAAAAAAAAGTCCCCTCGCCACACTAAACACTAAACATACAGAACAAAGAAAAAATATTAAGAGCTGCAAAGGAAAAAGACCAAGTAACATATAAAGGCAGACCCATCAGAATAACAGCAGACTTCTCAACAGAGACTATGAAAGCTAGAAGGTCCTGGACAAATGTTATGCAGACACTAAGAGACCACGGATGCCAACCCAGACTATTATACCCAGCAAAACTCTCAATCATCATAGACGGAGTAAACAAAATATTCCATGATAAAACCAGATTTAAACAATACCTATCCACAAATTCAGCCCTACAGAAAGCACTAGAAGGAAAAATCCAACCTAAGGAAATTAAACACACCCATGAAAACTCAGGCAATAGATAATCCCACACCAACAGATACCAAAGAAGGGAAACAACACACTACCACAAAAAAAAAAAAAAAACAAAAAAACCAGGAATTAACAATCACTGGTCGTTAATATCCTTCAATATCAATGGTCTCAACTCACCTATAAAAAGACACAGACTAACAGAATGGATATGAAAACAGGATCCATCCTTCTGCTGCATACAAGAAACACACCTAAACTTCGAAGATAGACACTACCTCAGAGAAAAAGGCTTTCCAATCAAATGGACTTAAGAAACAAGCTGGTGTAGTATCCTAATATCTAATAAAATAGACTTCACACTAAAATCAATCGAAAGAGATCAGGAAGGACATTACATATTTATCACAGGGAAAATCCACCAAGATGAAGTCCCAATTCTGAACATTTATGCCCCAAACACAAAGGCACCCACATTTGTAAAAGAAACATTACTAAAGCTTAAATTGCACATCGAACCCCACACACTAGTTGTGGGAGATTTCAACACACCACTCTCACCAAAAGACAGATCTACCAGACTGAAACTTAACAGAGAAATAAAGGACTTAACTGATGTCATGACTCAAATGGACTTAATAGATATCTACAGAACATTCCACCCTAACACAAAAGTATATACCTTCTTCTCAGCACCCCATGGAACTTTCTCAAAAATTGACCACATGCTCAGTCACAAAGTAAATCTCAACAGACACAAAAACATTAGAATAATCTCCTGTATCTTATCGGACCACTATGCCTTAAAGTTAGATTTCAACAACAACAAAATCTATAGAAAGCCTACAATCTCATGGAAACTGAATAATGCCCACCTGAAGCACCAATGGGTCAAGGAGGAAATAAATAAAGAAATTAAAGATTTCCTAGAATTCAATGAAAATGAAAGGACAACATACCCAGACTTATGGGACACTATGAAAGCAGTGCTAAGAGGAAAATTCATAGCTCTAAATGCACACATAAAGAAGCCGGAGAGAGCTGGAGAGATGGCTCAGTAGTTACGAGCACTGACTGCTCTTCCAGAGGTCCTGAGTTCAATTCCCAGCAACCACATGGTGGCTCACAACCACCTGTAATGAGATCTGGTGCCCTCTTTTGGCCTGCAGGGACACATACAGGCAGAATACTGTATACATAATAAATAAATCTTTAAAAAAAAAAGAAGTTGGAGAAATCTCACACTAGTGACTCAACAGCACACCTGAAAGCTCTAGAACAAAAAAGAATGTTTTCTTTGTCACTCTAAACTTGGGTCCATCAAACAGGAGCTGCCTGGGGGCCTGCCCATGGAGGCCCAGCCATCACTCCGCTTCTGCCTCAATGAATTTGGTACCTCCTCTTGAAGTAGAATAAGGTGGAAAAGACAAGTTATTAGATTCTGATTTATAGATTTATTTAGCAGTTTACTTAAAGCACTGCTTGAACCGTCTATTTACCCGGCATGACTTCACTTGCTCCCTAAAAGGCTACCCGAAACACAATGACCTGGAGAGATAATCAGAACACTGGGCCGTGGCCTTAACCACCTGCTGACTGCCACACATGCTTCTATAAAATCCTGCTTGCTTGCCCAGCCTGCCTTGAGGTTTTGGAGTATATAATGAGGATACAAAGTGGGTCTGGGACAGAAGCGTTTCAGGGGCTGTCCTGGCTTCGGTCCCCTGGAGGCATCTCCTCTCTTCCACTCTCATTGGTGTTGGAGCGCTTATTCCAGAAAGATCTTCTCAACACTCTTGAGTGAACTTGTATAGTATCTGTCCCTTCATGATCTGCCTCTACTCTTTTATTGCCATTCTTTCAACTCCGTTTGCTGGGTCCCTGCTCAGAAAATGAAGGGATTCTGAGGCGGCAGTCAGAATCAGGAAGAGGACGCTGCACCAGAACCCAGCATACTGTGCAGCCTGACGGTGATTTCATTTCTCCTACGAGTCCAGACATGCTCTAGCTACAGTGGGGAATGACACACAAGAATACAGACACTGAGGCCGGGTGTGCAGTTCAGGGAAAGAGAGCCTGTCTACCATACAGGCCGTTAGCCTAGCACACATTTGTCAAGAAAGAACTTCCTATTTCTAAGCATCTAACGGCAATAAAATGGAGGTAAAGATGAGCCTGGCATGGTGGCACGGGTCTATGATCTCAGCACTCAGGAGTAAAGGCAAAAAATCAGCTCAAAGCCATCCTCAGATTTATAGAGTTCAGGGCCAATGTGGTTAGTTTTTTGGTCATCTTAACACAATCTAGGTTGTCTTGGAACCTCAACTGAGAGAATGCCTCGATCAGATTGGTCTATAGGTAAGTCTAAGGTGGCTTTTTCCTGATTAATGACTGACTAATCACTGGGCAGATGGTCCTGGATGGTATAAGAAAGCAGGCTGAACAGTGGTGGCACACACTTTTAGTCTCAGCACTTGAGAGGCAGAGGCAGGTGGATATCTCTGAACTTGAGGCCAGCCTGGTCTACAGAGTTCCAGGACAGCCAGGACTACGTAGTGAGACTCTCTCTTGAAAAAAGAAAGAAAAGCCCCTGGCAGTGGGACCAGGATTTATCCCAGGTGCATGAACTGCCTTTTTGGAGCCCATTCCCTATGGCGGGACACCTTGCTCAGCCTTGATGCAGGGGGTAGGGGCTTGGTCCTGCCTCAACTTGATGTGCCGGGCTTTGTTGACTCCCATGGGAGGCCCTACCCTCTCTGAGGAGTGAAATGGGGGAGGGGAGTGGGGAGGAATGGGAGGAGGGGAGGGAAGGAGAACTGTGGTTGGTATGTAAGATGAAAAAACAATTTAAAAAAAAAAAAAGGAAAAGTAAGCAAGCAAACAAGCAGGCTGAGCAAGCCGTGAGCAACAAGCCAGCAAACAGTGTTCCTCTACGGCTCTGTTTCAGTTCCTGACTCCAGGTTCCTGCCTTCCCTTTCACGATGGACTATGATGGGGACATGTAAGCCAAAAAACCCTTTCCTCCCCAAGTTGCTTTTGGTCACAATGTTTTGGTTTTGTTTTTTCAAGACAGGGTTTCTCTGTGTGACAGCTCTGGTTATCCTGGAACTTGCTTTGTAGACCAAGCTGGCCTTGAACTCACAGAGATCCTCCTGCCTCTGCCTCCTGAGTGCTGGGATTAAAGGTGTGTGCCACCACCTCCTAGCTGGTTTTATTACAGGAATAGATAGAAACCTAAGTAGGACAGCGTGGTGGTTTGAATAAGAATGGCCCCTATCGGGTCATATAAGTGTGGCCTTGTAGGAGGAAGTGTGTCAGTGGGGCTGGGCTTTAAGGTTTCAAAATCCCATGCTAGGCCCAGTCTCTCTTCCTACAGATCAAGATGTAGAACTCTTAGCACTGTGTCTACTTGTACTCTGCCAAGCTCCCCACCATGATGATCATGAACTAACTAACCTCTGAAGCTGTAAGCGAGACCCCCAATTACATACTTTCTTTTCTTTGCCTTGGTCACAGTGTCTCTTCACAGCAACGGAACAGTGACTAAGACAGACACTCCAGCTACCTAAGACCCGATATAGGAGCTGGAGAGACGGCTCAGTGGTTAAGAGAACTGGCAGCTCTTCCAGAGGACCTGGGTTCAATGGTGGTTCACAACCACTTGCAATTCCAGTTCCAGGGGATCTGACACCTTCTTCTGGCCTCTGGGGGCACCAAGCACATGGTACACAGACATGCATGTAGGCAGAACACCCATACACATTAAAAAATAATAATAGCTGGACAGTAATGGTGCATGCCTTTAATCCCAGCACTTGGGAGGTAGAGGCAGATGGATCTCTGTGAGTCTGAGACCAGCCTGGTGAGTTTGAGACCAGCCTGGTCTACAAAGTAAGTTCCAGGACAGCTAGGAATACATAGAGAAACCCTGTCTCGAAAAACAAAAATAAATAATTATAATTATTATAATAATAAAAGCCAGATTTGGTAGTACACACTTTTATTTATTTATGAGACAGGGTTTCTCTGTGTAGCTTTGCGCCTTTCCTGAAACTCGCTTTGGAGACCAGGCTGGCCTCGAACTCACAGAGATCCGCCTGCCTCTGCCTCCCAAGTGCTGGGATTAAAGGCGTGCGCCACCACCGCCCGGCCTAGTACACACTTTTAATCCCAACATTCAGGAGGCTGGATCTCTGTAAATTCAAGACCAGCCAGGTTGTTTTAGAGAGTTCTAGGACAGGTAGAGATTAAGACAAAGAGATCAAAAAAAATATGCACACATATATACTCTGTCTCTCACCATACAATACCCTGGTCTGTCCTGGGACCTTGCCAGCAAGAAAGTCAACAAATCCAGCACATGCAGCTTCTTGACCTTGGGCCAGAACTGTAGTACCCTGTTATAAACATCTGAATAAGGGCTAAAACACTACTATATTTTGTTTTTAATAAAAATGTGTTATGCCAGGTGGTGGTGGCTGCAGACCTTTAATCCCAGCACTCAGGAGGCAGAGGCAGGTGGATCTTTGAGTTCAAGGACAGTCTGGTCTACAGAGCAAGTTCTAGTCTCAAAAAAAAAAAAAAAAAAAAACCAATGAATAAATAAATAAAATAAAACATGCATGTTATCAAATAGCCTATAGTCCAGATGCTTAATTTGTCTTTAGCTGCTATGAAACACAAAAGTTCAAAAGGCCCATCTTTTCACTCTTAGCTGACGAACAGGTTCACCAAGTGGGGAAGGCTTTAGCCTGATGCCACTCAGGTCCCTTCGGCCACACAAAATGGAGCAAGAGGTTCCTTCCTAATGGGACTGTTTCGGACCACCTTCTGTGCACCAGGACACCAAGCTATCATACGCAGCAGTCAGGAAAGGCATCTCTACCATCCCATCTCACCGGCACAGCAAGCAACATGCAAGACCCATCGCTGTGCAAGCATGTCTAAAGCCGAAGCATGCTGAGGGCAGCAGGAGGCTTGAAGGCTGAAATCTCAGGTTCACTGAATGTCTGTGGCAACTGTAAGCAGCCCTCAGACAATGTCATCCTAAAAGCTTTCCTGTCTCTCCAAATATGGTCAGCCCACACTGCCCCCTGTGGTGATATATTGTGTACCCTAATAAACTTGCCTGAGGATCAGAGGACAGAGCCAGCCACTAGATTAGACATAGAAGCCAGACAGTGGTGGCACACACCTTTAATCCCATCACTTGGGAGGCAGAGATCTGTCTGGATCTCTGTGAGTTCAAGGCCATACTAGGCTACATGAGATTGATCCAGTATAGGAGAGAAACAGAGTCAGGCAGTGGTGGCATACACCTTTAATCCCAGCACTTGAGATCTCATGCCTTTGCTTGGGAAGCACACATGCCTTTAATCCCAGGAAGCAATATGGCAGGGAAAAGAAAGTTATATAAAGTGTAAGGAAACAGGAACTCACTCTCTTTAGGCTGAGGATTTCGTAGAGGTAAGAATAGTGGCTGGGTGTTCTGCATTTCTGATCTTTCAGCTTTCACCCTGATATCTGGCCCTGGGTTTTTTATTAAAAGACCATCTAAGATCTGAACAACAGCCCCCAAACACTCTAGCCCCATACTTACAACAACTCTGGGCAGGGGAGGTAATAAGGCACGTAGGAGACCAGCAGCCAGTCCCTGACATGTCCCCTAGAAAGAGAAAGTACCCATTAATGCCACTCTGTCTTAGAGGCTGCCATGTGCTCTTTATCAGGAGCACAGACCTTCAGTGGTGCATTTGGGAGGAAGCCCTGTCACTCTAGGGCTGTTGACAGCCTGTACCTAGCACAGGTCCTCGTGTGTAGTTGTCTTTTTGTCCATGTGGGTATTCACTCATGGCACGGCTATGTCCTTGATGCCAGGTCCCACACACAAACAGTAAGGAGACATGCAGTGCCAGTAGCCCCCCACAAGGCCATCAGGAGGGGTGACTTAGGAGCATGAGCAGGGTTCCTTATCAACATGGTTGAACTGTCCAGGCAGAAAACATGGTAAGTTAAAGGCTAGGAAGCTAAATCAAGGCAAAACACAAAAGCCAAAACTAGTCTGGCGGGGGCTGGAGAATCCTGAGTCCCGAGAGATTGATGGGACCTGCATGAGTATCAAGGTTTAGGGGTGACATGCAGAGGCAGTGAGGAAAGCTGTGAAGGGCAGGGAAGAGACTCCAAAAGGAAACTCACCACAAGATCCAGAGACCTGTGCTAGTGAGCAGGCAGAATGCCAGGCCCAGGGCCAGTCTGCGGCGGGCCATCACCGGGTGCTGAACAGAAGCTAGGCACCTTTAGCGAGCCCTAGGACCTTGGCCAATCAGACACTTCCCTCCCAGGTCGCTCAGGCTCCAAGTCTGCCTCTCTTGAGGTCTCAGAAACTCCTGCAAAGAAATTCTCCAATTATTTTCCTCCTTCAGTTGACCATGGGCTAAGGGACAATGCCTCAGGGCTCAGTGGCAGCTAGGATGTCTCCCCAGGCAGTGGTCTGTACGTAGGCTCTATCCCATCAGCAAAAGTGAGTAAAGGGCCACCTAGGATCAGACTGGGACAGCATCCCCAGTGACCTTGTGTAGACCTAGACTTGACTTTACAGGCTCAGTCTTAGGGAAGGGCCACCATCTTAGACTATCTGCTGTACTCAGTTCTGGGAATAATCTCAGGAACGTGCTATGATAACTCGAAGAGATATAGGGCAGTAAAGCTTAACATGATCCAGATGCTCCTGCAGACATTTTGTCTGAGATTTATGGCCCTTGAAGCTATCTAGATAATCCTGCTGAGCAGTCCAGATAATCCTGCTGGATTTCCCACCAAAAGTTCAACCGAATAGTTTCAAATATGGTTTCGCGCGGAAAGTCTAGACCAATAGTTAAAACAAAACAAAACAAAACAAAACAAAACAAAACAAAAAACACCTAGCCCCATATCCCTTCTACCTAATCCCCAAAACCACCAAGGCATGTAATTCCCGGCTTGTGTTTTTTTTCCTTTAAAATCCCCTAACCCCTGAGCCTGCGCCACCACGTCTTCCCTCCATCCAATGCCTCGGAGCATAGGTCAATGGCTCAGGTTCGAACCTGACAATAAAGAGACCCTTGTGTACTTGCATCAGAAACCGGCTCCTTGGTGGTCTCTGGGGGTTTCGAGAGGCGGGTACAACAACCTCAGTTCTTGGAATTTTTCCTGAAACAATTCCTGGCCACCTGGGGGAGGTGGGGCCTGGGCTCTGTAGGATACATCAGAAAGCCTCAGCCTCTTCCTCTCAAAGATCTCCTGCCTAGTGGTTCTCCACCGCCAAACCGTTAGGGGAAGACATGATGAAGCTACAGGCCACAGAGAGTGGACCCGACATCGGGGAAAGCTCCCAGGTCTGGGGTCCTGGGGGTTAGGGCTCTCCGCACTCTGTTGTGCCTGCAAACCCGTCCCCTCTCTCGCCCTCTGGGACCTCAGTTTCCTTATCCAGCTCTCCACTTCTCGCCTTACTAGCCTCGGGCTCAAGCTGGATAGAACTGCTTCGCAGACCTAAGTCCAGGTGCAAACCCTGCAAGTGCAAGAGGCGATTCAATTCCAGGAGAGTGGGGCTGAGACGCGCACCTGAACTTTGCCCTGTGCTGGCTCCAGGGCCTCCACCTCCTCCTCAGCGGCTGCGGTGGGGTGCGGTGCGAGGACCGGGTGGGACAGAGCAGGGCTCAGCGAGACTGTCCTTGGAGGTACAGAATCACTCCCTTTGGGCAGACCGCCGTTAGGACGGAAGGAGGAACAAATCCCAACCCGGAAAACAGGAACTGGGTGACTCCCCGGAGCTCGCTGCGTGCTTACCCAGGGTGGAGCCGGGCAAAGCACACACAGTTGAGCTTCGGGCCTCTGGGGCGGAGCAAAGCCTTACACCCACCCATCCACGCCCCTCCCAAGCCCTCCCTCTGTTTGCTGAGCTACACTCGAGCCCCGCCCACTGGCCTCAGCCCGGCACTCTCAGTAAGGGGAGAGAGTTCATGGACCCCGCAGAGTCTTCTCTAGCCTTCTAAATCCTGGCGGAGAATGCAGAGCTCCAGATCATAGGCAGGGATCGCAGGTCCTGGAACACAGGGCGGCGTGTAGGCAGAGATGTGAGACACGATTTGGAGGAAAATTTACTTCCAGGTAGTCAAGGAGGGGAGAACCAGGGGCTCTGAACCTGATCGCGGCTCTCAGAATCTCCCGGAGGCCCTGTCTCTTCCTCAGACCCGTCGAGTGGCCATGCTCCCTTCTTCGGCTTATCGATTCCAGGAAAGGCCGCCCTTGTCCACCCCAGGGTCCCAGGAAGGACCCACTGACTCTTTTGATCAAGTATCGACCAAGCAAAATGCATACAGAGGACTCTGCTAGGAGGGAGGACAGGAGGGGAGAAACCATACGCGGGAAGAACGGATTCCAAAGAGACTGTGGATTTGCTCAGGGTCACAAAGCAGCTTCAAGCGCTGGCTCATGTGCCTCTCAGCCCTGAAGCTCAGATCAGTTAATGGGCAGCGAAGTGAGAGACTCTAATAGTCCAATGGGTGAAGCTAGGAATGGTGGTTCTGAGTTTGACCCGGGAAGGACACACGACCAGGACCAGCGTTCTCCAAAGCGACCAAGGCAGGGTGTTATTTAGTAGCTGGTATGCGGAGATTAAAGTCAGATACAAGAGACGGAGTGACCATTGAGGATAGAGGTAGGATCAGTGTCGTCGAAGAAGGGAGACGTTAGGGAGGTAAGAACCTTTGATGAATGTTGGACCACTTCTTCTACTGCGTCTATACCTAGGGGTTGAGAGAGTGGGGTGTGCACCCTCTGTATTTTGATCGTGCCTGGTGGGCAGCTGTGATAAATGCTATAGTAAAGTTTACCAATGACCCCAGTCTCCCATCTGGGGTGCCATGGGTCCTTAATTAGGATATAAAAGATTCCCCCATTCTGCATGAAAGATAGAATGCCTTCCTGAATATGCAGCATATCTCCTACAGGACCAATAAGGGCAGCCATAAGTCTCTGGCCATGTCTACAGTAATCTCTAGTTTGACCATAGAGAAAGCAAACACAGGGGACAAGTGTTTTAGAAGTTGATTTAGGTGTTACAGGGACAAGTATTTCCTTTTGGCCACCTGCTGGTCTTCAGACCCTTCCGTGGGAATGGTCTGGTTGAACCATTGAGTGAATGTAGGTTTCCTGAACCTTTGAAATCTTAATATAACAATAGCATAGAGGGGAAAAATCTAAAACATTTTTTCATTACCTTAAATCACTTTCTTATACCTTCAGAACTTAAGCTTTCATATCCTCAGACATTTATACACTTTTCTAGACTCTCATTGCAACTGGGCTGCATTTTCTCCTGGGATCTCTTGAGGAACTTCAGTTCTACCACTTGATGCCAAGTCTCAGTTACTCCCCCTGACCCTTCATGACCTTTTAAAACTGATAGCACCTAGGTGACTTTATTTTTTCTCTGTGTAGTTTTGGAGCCTGTCCTGGATCTTGCTCTGTAGACCAGGCTGGCCTCGAACTCACAGAGATCCACCTGGCTCTGCCTCCCGAGTGCTGGGATTAAAGGCGATGCCCGGCTCCTAGGTGACTCTTATGTTACAAAGTTCAGCCATCAGCACAAGGTACATTCTTGTATATGAGTTCATGGAGGTACAGCTTTAACCTTATTAAAGAAGCATTGTTTTTTAAAAATCCTACCTTTAATAAGCCCTGCTTTTACGATTTTTGTTTTCAGGACAGGAATTATCACAAAAATAGAGAAAACAAGCATGGGGTTAAGCCCAGATGAAGAAAAGATGAATAGGGACCTGGATCAGCCTGTCTTAAAAAAATTATTTATTTTTATTTCATGTGCTCTGGTGTTTTGCCTGCATGTATATCTGTGTGAGGGTGTCAGACCCTGGAACTGGAGTTACAGACAGTTTGTTAGCTGCCATATGGGTCCTGGGAATTGAACCCAGGTCCCCTGGAAGAACAGTCAGTGACCTTAGGCTGAGCCATCTCTCCAGCCCCCCCACCCCCATCAGCCTTTGACAGCCTGTTGTAGAGTTATTTCCCATCCCTATTAGGACAGGTTAGAGGGGAGGATCTCTCTTGGATGAGAAACATCCATATGTAAGTGCTACTCCAGACAGGTGTAGACAGGAAGAAATAGTTTGTGTGGTGGCAGAAGTTGCCACCATTGAAAATTGAGCAGCCCGCTTTTGGCCATTGAACTGTACTGAGGCCAAGCTATTTATAGTAACAGTGAGGCTTTAATAAAATCTGAGTCCGTGGAGGAAGAGCAGAAGGGTGGTAAAATGAACTCCACCAAATGCCGCGGACTGGGTCTCAGTAGGAACACCAGACCGAGGGAGAACAGGTCGAAGGTACTCAGGATAAGTGAGATTCGGCGAATGACAGACAGACACAGACACCAGAGTATGCTGTGAAACTGCTGCAATTTTACTCAGATCAAGCAGTGTTTTTTATACAATCATTTGAGGAAACATGGCAATCGGCCAGTGGGGCGATAGACATAGAATTAACAATGTGGTCACACAATTTTCTCAGAATGATTAATAGATCTCATGAGTACAGGTGTTATTATTATTTTTTTTTTGTGGTCTCTCATCCAGACAGTGAACATTACGGCCCTAGCTGAAGTTTTTCTTTTACGTAATTATTAGACCTTTGTTTTGTATCAAAATTAAACCCTTCCCACCATCGTTCTAACCATGGTTTCATTTGTGTGAAAATATTTAACCTTTGTTTGTAGGTGAGAAGGCACCAGGGGGGTTGGGACCTAGCTATTTTTTCCATGAACTGTAACTTATGTCATTTTGTTTTTATACTATTATGATTCACCCATTGGTTCTCATGTTTATCATAAGCTCCCGTAAAGGGCAATGGCTCCAAATAATTATTATATCTAGGATTAAAGTTAGGGGGTTGCCACCACCGACCCTTGATGAGAAACTCTATTTGTTTCTGGATAATTCTTGTAGGACTGGCTAGTTCCTGTAACTGCTTCCTTGCAGCTGCTGTTGGCTGCGCGTGTGGATTGCTTATGAGTTCCTGGACTTTTACTTTCATTCTCTCCTCGCTAGAATCTTTGTCCCTCTGAGTCATAAGTTCTTTTTGCTCTAAATCATTCATAAATTCCCCCAAACTTCTAGGACCCTCTTTAACTGTTTGCCTAAAAGCTTGAATTATAGGTGGGGGTATTGAGGCCACTTTTGAGGAATCATTATTCTCTTTATGGGTCACATCAGGAACATTGAGAGCTAACTCCCTGAAATCAATACACAAGGAAACAGCAATAGTCACAGCTGCAAAGAGAAACGGGCAGAGTGCCAGCCAGCCTCTGTAAGCAGATTTTGCGTGGTTCCGTGTAGCCTGGCACCATGATTCGGGCAGATTGATAAGGGGTCGCCGGGGGCATAGACCCGAGGGCCTTGAGCCCCCCTTTTCCATGTAACCACCTCATCCAAGGCATTTGTCACGCGGGTGACACCATCGTGGGTGTGGCAACCAAAGGGAGTTTTATAAGCTCCAAGTGGGAGCTGAGAGGCAAGAGAGACGCCCAGGAGGGCATAGAGAAGCTGTGAGACTCCAGGACAGAGCTGAGAGATGGAGGGACAAGATTGCAGAGGCCAGGAAGAGCTTAAGGCAGCTGCAGGACTTAGCAGGCAGCTCCTAGGGGGAGGAGGCCGGGAAACAGGGAAGGTTCCAGTAGAGGGAGAGAAGCAAATGTCTTAGTAACTGGAGAGTCAGCCATGTAGTGGGGGCCCTGGAGGGGTAGCAGGCTCCAGGAGCCAGAGAGAGGACACTCACCTAGTAGGCAAGGAGAGGTAGCTGGTTAGAGCAGGTGGAGAGAAGAAGCGTCTGAAGAGCAGAGGGGCTCTAGAACTTGGAGCCAAATATGATGGGTAGCAGAAAGAAATGATTCATACATTCCTTAAGAAAGTCAAATCAGCAGCTTGAGTCAGTTTTAAATGTTGAGACCTCAGGAGGTGGTGGCACATGCCTTTAGTCCCAGCATTCGGGAGGCAGAGGCAGGTGGATCTCTGTGAGATCGAGGCCAGCCTGGTCTACAGAATGAGTTCCAGAACAAGTACCAAAACTATACAGAGAAACCCTATCTCAAAAAACCAAAAAAAAACAAAAAAAAACAAAAAACAAAACAAAAAAAAAACTAAAACAAACCCAGAAAATCGAAAGAAAGAAATGTTGAGATGTGGGCATAAAGGTAAGGGCAGTATCCTCTACCAATGCTACCTGAAGAGAGAGAACTCGGGAAGGGAATAGTGTTTAGAGACTCTTGTATGTTAGGAGATGGGACGAGTGGAGAAAAGAGAAGACAGTAGTGGGTGACCTGAAAGTTAACCTTTTTTATTCCAGTAGAAGTTCAGCTGTGGGGCTGGAGACGTGGCTCGGCCAGTTAAGAGCACTGACTATTCTTCCAAAAATCCTGAGTTCAATTCCCAGCAACCACATGGTGGCTCACAACCATCTGTAATGAGATATGGTGACCTCTTCTGGCCTGCAGGCATACATGCAGACAGAACACTGTATACATAATAAATAAACCTTAAAAAAAAAAAAAAAGTTCAGCTGTGGGGCTGGAGAGATGGCTCAGCACTTAAGAGCACTGGCTGCTCTGCCAGAGGACCTGGGTTCATTTCCCAGCACCCACATGGTGGCACAGGACTGTCTGTAGTAACTCCAGTTCCAGGGAATCTGGCATCCTCACACAAACATACATGCAGATAAAACACCAATGTACATAAAATAAAAATCAATAAATCTTTAAAAAATAAGAAGCTCAGCTGTGGTCACATCATGTAGGCAAAGAGCCCATCCTTGGATAGTGTGGTCTAATTTTTTTTCTGTAAGTATGCAATGGACCAAAGGAAGGTCCCAGTTGGTGACCCAGAACCCCAAGAACATATCCCTTCTTTTCTGTAACATAGAGAAAGAAGGGACAAATTAAGTCTGGAAGATGAGTCATAAGACTCATATAAGGGGTGGTTGAGAAGAGAGGAAGAAGGAATCCAAGAGCATGAGAAGCCAGCCATCCTGAGGAAGGACAGAATTTCACCCTAAAGCAACTGGATTAGATGTTTCCTATCTAAGGTAAAACTCCCTCTAGCCAAACATAATCCTCTTCTCATCATCCAACCTTTACAAAACCCCTTCACTCCCATCCAGGGCAAAGGCATACATTCCCTGCCCTCCGGGTCCTGGTTGTTGGGAAAGTTTCATCTGTGTAGATGCGTTTATGTTTTCTGTTGTGTCCGTAAGTCTTGGGGCAAATATGGGAGCTGAGACAGAAATGGGCCAGGTTCCGCTGATGGTGGTGAATGATGGTGGCCAGCACATGTTTTGTTTCTGACTGGTCTCCTCTGAGCCTGTGAGCTTTTTGTGTTCTGTGTTTATTGGTTTTATTTTTGCTTTCTCTGCCGCCAGCCACTACCACTAACGCAGCTTGCCATGGCTGCTTTGATGGGCAGGGCTCAGAATTCATCTCTGGGCTTTCTGGTCACCGGATTCAGTTTAGCAGAGATTCAATGTCTTTTGAGTGTGGATAATACTAAAGTTGTTTTAAACTTCTTATTTAAACTTTAATATTTAAACTTCTTCTTTAGGTTTCTTCAACAACAGATCCAAAAGATTTCTAACCAGATTTCTAAGCAGTTGCTATTACAGGATTACCGGCTGCTAGATAAGGAGCCAGAGGCCTGCAACTCCTGATTATACCCTGATGGTAGATCAAGCTTACTCCTAGAACTTTGATGTCCCCATTGAGCAAGATAGTCATCTAAAGATAACATTGCCCCCTTCCTGGCCCCCTGTTTATCAATAGTAAACCAAAAAGGGGGAATGTAAGCCCCTTGAGGCACAGGAGTGGCCAGGCCCTGCCCCTGAGGACCTCCAACTGCTGGGCTCTGCCCACAGAACCCAGCCCCTACAGAGTAAAAAGCCCAAGCTTAGGATTTGAAAACCCACCAATCTCCACCCTGGAAATTGCTACCCTTGAAAACTGCACCCCCAAGAAATCCTATATAAAGCCTGCCTCTCCCTCAGTTCTTTTTTGTTGTTGTTGTTGTTTTGTTTTGTGTTTTTGGTTTTTTTTGTTTTTTGTTTTTTGGTTGTTTGGTTTCTCTGTGGTGTTTTGGTGCCTGTCCTGGATCTTGCTTTGTAGACCAGGCTGGCCTCGAACTCACAGAGATCCACCTGGCTCCGCCCCCCAAGTGGTGGGATTAAAGGCGTGCGCCACCACGGCCCAGCCTCTCCCTCAGTTCTTGGCTGCTTTTCTCTTAAGCAGAAGCAGCCACCCTTATCGGGGACTAAGGGGGTCCAGCCCCTCGATAGTCCCCTCCCAGAGTCCGGGAAGAATCTACAACCAGCTGATAATTAATCTTTGAAGAAAAGAAATGAATCTATGTACATGAGATTCCTTAGTCCATACATTTTATTATTCTGCCAGTTTTCTCTCTACAAGCTTATACTCTGCTCTCATTTTTAACTTCTTTTTTGCCTGATTTCTCTCTATATTTATCTACTGTCCCCTCTAGGTTCTATCTTAATTCCTTCATCTAGTTCTGTCCCTTCTAGGTTCTCATCCATCTTGTTCTTTCCCATATCAGCTCCTCTCCCATCTCCTTCTCTCTCATCTGGCTCTTCCTCATCTTCCATCTCGTTCCTCTAGTCCTCTCTTCTAGCCCTTCAGTCTAGTTCTTCCCCGTCTCAGTTTGTTCCTCTCAAGTTCTTACCCATCTAGTTCTTCCATTCTTTTTTTTTTTCTTCTCTGTCCTTCCCGTGCCCTGGAAGTCCTGGTATATATGCACTTACAAGCAGTATTCCCTTAGCAGTGCAAAGCCAGGCTTCCAGGGTCAAACGGAGGGGTGATAAGAATCACATAGAGGGGCAGTAATTGTTAATTATCATTTGCAACCCCAAAGGGAAGTGACTAATGGGGAAATGAATTAACTAAAGGCTAAATTCAGGTAATATCTAAGAAGAGGGATCTTATGTGCTCTATAATATTAAACGTGATTGGTAAAAAATGTTAAGAAGCTATAAGTTACTAGGTCAATGGGAGAAAATAAAACTGTCTTCTTTTTTCCTGTGGCTCCTATCTGTCCGAGCTATCTGCCATTTTTCTGCAGGGTGGGGGAAGGTGTGCTCAGTCGCTAGGCAGCCTGTGTACAGCTAGATGCCTCTGGTGATAGTTAAAGGGAGATCTGGAACTGGAGGTAAGATTTGGGAAAGGAGGAAGTTAAGCTTAATTGGCACATCCGTCAGGCCTTCTCAAACAGGTAGCCTGGATGCTTAAGTCTGTTCTTAGAGAGTACAGAGGTATCTCTGATAAGGTACTTTCCTCCATCTGGGGATGGACCTGGCCGGATGCTGCCAATGATGATAATTACAGGGAGGCTTGAACTGGGGTTCTGGTTGAGCATAGCTGTCAGCACAGAAAGTTATCTAAATATTCCTAGAAGTGGTTAGGTAAGGAGTTAAAGGTCTATAAAGTTAGTAAAGCTGTAAGAAAGGAGGGTCTCAGCTAAATTGTGTAAAGCTATTACTTAATGTCCACCTGACCTAGGTAGTGTCTCCTTGTGGAATTTGCCTTAAATCAGGAGACTTTCATGTGGACTATTATTACTGCTAGTCCTTGAGAGTGGCTAAGGGAGATATCTGATTCCAGAGGAAGCCTTTCCTGAGGCTGTTCTCCAAATAACCTGGAATGTGTATGTCCAGAGAGTGAGCAGTCCACACTGTTAGCCCTTCTTAGGGAAAAGTCAATTGGGAAAACTATGAAGGCACACATGATTTTCATAACAGAAGACAGCTGATATATAATAAGCCAAATAACACCAAAAGCTCCTTGGAATTTGGCTTCCTCTGGAGGAATTCCTTAATCCCTCCAGGTAGTGACTTTGCCATAACCAGCTGAGTTCTTATGATATATTTCTGCGACCCGCAGCACACCCTCTTGTGGCTTTACCAATAAATTTCTTGTGTGAGATTTGCTGTGACTTTGTGGTATTCCTTGGCTCCTGACTGCCAGGATGCCTTTCCTCTCAGAGCTCTAACACTTCCCTTCAGAGCTCTAACATTTCCCCTCAGTGCTATACACTTACAGGCCTGGAGAGGGCTGAAGACAAACAAGAGAGAGGAAAGATAAAGGAGACTCCGGTAACTTAAAAATATATCTACACTGAGAGGGAAAAGGAAAGGCTATGGGGGAAAGTGCAGGTGCGTTTAGGAAGTGGGAGGAAGAAAGTGCAGGTGCATTTAGGAAGTGGGAGGGAGAAAGTGCAGGTGCATTTAGGAAGTGGGAGGGAGAAAGTGCAGGTGCATTTAGGAAGTGGGAGGGAGAAAGTGCAGGTGCATTTAGGAAGTGGGAGGGAGAAAGTGCAGGTGCATTTAGAAGTGGGAGGGAGAAAGTGCAGGTGCATTTAGGAAGTGGGAGGGAGAAAGTGCAGGTGCATTTAGGAAGTGGGAGGGAGAAAGTGCAGGTGCATTTAGGAAGTGGGAGGGAGAGAGTGCAGGTGTGTTTGGACTTCTTGTTGGAGCTGAACTGGTACTTGGGAAGATATGGAAGTGTTATAGGTAACCAGCATGAGGGCCAAAAAGAGCAAAACAAGATACAGGGTGAAGGGAACACATCTACCATGAGCAAGTGGGTGTGTTTAAAATTTCTGCTCTGTTTCTCTCTTGGAATATAGAAATATATATATGCATGTGTAACTTTTATATCTTAGTGTATGTATGTGTGTTTAGTGTGCATGTCTATGTGTTTAGGTGTGTGTGTGTGTGTGTGTGTGTGTGTGTGTGTGTGTGTGTGTGTGTATGCCTGAGGAAACCCAATGTTAACATCAAGAGTCTTTCTCTATTGCATTCCACTTTATAAATTGAGGAATAGTGCCGGGCGGTGGTGGCGCACGCCTTTAATCCCAGCACTCGGGAGGCAGAGCCAGGCGGATCTCTGTGAGTTCGAGGCCAGCCTGGGCTACCAAGTGAGTTCCAGGAAAGGCGCAAAGCTACACAGAGAAACCCTGTCTCGAAAAACCAAAAAAAAAAAGAAAAAAAAAAAAGAAAAAAAATTGAGGAATAGTCTCTTATATGATCACTGTTGCTTTGAAGAGTCATGAAGGTAGGTCCTCTTACTTTAATAAGAGAGGTTGATAAGCAAAATTGTATAAAGAAAACCTCAAGTGACTTTGCTGCTGTCGACCTGGACATGTCCCTTTGCCTACACCTAAGTGTATTAACCAGTTATCCCTCTCTTTCAGACTTACAGACTGTGATCATGCCAATCTGTAGTCGGAAATTTCTCCAGTCCCACCTAGCCCTGCAGTCCCAAAGCTGCTTATAAAATAATCACTCAGAGGCTTATATTAATTACAAACTGTATGTCCAATGGCTTAAGTTTCTTGCTAGATAGCTCTATCATCTTAAATTAACCCGTTTCTATTAATCTATGTTTTGCTACATGGCTGTGGTGTTACCAGTGAGCTGGGATGCTGCTCCTTGGGTGGCAGGCTAGCATCTCTCTCACTCCACCTTTCTTCTCTTTCCTATCTCTCTCCTTGGATTTCCTTCCTGGCTATAATATCCTGGCTCACTATAGGGCAGAGCAGCTTCTTTATTAACCAGTCACAGCAACACATATTCACAGCATACAGAAAGACATCCCACAGCACTTCCCCTTTTCTGTCTAGTCAAAAAGGAAGGTTTTAACTTTAACATAGTAAAATTACATATAATAGAACAGTTATCAAGCAAGAATTACAGTTACAATATCTAGTTCATTTGTATTTGGCAAAATTAAGGAAAATATTCTATCATCTATCCTATATTTGTGAGTCTAAAGTTTCATATCTAACTTATCTTTTATCATAACCAAGGAAAATTATAATTATAACTATCTAGTCTTCAACTACATCAAAGACTCCAGAAAAATAAATATTACCTAAGTAAACAGGAAGAGCATTGTAAGCAACTTCCAGAAATCTGAAATGACAGAGACAGCTGGCTGCCTGGACAGTCACTCAAAGTTCCTCTGCAACATTGGGGCATCCTTCTTCAACCTATAGACTTAGAGTTTTTCAGTTGCTTCTCCCTGTGTCCTGCAGAATGTCTGGCAGTCTCTTCTGTGAAGCAGGAACCTGAAGGACCATCTCGCCTTGTTTTGGCAAAATTTAGTGGTCGTTTCTCCATGGTTTCTCCTTGTTCAGTCTATACAACATTTTGTCAATCAATCCAGGCAAGAACAGTTTCTTGCCCAAATGCCAGTTCTGCCAAGAAGAAGATAAACTCCATATGGAGTGTCTTCAATGCCCATCTTCCTCTTTGAAGTAAATCGATGCTGCCAGGAGCAGGTGTGTCTCATTGTCCTGGAAAGTCTAAAAAAAAATTTTTTTTTGTAAGACAGGGTTTCTCTGTGTAGTTTTGGTGCCTGTCCTGAATCTCGCTCTGTAGACCAAGCTGGCCTCAAACTCACAGAGATCCACCTGGCTCTGCCTCCAAAGTGCTGGGATTAAAGGTGTGCACCGTTGCTGCCCGGCCTAAGTTTTTAAAACATTTTAAATGCCATATTCTGTAGGTCTTTGAAGTGTTTGAAGATGACCTACCTAACTGAAATATATCTATGTATACCTGGAAAACTTGACTAACATGACTGTAAGTTTGATTATCATAGATGACTGACTATTAATCTGTATTTCTTAATTATATATTACAATTTTAAATGAGTAGTATAAACATAATACCTTAAACAAGAGTAGAAATAAACATACAATATAATAAAATTGACCTTAAATTTGTATCATAATTGAACCTAACATGATATAACTATCCTTCATATAACTGCAAACACATTATAAATTTTAGAATAGCCAGTGGTGGTGGCACACCTCTTTAATCCCAGCACTTGGGAGGCAGAGGCAGGTGGATCTCTGTGAGTTTGAGTCAAGCCTGGTCTACAGTGTGAGTTCTAGGACAGGCAGAGCTACACAGAGAGACCCTGTCTCAAAAAAAAAAAAAAAGGAAAGAAAAAGAAAAACAAAACAACAACAAAAATTTAGAATAGGTAGCAATATACCTTGAGGAACATTCTTTTGTATCTCAAAAACTACATATGATAACTGTAATTGTTGCAGCTCGATGGAAACTATCTGATTCTGGCAGTTGGGAATTAAGGAATACCACAAAGTCACTGTAAGTGTAGCAACTTACAGCTCCATTGGGGGACGGGGGCAGGGAGGTTTCTCCATTACAAGTGTAACAACTCTGCTCCAGCAAGGGAGGGTTTCCCAGGTGAAGTTGTTACAGCTCTGCTCTGCTCTGCTCTGCTCTGGAGAAGTGTTATAGCTCTGCTTCACTAGGGGAAAGTTTGCAGAGTAGAAAGTGTTACAGCTCTGCTCAGGCTCCAGCTCTGGCAAAGTTGTTACAGCTGGACTCTGCTCTGACAAAAGGGTCACATTGCACACCAACCCTCATTCAAGATTTTTTGGGAAGGAAAAAAAATCCAGGAGGGTGGTTGCCTCTAGGGTAAGAAGCAGCAGCAAACTGAACAGGGTACAGAGCTTTTATAGGATTTCTGGGGTTAAGTGGTGGGGGGAGTAGAGCTTTTCTAGGGTGGCTTGGGATTAGTGGAGTTTTGTAGCCTTGATTCTAGGACAAGCTCAGGGTTTGGTGGGATTTCATGCTCAGGGATCTCAGGGATTGGTGTGATTCCACTTGGTGGGATTTCAAGCCCTGGTCCTGGGGTCAAGTCAGGGGCAGGGTGTTCTTTTCTTGGCCCTTTTTACCCTACATTAACCACTGATATTCTCTTAATTGATGTTACATTACATGATTAATCAAAGAAAGAAAACACAAATATCTATACAAACACATTCTTAACAAACTACAACAGAAATACTCATGTCAACTATATTCCTTGTTTCTGCAAGTGGCCACATGGTCTTATCTGGTATTTATAACTGCCTTCCTCTACTACCCATTCTGTATTCCTCCACCCTTGACAAGAACCTTAGCACGTTTTGACTCTTTTCCTGGAGTGACCCATCCCTTCACTCCTGAGGGGTCTGTGACCTTTGTCAGCCTACCTGTTCTAGTTTGACTTTAACCATTGACTTCAATCACAGGACATGGTAGCACAAAGAGATGCCCTAAAGGATCTCCAGACATAATCCTTTTTACATCCATCGTGGAAAAGCAATTCAATATCCCCATGACAATGTGGATCAATCATACCTCCTAACACTGTTAGGCCTTTCTTAACCTGTTGGCTTAAGGGCATCAGAAGCCCAAAGTGGCTAGGGGGATGTAGTGGGAATCTAGTAAAGTCATTGTATCTAGGCTAAACAGTAGAATGTAGCAGTTGTTTCTCACTGTATCTAGGGTAACAGTTGAATGTATTAGTGTTTGTTGAAGGTACCTAGACCTTGAAGAAATCATAGTAGAGAACAGTGATTGTTTTCTATGATTTAAAGAGTTGTTTTTCTGAAGGGGTTTTCCATCCATGCATGACTTTGGTCACAAGACTATTCAGGCACACTTGTGTTAGTAAACTGCAAAAGCTCTGGGTTTGGTGTCCCGGGTTTTGGCACCAAATGTAAGTAAACTGATGGCTGAAACTGCGAGGAGACAGTTCAGCCCTAGAGGGCGAGGTATCCCGGACACCTCAGAGCTACTTAGGACAAGAGCTCTGCCCTGAAGGTGTCCCGGATACCTGAAGCTGTTTAGCACAGCTGTGATGGCAGAACTAGAGACAGTTCTGCCCTAGAGGGTGAGGTATCCTGGACACCTCAGAGCTACTCAGAACAAGAGCTCTGCCCTGAAGGTGTCCCGGACACCTGGAGCTGTTTAGCACAGCTCTGATGGCTGAGACTGCAAAGAAACAGCCCAACCTTGGAAAGGAATGTTTTCTGACTTCTCGGGAGAGTCAGACCTAGAACTGCTTTAGCAAGGAAGGGTATCCTGACTCTTTGGGAAGGTCAGGATATACCTGGTATGATGGTATGATGGGGGATGGTCTCCCCACAGGACACAGCAATCCTACTCCTCTCCTGGAGAGTCACAATCCCTGGCTCAGTGTTACCAGCTCTTTCTCGCTCAGTCCACTATGGGACATCCCAGCAAGGTTCTTCTGTTCAGCTCCCCCTTGCTCAGTCCACTATGGGACGTCCCAGCAAGGTTCTTCTGTTCAGCTGTCAATGAAGGTCTTCACCCAATACTCTTTTGAGAAAGAGGTTTATTTGGAAAGGAGGAGTCCAGGAGAGTAGCTGCCTCTACCAAGGTGGAGAGAACAGCTCACAACTGACTGGGCAGGGTGGTTTATATAGGATGTCTAGGGGGCAGAGTCAACTGTGATTGGTTAGTTTATTTTCTGCCCAGGGATTGGCCAGTTTTGTGAGCAAGGGGCAGAGATGGCCCTGATTTCAGGGCCAAACTGTGTTTCTTTCACTGGCTTTTCTTGGCTTTTTGACATTACCTCTAAGGCCAGGGCACATTTCTTTCACTGACTCTGATTCTAGAGGCCAAGAGTGTTATTTTGGTACTAGTCTCAGAGTCAGGGCATATTTCCTGGGTTCTGGGTTTGGGGATAAAGTGTTCACTTCTCTGGCTCAGGTCCCAAACACAGGCTGTGTTTCTTTCCCTGGTCCTGGGCCCTCGGGTCAGGATTCTACTGTCCTGCTCTATGATTGGTTGTTTTCACAAGTCAGTTGGACAGGGGCAGAGATGGCTCTGATCTGAGCTAAATTGTGTTCCTCTCACTGGCCTTACTTAGCTTTCTGTCACTGTCTCTAAGGCCAGGGCACATTTCATTCACTGACTCTGATTCTAGGGGCCAAGAGTGTTTCTTTGGTACTGGTTTCAGAGTCAGAGCATGTTTCCTTGGTTCATTTCTCTGGCCCAGATCCCAAACACAGGCTGTATTTCTTTCCCTTGTCCTGAGCCCTAGGGCCAGGATTCTGCTCTCCTGCTCTGTGATTGGTTGATTTCACAAGTCAGTTGGACAGGAGCAGAGCTGGCTCTGATCTGAGCTAAACTGTGTTTCTCTCACTGGCTTTATCTGAGCCATCCTTCCCTAATTCTGGGCTCCAGGGTCAGGGTGGGTTTCTCTAGCCAGCCCCTTTTCCCTACAACTTGGAGGTCTTGAATTATTGGTACTGCAAACAGTGCACAGTAAGGACAAAAGGTTGCAGGGCTGTGATGCTTCCCTTCAGAGAACATAGAGAACTGATCAAAGGGGCTGTGGTCTTAGGAACTTGTTGTACCCCAAGCACAGCCTTTTTCTACAATCAAATAATATGTTTCTGAATGGAAGTTGAAGGTTCAGTTCACAGAAGCTGTTCCTCTCTGCTGCCAGAGAGCCTAAAATTATATTCTGGGGTGACCCTCCTTCTTTGAGCAGCCCATGCAACACTGAACACCCGGCAGGGCATCTGAGCTTCTACTTCAATGGAATGTTCATTGTGGCTCCTGGCAGGAGCACCACACCACTGGAACTAAACTTATGGTAGATTATTGTATATACTAGTAAACAAATTTAGTAAAATAGCAGCCTTAGATAATTTGCACTGTAATTCACACTGTTATGGATTCTTATATGTTGATACAAATGTAAACTATTTTTATATTCCTATTTAAGATAATTTGTGTATTGATACAAATACAGAACTATATTTGTTATAATGTACATATATTTCTACTCTTATTTGAAATATTTGTATATTGATGCAAATGTAAATTTATATCTGTCATACTTTATGTATGTTCTACTTCTGTTTAGGATATTCTGTATACTGATATATATTTAAGATTATTGTCATATTGTATATTGCACTATATATTCCTACCTCTGTTATAAATATCTTCTGTATTGTCACAATTTTGAAGTCTCGTTCTTTACCATACATTTGCTTATAGACTGTTTACCTTGTTTACATGAAGCCTTAGTCCTTAGGTTATTTCGGTAGATAAGACTTACAGATTTATAGTCACCTATGCTTGTCATTTCTATAGTTACGTTAGTTAGGTTATCCAGATTTACAGATACATAGGTCAGATGGACAGGTAATCTTCAAACACTTCATAGACCTAGAGAATATGACATTTAAATAGCTTAGAATTCTGTTGACGTGAGACACAATTGCTCCTGGCAGCACCAATTTGATCCCGGAGAATGTTGGGCTTCTAAGACATTTCCATTTGGAAGTTTGCCTTCTTGGCACAAAATGGCCTACTGGGCAAAGAACTGCCCTTGCCTCGACTGCTGACAGTACGAATGCAATGTTGTCCTTTCTGGACAAGCGGGACACAAGGAAAGCGACCGCTGTACTCTGCCAAGACAGGGTAAGATGGTCTTTCAGAATTCCTGCTTCTGAAAATGGTCTGTCAGATACTCTAGGCCTGTAGCCAATTTAAATGCACCAACAATGCTGAAAAACATTAGGTGACTGTCCAGGCTGCCAGCTGTCTCAGTCTACTCTTGCAAGATTCCCAAAAGTTGCTTGCATCCATCTACCATTTCTCAGGTACCATTATATTCCTTCTCAGGTCTTTGATGAGATTGAAGACTAACAGTTATAGTTACAACTTAGTATATATATATAATCTTAGATAGAACATATTAAGTATTAGATTCAGGTTCTTTAGGATAGGACACCTTTTGGAATGATCTTTGTAACATGTCATTTACCTACACTCTAGACTTCTCTGGATTTTAGTATGTGTTTCTTGCTTGATATTGTTTGCATTGATTGTAGTTCCATCTTATCTAGGTCATTATCCCTCATTACTCCTAGACAATATTTGATAACCATTCCTTTGTATATAGTCTTGTATTAAGTTAGAACCTTCTTATTTAGACAAAAAAGGGGAGATGTAGTGGGTATCCATTCCATCTTTGGTCTGTAAGTTCCAACCCCCATTGAGGCTTCGGTCACTATCATGCTTACAAGGCGGGGCCAAGGGAAGGCCCTGAAGACCCGAGATCGGGATGCGCCGCGCTCTCTTCCTGTTTGGACCCGGGACGCTAGAGGTAGACCGAGGAGAGTTCTCCAGAGAACACCACCGGACTGCACTGCGTCTTTCCCAGAACCCACGACCTACCTATCCCTTCATTTGTAAGTTATGCCATTAAATAAATCTCCCTTTTAACTACGTGGAGTGGCCTTAATAATTTCACCAATAGTGATGGGAACAGGAAGGGAAAATTTCCCTAGTGGGTCACTAGAGGTGATAGTGGAACTCTTCCCTTTTCCACTCCTTGGTTCCTGGACCCATGGATTCTGGCTATGAAAGAAACTGCACTGTATTTTGGACGGTGAGTCAAAGCATATACTGCCTTCTACAGAACTCTGCCCCAGCACTCCAGGCTGCTGCCACCTAATTGGTACTGTAATTGTGTCTTCAAAAGCACATTCCATCTTTCTATCAGTCCAGCTGCACCAATATGGTGGGGAACATGGTAAGACCAGTGGGTTCCATGATCGTAGGTCCACTCTTGCACTTCTCTGGCTGTAAAGTGAGTTCCCTGGTTAGAAGAAATACTGTGTGGAATACCATGACAGTGGGTAAGACATTCTGTAAGTCCGTGGATGGTGGTTTTGGCAGAAGCATTATGTACAGGAAAGGCAGATCCATAACTAGAATAAGTATCTACTCCAGTAAGGACAAAGCACTGTCCTTTCCACGGAGGAAGTGGTCCAGTATAGTCATCCTACCACCAGGTCACTGGCTGGTCACCCCAGGAATGATGTCATATCTGTGGCTCAGTGTTGGTCTCTGCTGATGGCAGATCTGGCACTCAGCAGAAGCTGTAGCCAGGTCAGCCTTGGTAAGTGGAAGTCCATGTTGTTGAGCCCATGACTAACCCCCATCTCTGCCACCATGGCCACTTTGTTCATGGGCACATTGGGCAATGACAGGGATGGCCAGGGAAAGAGGCTGACTGTCCACAGAATGGGTCATCCTATCTACTTGATTCCTGAACTCCTCCTCAGCTGAAGTCACCTCTTGATGAGCATTTAAATGGGGCACAAGTATCTTCACATCCTTTGCCCATTTGGAGAGATCTATCCACAACTTCTTCCCCAGATGTCTTTCTCACCATTTTTCCAATCATGCTCTTTCCAAGTCCCTGACCATCCAGCCAATCTATTGGCTACCACCCATGAATCTAAAAATCACACACCTGGCCATTTCTCCTTTCACAAATGTGTGGCTATGTGCACTGCCCAAAGTTCTGACCATTGTGAACATTTCCCTTCACTAGTATCTTTCAGGGTTGTGCCAGAAAGGGGTTGTAATGCTGCAGTTGTCCACCTCTGGGTGGTGCCTGCATAATGTGCAGAACAATCAGTAAACCAGGCCCTAGTCTTCTCTTCCTCAGTCAACTGACCATAGGGAACAACACCCCATGAGGCTCTAGGTGCATGCTTGGCAGCAGACAGTATTGTAATGGAAGTAGAAACTCTAGACATTTGGGCAACTTCGTGTAACTTGCTTGTTCCTTCAGGACCTGCTTGGGCCTTATCATATATATGCCACTTCCATTTGATGATATATTGCTGCCGTGCAATCCTACTTTATGACTTGGTGGGCTAGATAACACTCAGCCCATGATGGTCAGCTCAGGTCCCAAGGTGACTTGGTGGCCCATTGTCAAAAGTTCAGTTTCCACTAAGGCCTAATAGTAGACCAAGAGCTGTCTTTCAAAGGGATATCTTAGTTTGGGTTTTATTGCTGTGAAAAGACACCATGACTGTGGCAACTCTTATAAAGGAAAACATTTAATTGGGGCTAGCTTACGGTTTCAGAGGTTTAATCCATCATTGTCATGGTGGGAAGCATGGCAGTGTGAGAGTTATACATCTGGATCTGTAGGCAGCAGGCAGAGAATGTCCTATCTCTGACTTGAGCATTGTGAGATCTCAAAGCCCATCTCCTAGTGACACACTTCCTCCAACAAAACCACACCTACTCCAACAAGGCCTCACCTCCTAATAGTGCCAGAACCTATGAGCTATGGGGCTATTTTCATTCAAACTACTACATTCAGTTTCCACTAAGGCCCAATAGCAGACCAAGAGCTATCTTTCAAAGGGAGAATAGTTGTCTGCAGATGATCGTAGCCTTGCTTCAAAATGTCAATGGTCTTTTGTGATTCACCTATAGGGGTCTGCCAAAGGCTCCAAACAGCATCCCTATTTCCACTGACATTTCAAGTCTGTTAGATCATATGGTCCAAGTGAAAGAGCAACCTGCACAGCAGCCTGGACCTGTTGAAGAGCCTTCCCCTGTTCCAGGGGAACGAGTAGCTTTCTGAGTCACTTAGTATATTGGCTGGAGTAACACACCCAAGTGCAGAATGTGCTGTCTCCAGAATCCAAATAGGCCCATTAAATGTTGTGCTTCTTTCTGGGTGGTGGGTGGGACCAGGCACAATGACTTATTCTTTATTTTAGAAGGAATATCTCCGAACGTGCCCCACCACTGGCCTCCTGAGAATTTCACAGAGGCAGGCCCTTGAATTGTGGTTGGATTTGTTACCCATCCTCTGATGGGCATATGGCTACCAATGAGTCCAAAGTGGTTGCTGGACTTACTCGGTCCAATCAGCATAATGTCATCAACTTAGTGCACCCGTGTGATTTCTGTGGAAGAGACAATGATCAGTTCCCTTCTAACTAAGTTATGACACAGGACTGGGGAGTTAATATAACCTTGAGGTAAAATGTAAAGGTATACTGCTGGCCTTGCTAACGGAAAGCAAATTGCTGGCATTTGCTGAATCAATAGCTGCATACCAGGTACCAGGAGATATGTTAATCTGCTCAAGTAAGGACACCGTATCTGGTACAGCGAATGAAATTAAGTTATTGGATTGAGTTTTCCATAGTCCACTGTCATTCTCCATGATCCATCTGTCCTCTGCACTGGCTGGAGGGAGAGTCAAAGGGAGATGTGTTGGGGACCACCACCCCTGCATCTGTCAAGTCCTTGATGGTGGCACTAATATCTGCAGTTCCTCCAGGGATGTGATACTGTTTTTGATTCACTATTTTCCCTACAAGAGGCAACTCTAAAAGTTTCTATTTAGCCTTTCTAACCGTAACAGCCCTCACTCCACAGGTCAGGGAGCCATGTAAGAATTCTGCCAACTTCTAAGTGTATGTATCCCAGTTATACCATCTGGGACTGGGGAAAAAAAAGAAAAAAAAAACAAAACAGGATGAGTTTAGTGACCAACTGAACCTATTGTGAGTTGGACTTCATCCAAAACTCCATTAATCACCTGACCTCCATAAGCCCCTACTTTAACTGGAGGACCACAGTATTTCTTGGGATCTACTGGGGTCAATGTCAATATAGCGGCAATTAATGAGGCAATTCCTCATCGTTGCTGCCTACTAGGGGCGGTGCTTCAGGGGTGAAGCGCAGACAACCACCTCTACAGTCAGTTCAGAACCAGTATCCAACAGACCCTGGAAAGTCTGTTTCCTGCCCGCAGTGCAGTTACCCTGTCAGGCTGTAGTACCCTCTGGGGGAAGGAATGGGGAAAGGTTACAAGTAAAACCTTTAGGTATTTTATCAAGGTCCTTCCTCAAAAGAAACTGGCCATCCCTTCATTCTGGGTCTCCAAACTGGCTCAAGTCTGGAAATTGGTTCCATGGGCCAAGAATCCCTTTTGCCATGATCCAATGTAGCCTTTCTTTCACTTGAGAATTTTTCTGCCTATGCAGATCAAACAAAAATCCAGTAGGTTTCCTATCTATTTAATGCTTAGAAGTACGTGATTGATTAGCTAGTACCAAAGATCCATCCAAATCATGCCACCATAAAATTCACTGGGCCTGTGCTGACCATACAGGTCAGGCCATTATGGTCAGACAATGTTTGTTTGTTTTTTTCTTCAGAGCTGAGGACCGAACCCAGGGCCGTGTACTTGCTAGGCAAGCGCTCTACCACTAAACTAAATCCCCAACCCCTTAGTCAATGTTTTGTCTGTTCTGCTCATTAGGATAACTACATTCACTTTGCCTTTGGTGACTAAGTGCTGCCACTGGCCCATGCTACTTCAGGGCCCAGTTAAACTTTTTTTTTTTTCTTTTCTTTTTTCAAGACAGGGTTTCTTTGTGTATCCTTGGCTGTCCTGAAACTTGCTCTGTAGAACAGACTGGCCTTGAACTCAAGAGATTTGCCTGCCTCTGCCTCCCACGTCCTGGGATTAAAGGCAGACCACCCAGCAAACCTATTGCATTTACTTCATCCAACTGAGCAGCAGCATCTCCTAAGGGCTGGCACAAGGAAATGTGAGATAGCAAAGCTCTTTAAATGTGTGGGTGCCCCTCTCACCATTTTGTCTTGTAGGATTAGTGAAGGGCATGTCTTCTGGGCCTTCCCATTGTGGAGGATTAGATTTTACAAAGCATACCCACTCTAGCATTGAAATCTCCCTGAACCTGAAAATCCCTTCATCAGCATTAAACCAACGGATGTCAGGCAACTCCAATTCCTTTTCAGTACACTGTGGGGGCCCCTGCAAGTGTCATGACCTGCAGAGAAACCAACATTAAAAGGCAAGAAGGGAAACTCAGTTCAGCCCGACTTAGCTGGTGCTGGCTCAAACTTCTAGATAGTCTGACAGCAGGTGGTTTATTGTAGGCATATTTAAACATGGTACAATGTTGGAAAAAGGCCTCCTGGTGTAATACAATCCCCAGTGTACAAGGAGTCATAATTACATCAAAACTCAAAAGTACACGTGACTGTGAAGATGGCTTCTATAGCTTAAGGGCCTAGATCTGGTGTGGTCTCTGACTCACATAGCACAGAGGTTGCCAGGCTATAAAGTACCTGACATCTCCCCTAAGGATGAGTTCTATTGACTGATAAACAGCTAACTGGGCAGTGGTGGTACACGCCTTTAACCCCACCACTCTGGGAGGCAGAGGCAGGCGGGTCTCTGAGTTTGAGGCCAGTTTGGTCTACACAGTGAGTTCCAGGACAGCTAAGGCTACACAGAGAAACCCTGTCTTGAAAAACCAAAACCAAACCAGAAGGGAAAAAAAAAAGGTCTAGGGAGGGAGAGTCTGGGATAAACATTCTGAGGGATTTGGGTGAGGTCTGGCTCTACAGGTAGCGAAGGTCATCAAGTCATTACAATATCCACTCCCAGCCTTCCTTCTGCATGGGAAACAGGTATTCATTCCCTTCTTTGAGAAGATAATCCTGTGTGTTTAAGATTTCTGGTTTCCCCAGTGATCTGTGGGCACAAGGACCTTTGCGCTCCCTACAGTAGGCCATCTTTTGACAAATGCTTCAGCCAACCTTTCAAGCAAACTTGATACCTTCTTCAACTGTGTAAATTCCCATATTAAACCTAGATATTCTCCAGAGGGCCCATATCAATAAACTCAGCCCAATTTAGTTCTATGTTCCTTCCACCATTATCCCACACCCTTAAAATCCATCCCCACACATAGACTTCTGCTTGAATGATTTAGCAAACCCATTAAATTCTTTAGTAGTGGAATACATCTCCTTAGGGACTATACTTTCTACTCCTCGTATACCACCTCATGGGCCACACTCTCTCTCTCTGCTCTAGGAGCCGGCTTAGCCTTTAAGTCTGGTTATAGATCTAGAGGCAACTATTGGGGGCCCCAAGGGACATCAGGATTGTCTTGCTTAGAATTTCCTTCAGAGAATGAATTACTAATTTTAATTGAAAAAAGAGAGACCAACCCACCTGATATAGACCTACTTCTAAGGTGGACACAAGGGCTTCCTGACAAACAGTGCCTTTCACTTGGCTAGCTATGTCCAAGTCTTAATAGATGCCAGAGGCCACGTGGATATATTTTACTTGTGTTTGTTCCCAGAAAACAGGCAGACAAGGTTTAATTCAGGACTCTGGGGTGGCCAAATCTTGGAAATATAGGACTCTGATGCTAAAGATGGGGAATGGGTCAGGGCTGGATAAGGAGCTTCCTGCTCAGAATAGGCCTGGCTATCTACTGTGGGAGCAGGGGTTCCTGTCATGGGGAATGGCTCTGATCAGGTACAGAAGACGTCCCACTGCCCTCAGACCCCTTGGAACTCTGCAGCCGATGCAGTGCCTCCATCTGCCTCCTCTTCTCCTTGGCTCGGTTGATGGCTGTCCGGAAGAGCTTGCAGAAGAGATGGATAGCTTGAGGGGAGTCATCATTGCCAGGGACAGGGTAAGTGATGAGGCATGGGTTGCAGTTGGTGTCCACAATGCCCACTGTGGGGATGTTCATCTTGGCAGCATCCCTCACAGCCACATGGGGTTCAAAGACATTGTTGAGCGTGTGCAGGAAAATGATGAGGTCCGGCAGGCGGACTGAGGGCCCAAAGAGGAGGTGTGCATTAGTCAGCAAACCACCCTTGAAGTAGCGGGTGTGGGCATACTCCCCACAGTCCTGGGCTGTCTTCTCAATCAAGTGAGAGAACTGCCGGTTCCGGCTCACAAACAGGATGATGCCCTTGCGGTAGGCCACATGGGCCGTGAAGTTCAAAGCCAGCTGTAGATTCGAGGCTGTCTGCTCCAAGTCGATGATGTCTTGGCCCAGGCGGTTACCAAAGATGTATGGCTCCATAAACCTGCAAAAAAAACAAAAAACAAAAACCCCAAGGCGAGTGGGACAGTGTTCAGAGAGCTACCATTCTCCTTCCACAAACTCCCATCAGCAATTCAGGATCATCTACGAGGGCACTACAGGCTAGGAGGCACTATTTACACTCAACTGCTCCCCACTACACCTTGTCTAGTGAGTGAGAGATGAGGACACAGTGTTGTGGTATTGAGCAGTGAGCACAGGGTGTGTGAATCAACCTGTCTCACCTTTCCCCTATGGTTTGAGGACCAACTACACATTAAACAGGACCTCAGGCAGGGCACTCTGTCTAGTATTACTCTCTATGGCCACTTCATTTCTATGCAGCAAGACCTCTCCACTGGGGTGGCCAAAACTCTGGGGTCCCCAGCCTGTAATGACCCTCAATTTTCACCATGTCTAGGAACAGCATCAATACTAGCACTGCATTTGGTGTTGCTGTCAACGCTCCCATGAGTCCTCACTTCCAACCTTGACCTGATCCCACCGCTCTGCCCACATTGTCTGTGCCAGCTACCTATGACGGCAACCAGCTTTATGGCCCAGGTGTACTCGGGCGTCGAAGAGGCTCTTCACGGAAAACAGCTCCTTGACATTGAAGAAGTCCGAATGCTGCAGTGGCACATCTAGGATCCTGCTCTGGGGATCTGAAAAGGGAGGGAGGAGAGGCACTGTGGCACACCACCATCAACCAAAGACACGAGCCTCGTTGACTTCTGGTGCCTTAAATGCCCCGCCAGGAGACCAGCAAGGTGGACAGATCCAAAATTAGTCTTCACTGGTCTCTGGAGCTACTAGGCCACAAGGGGGCCGGCCATTCGCCCTCCCACCCCACTTAGATTAGCACAGGGTTCCTTCGGGGATCCCGCAATGACACCCCCTCCACGATTCTGCACCCCCGCCCAACTCCAGCCGCTGGCCTTTACCGTCGCCGTCCTGGGGCTCGCTGACCACGGGGACCTGGGCTCCCGTCACCATTCTACCATTCAGCCCGGCCAGGCCCGGGGCCGCCTTCTGCAGGAAACCTGGCCGGCGCCACACACCTGCGGGGAGAGAGCCGGTGGGGCCACGCCCTGTTCATGTCCCTGTCCTCCTCTCTCGGATCCCAGGGTCCCTCCCGTCTCGGAGATCCTCCGCGCTCACCTGCACACAGCAGCCGGGTCAGCACGGCCGGAGCAGGAGCCATAGCTGGCGCGTGGACAGACATGCCGCAGAGACTCTTCCTGCCGAACAGAGCGCCTCCTCCGCGGAGCGCGCGGGGCCGCAGCGCCGCCTGCAGGCGTGGAGGACCGCCGCCGGCTCCCGCTGCTCGCGACCTTGTAGAAGTCTGTGCTGATGCTGGCCACCAGTGCCGGGCTGGGAGGGTAGGACTGAACCAGGACCAGTGGACACTCATCTACTGCTCATTCCTCCCAGTAAAATTACAGCGTTCTCTCAGAACCGGTCAGGAGGAGGCGACCTTCTAGTTCAAAATGTTTTTTTTTTTTTTTAAAGATTTATTTATTACGTATACAGCATGTATGACTGCAGGCCAGAAGAGGGCACCAGATCTCATTATAGATGGTTGTGAGCCACCCTGTGGTTGCTGGGAATTGAACTCAGGACCTCTGGAAGAGCAGCCAGTGCTCTTAACCACTGAGCCATCTCTCCAGCCCTCAAAACGGTTTTTATTGTTTTTCCGAGACAGTGTTTCTCTGTGAAGCCTTGGTTGTCCTGGAGCTCTGTAGACCAGGCTGGCCTTGAACTCACAGAGATCCGCTTGCCTCTGCCTCTTGAGTGCTGGAATTAAAGGCTTGCGCCACAACCTCCTGGCTTATTGTTTGGTTTTTAATTGCATTTTTTTCTTTAAAATTTGCTTCAGATTTATTTATTCTGTGTGTCAGTACTTTGCCTACATGTATGTATACGCACCCTGTGAGTGTCTGTTGCCCGTGGAGATCATAAGATGGTGTCTGATCCCCAGGAACTGAAGTTAAGGATGTTTGTGAGTCACCTTGTAGGTGCTGGGAGTTGAACCCAGGTCTCCTGCAAGAGCAAATGCCCTTAACTGCTGAGCCATCTCTCCAGCCCCAAATTACTTTAAAGAATGACAAAAACAATGAACCAAAGTCTCCCTGACTGGCCTGACACAGAGATCTGCCTTCCTCTGTCTCGAGTGCTGGGATTATTGGTGTGCACCACCACACTGTGACCCAAGTGGCTTTTATTGTTTGTTTCAAAAGTATTATTATTATTATTATTATTATTATTATTATTATTATTATTATTATTATTCGAGACAGGGTCTCACTATGTACCCTTGGCTGGCTTAGAACTCTCTATGTAGATCAGTCTGGCCTCGAACTCAGAGATCTGCCTCGCGGAATGCACTACTACTATGTCATAAATACGTGCACCGCTCACAAGATCATTTTTTATATTTCAATAGTATTTGGCCAGGGAGGATTTCCTAAACTTAGCAACATTTCACGTCTAAATTTAGGCTGAGTTGTGGGGAGCATGGGTGACAGAGGGCACGGAGAAGTCCTGGCAAGTACAGTAAACCACAGACCAGTAAGTGCTTGCTCAGGTAGAGTTTGGAAGCACCTAATTCCTGCATATTTGCTGGTTAAGTCCCAGGTCCTAAGGTTTCATTTGCCCAGGATATGCTTTCTATTGCATTTTGAGATGATACTAGGATGTTCCCAGCAGTCCCAGAAAAAGGCCAGCGGAACTCCCAGAGGGGCTGCAGCATGAAGCTTGGGATTCCTTCGCGCAACAGCCTAGCTTCGAACTCCTCACTGTCCCCTTTGTTATTCGCCTTCTGGAAGATTCTAGATTTGCCTATAGCTCCAGGGGCAAGCAGCCTACAAAGGACCGCCCCTCCTCCCGGTCAGGTGACATTGTTGCCTAGCAACAGGACGCTGCCGCCGCTGCCGGAGCTTTGACTACTAGTCGGGGGCTACTTTCCTGTGGAGGTCAAATGTCTGAAGAAAACCCCCAAGAGTGCACGGAGCCGGTGGAGCCCAAGGCTAAGCCCGCCCCAGAGAAGACGAGCGACTACTACCGCGTGAGCGAGCAGCTCCCAGTCAGGTTCAACAACCCGGGGTGGTTTCGTGGCTACAGGTGAGGACTGAGGTTACCTCCTCCAGGCAGTAGGGTGCCGCAGGTGGCCCTAGCTTTGGCCATGCGTGTGAACTCCCAAGTGCCTGGCCGCTGAGGTCAAAAGAAGCCAGAAGTGGACCTTGTTTCTTGTGTCACCATTACTATGAGAGTCGTGGACCTGCTGTCTGAGCAACCGTAAGAGTGAATGTGTGTGGCCGTGAGGGGGTGTGTGTTTGTGTGTGTGTGTAGGGGGGGTGTCTCTTCGCTTTTGAGGCTCCTCTGAAAGTTGTACACCTCACAGGGCAGCGTGGTGCCCTTGGGAGTGATGGAACCTTTCTTGACTTCTGTGAAGTGTGCAGGCACACTACCAACCCCTCCCCACAAGCAAGAGGACCGCTTGCTGAGGCCTCAGACTGAGAAGTAGAGTGGTGTCCAGTTGGTGGCCTCTGTATCACAGATCACAGCTCCACAAACCGGATTTCCTTCCTCCTCTCCACCTGACTGAAGCTTGGCCTCTGTAAGGGTTGGGGCTCAGAAGCGGAGGGACTGCTGGGTGACAGGGTCTGGAAGCTGAGATGCTGTTCCCCCCAGGTAGCTATACACCTGGCAGTGGCAGTCTGTACCAAGGTTCCACCCAAGCCTCTACCTCCAGCATTTGCTGGCTGGGTGCGGGGGTTTATTTTGGAAGGGTCAAGGGCCATGGCTGAGGGGGAGGGGTCAGATCAGGCCTGCTGGGAGAGAGTGCCCACAGTGGGTGCCCTATTGGTATTGATGTTGTCTCTGGGGATATCACTTAAAAACAAACAAAAAAAAAGCTCCATCAATCAAAGATTCTTCCAGGTTACGACTTGCTGGCTTAGAATGTGTATGAGTGGGAAACAGTGTCTTTTTTCCTACAGGACCAAAGAGCTTGTCTCCATGTACAGGACCAGTAACCAAACCTATGGGAGCAGAGCACCCACAGTGCATGAGATGCCGGTACGTGCAAGCCAGACATGCCAGGATGAGGTGCCATCTAGAAGAACAGAACTGTGAGGCTGGGACCCCATTAGAAATTCGGGGCACCTCAAATCACGTTAGAACAGGGCAGGGCAGAGAGATGATAGAGTACATTTAGAAGCAAAATAGTAGAAAGAGAGAAGTCCAAGTAAACTTGCTTCTTTTTGTTCTTCTTCTGCTCTACAGTCACTCACACCCTCAGACAGGCGTGCACTTCTTCACAGGGCCACCCAGAGGTAAATCAACGAAACCAAGTGTTCTCTGAGATTTGTTTTGTGCTGTGAGGTGTGCTTTTAGCATTAGGGTGCAGGACTGGTCAGAGCTAAGTTTGCAAGATGATGCCACTGTGACTGGAGTCACTTAGATCCAGGGAAAGCACTAAAGGAGTCAGTGAGCATCCCCAGATCACCAGGGCTCCCACTTGGAATGAGGATGTTGGAGGTCATTTTCCCAAACAGTTGGTTTCGTTGTTTTGTTTTTTTGAAATAGGGTTTTACTGTGTAGCCCTGGTTGTGCTGAAACTCGCTCTATAGACCAGGCTGGCCTCAAACTCACAGAGATCCGCCTGCCTCTGCCTCCTGAGTGCTGGGATTAAAGGTATGCGCCACCACTGCCTGGCTGCTTCTGCATTCTTAAATTTCATTCTACTTGTTTTTGTGTGTGATGCACCATGGCACATGCATGTCGGTCAGAGGACAACTTGTAGGAATTGGTTCTTCTGTCTCCATGTGAGTAGGAATCCAACTCAAGTCTTCAAGGTTGGCAATAAGTGCCTTTATCTTTTTCTTTGAGACAGAGTCTCAAATTAGCCCCAGATAGTTTTGAACTCACCATGTAGCTGAAGATAGCTTTGAACTCCTAAACTTCTTGCCTCCCTCTCCCAAGTGCTGGGTTAAAGACGTGCTCTACCACACCCTGTTTTATAAAAGGACGGAGGCTTTGCTAATGTTAGACATAGTGTTCTATCCCCAGTTTCTGCTTCAGCTTTTCTAAAAGGCCACTAAGAAAATGCTGCTCTGGTCAACAATGGCGTTTTACACTCAGATTAGCAGTCAATGGACTACAAGCCAAGGGTATCAGGCAAGTTAGGAGGTGGCTGTTCCCTGCTTCTTACAGTCCCGTTCTCTGGGATTGGCTGCTCAGCTTCCTGACTGAGTACACTGCACGCTGTGAGCAGCTCTTAGTGTTATTCTCTATGATACTGCAGTGGTGGAGCTGTGTCATTGCACACTTGTAAAAAGGTACTGAATGTGAAGGGCCAAGAGGGGGGCCCTGAGTGCTCCGTGCTGTTAGTGAACAGCCAAGTAGCAGTATTGGCTCTGATGCAGGTACACCTGCAATACAGCGTGCTAACAATGGGGGAGCTGTGTACATTGGGATGGGATCTGAACACTTTATGTTCAGTTTTCCTGGAGATCTCAAACTTGCCTTTTGAAAAATGCTCTGAGCTGGGCGGTGGTGGTACACAACTTTAATCCCAGCACTTGGGAGGCAGAGACAGGTGGATCTCTGTGAGTTCAAGGCTAGCCTGGTCTACAAAGCTAGTTTCAGGACAGCCAGGGCTACACAAAAAAACCCTGTCTCAAAAAAGCAAACAAAAAAAAAAAGAAAGAAAGAAAGAAAGAGAGAACAAGAAAGAAGAAAAATGTTCTGAAATCGTTTCTCTTTACATGGTGGAGGCTAGTTTGCACATGTCAGACATCTCCCTATCATCTAACGATTCTGTCTAGCTAGGCTGATTCTCACTCTGGTTCCTCTCCTCACAGTGGCCTCACTACACTCTCATCAAGAGCTGAGTGCTTCAGGCCTCTGAAGGGGAGCCCCTTCCCCTACACTGGGCCAGTGGTGCATGCTCTGGAGTCTTTAAAGCACTTTACAGAGGGTTTCGGCTCACAGCCAGGACAGAAACCCACTGCTATGGCTTGGAGGAGTGACCCCAAAGGTCTGTGTGTTAAAGGCAGGGTTACTAGTGTGTGCTCCTGGGATGTGGGACTTTATGGGAGTTTTCAGGGCATTGGAGGTACACCCTTGAGAGGGATCCTGGGATCCAACCAGCCCTCTCTTCCATCATGGCTCCTGATTCAAGCAGTTTGCTTTGACCACTGTTACCCAGCACCCCCAGCTGAGGGCCAAGGCCTCGGAATTGTCCATTGTCCTTCATGGGACTGGAACTCCAGGAGTGAGGCCCAGATATATATTCTCTCTCTCTCTCTCTCTCTCTCTCTCTCTCTCTCTCTCTCTCTCTCTCTCTCTCTCTCTCTCTCTCCTCTCACTTTGAGACAAGGTTTCTCTATATAGTCATGACTGTCCTAAAACTCTCTATATAGACCAGGCTGGCCTTGAACTCACAGAGATCTGCCTCTTGACTGCTGAGATTAAAGGTATGGGCCACCACACCCCCTAACTTTTTTTCTTCCTAAGTTCATTTTAAGTATTTTATTTGAGTATTGCAGTGTGACTATACTCATAGAAGAAAAGGCTGAAACTTACAGAGGCCATGTGACTTGCCCAGTGTGGCAGGGCTGGCAGAGTAGACCTTAGTGGGGGGGGGAGGAGGGGGTGTCACTCTGGCCTGACCCCAGGTTAATGCTTGTTGTCACACCTAGGTGTGGAGGTGTTGCTCACAGGCGATCCTGTAACTTCTCTTGCTGTCCATGCGGTATGGAAACAAGGCATTGCTACTTATAGTAGACATATTAAGCACAAATTGGGATGGCTGGGGCAAAAGAGGCCATCTTGTCCACTCAGGTTTCTGTGCTTCCTAGTAACAGAGGCTGTATTTTCGCATAAATTCTTACTCTTCTTCCAAAATACAGTCTAGCTGCTTGAGTATTGTCACGCACCACTAATCCTCTTGTTTCTTTTCACTTCTAGACTGTATTTTATCCATCTTCAAATAAGTTTTCCAGAGAATGTTCAGCTTCTGGAATGTTCCTGAATAATACTTTTAATGTCGGCTTGGAGAAGAGCGTGGTGACAGGCCCTGACAATTACATCACCCACTATGACCGCCTTAACTTTCATCCCAGTTACAATGTCAACAGGCCATCCATCTGTGACTAAGGGAGTTGGCTGCCCGTCCGGGGGGCGGGGGTGTCTCCTGACTCAGTGCTGCTGTAGGGAGCACTGCTGCCCCTGATCCTTGACAAGTGCCCGGTCCTAAAGGCACAGATCTCACTGCCTTCTCAGAAAACGCTTTTCCTTCCAGGAGGAGAAAAATATGCAAATAGGGCCATAATGTCCTTCGTTCTGTATTTTACACAGGAAAAGATACTGATGGCTGGATTTGCTATTAAAGCCTCAATTTCTGGCTTGTCTCATCTTTGCCCTGGAGCAGCAGGGAACTGTACATCTTGGAAGCCAGATCTTGGTCTGAAATGCAGGGTGTGACAGGGGGTGCCACAAAGTGTCTTTATTTGTGAGCTGTCGACGTGTGTGTGTGTGTGTGTGTGTGTGTGTGTGTGTGTGTGTGTGTGTGTGTGTCCATACTAGGCTAAAGTCTGCACAGACCCTAGAAGGTCCCCAGAGAGTGTGGGGTGCCCCAACTGGTAGTACAAATGTCAAGTGAGCATTCTCCAGTCACAATGAGGGTAAGGGGCTGGACATATGCCACACACCAAGGTTGGCAATGATAGCCATTGTTGATAACTGTGGAGGTCATAAGTCTCCCATCCAAGTACCATTCAGGTATGGCTTCACTTAGCTTCCCAGATTGAAAATACTGGTTTACACAAAGGCCCTCTCTGATCATTTTATTTTTTTCTTTTAAGATTTTATTTTTAAATTGTGTGGGGGGGGGGGTGGCGGGGGGGGGGGGGGAGTCCAGAAGAGGCTGTCAGATTTTCTGGAGTTACAGGAGGTGGGAACTGTGTTCCATCTGGATACTGGGACCTGAACTTGGGTCCTTCACAAGAGTAGTTTGTGCTCTTAGCCACTGAACCATCTCTATAGTTCTCATTTTCTTTTTTGGGTCAGGCTTGACAGCAAATACCTGCTGGCCATCTTGTTGATGCAGTTTTTTTTTTTTTTAATGTGTGTGTGCTCCTGCACCTGAGTGTACATACGTGTGGCTGGACTGTGCCATGAGTGGATGTGTGGATGCCAGAGGCTGACATCAGATGTCTTCCTTTATTGCTCTCCACTATGTGTTTTGGGACAGGGGAAGTCTGATGTTTTGGTTAGATTGACTGGCCAGTGAACCCTGGTGATCCACTGGCATCTGTCCTTTAGTGCCAGAGTTAAAGGTGCATGTCCGTCACCTAGCATGCTCAAGGCCCTGGGTTTCATCCCCAGCACCTCATAAGCCAGGCACAGTGGCGCCCCCTAACATCCCAGATGGAGGCAGGAGGGTCAGGAGTTTCTTCCAGGCCAGCCTTGGCTGCATGAGACCCTGCCTCCAAAGACCAAGGGAGAACTGAACACATGAGACCACAGGTTCGCCAAGTCCAAAGTTTGTCAAGGTAAAGCTCATAAAGTCTTTGATGTTCGTGTTTTAGGAAAAAAAAAAAAAGGTGCATTGTAGCTAGAGTTTTCTGGCCTGGCCCACAGTCAGGACAAATCTCTGTCACCCGCCAGTCCCACAGCCGCTCAGACCCAACAAAGTAAACACAGAGACTTACATTGGTTACAAACTGTATGGCCATGGCAGGCTTCTTGCTAACTGTTCTTATAACTTAAATTAATCCATTTCTATAAATACCTTGCCACATGGCTTGTGGCTTACCAGCGTCTTCACATGCTGCTTGTCATGGTAGCGGCTGGCAGTGACTCCCTCCACCTTCCTGTTCTCTCAATTCTCCTCTCTGTTAGTCCCGCCTATACTTCCTGCCTTGGCCACTGGCCAATCAGTATTTTATTTATTGACCAATTAGAGCAATTTGACATACAGACCATCCCACAGCACTTCCCCTTTTCTTTTTCTTTTTTTTTTTTTTAAAGAGAAAGGTTTTAACTTTTACACATCTCCAAAGCCAGCTTGGTATATTTGGGAATTTGGGTGTAGCTTCTCTTACTACTTCCTGCTGGAGGGGGGCGCTGTATCTTATGGGGACACAAAGAAAATTTTAGGATTATGGGGTAGTTCATGAGGCTGTATCATCTGAGCCAGTTGCCTTGAAATGGTTCTGGATGTTGGATCATCTGGGCCTTGGTGTCATCAGAGACCTTTCAGGGGGTCTTGGCTGGTCAAACCTGATGTATCTTTTTTGTTTTTCTTCTTTTTTTTTTTTGGTTTTTCGAGACAGGGTTTCTCTGTGTAGCTTTGCGCCTTTTCCTGGAACTCACTTGGTAGCCCAGGCTGGCCTCGAACTCACAGAGATCCGCCTGGCTCTGCCTCCCAAGTGCTGGGATTAAAGGCGTGCGCCACCACCGCCCGGCAAACCTGATGTATCTTAATCTGGAACAAATCCATAGCCTCTGGCTTTCTGTAGAAACAAAAGCAGAGACTCTTTTCCAAAGCAACATATCCTTATATCCAAATTTTGAAGTCAAGGTACCTTTAAAATATACATTTTAGCATAACTCAACAGCTTTTGCAATCAAATGTTTTTCTTCGGTTACGAATATCAAAGAGAACATAATCCAGATTCTCTGTGTGGTAGCCATCTTTACGTGGCTTATTTTTCATATTACCTTGAGCCTATTGCTTTAAACCGCAGCTTTCTAAGACTGAAATGGCACTGTGGCTGCTGGCTTCACCCACTTCAGCTTCCCAACATGGCGGTGGTATGTTTTCCGCCAGCTCTGGGAGCCATCTTGGGTCTATGCTTTTATCAAAGCAGCGTGTAGCCCAGAAACCTCTTTTTTTGTTTTGTACTAGCAAAGGCTAAATCCACCACACAGCTTAATGTGCCACTTGCAGAGGCCTCATTCCCGTCATACTACAGGTTGAGCGCACATGCCAGGAACCTGCCAGTAGCTCAAACATGCAGGCTGCCGCTAACTTGAAAGAGACAACTAGGAACTGTTTTTAGCTCCGTTTTAGAATCTTTTTTCTCAGGTTTTAGGTGGAAACTCTTGCCCCACATTGGGTGCCATTTGTAGATGTAACCGACTGTCTTATTAAATAAGAAACACAGAACCAATGCAAAAGAAGAAAGCCAAGAGATCAGAGCTAAGAGCCTTACCCACCTGCTGCAGCTATCTCTTCAGCCAAGAGACCTCTCCGAAAGAGAGCTACTTTCTGTCTGTTTGTCTTTATATAGACTTTCTGTTCTGCCTTCTTATTGGTTGCAAACCCAACCACATGACTGCCTCGTCACTGCCTGTCTGTACAGACCTCCAGACACATGTTGGAGCATATGTCTCCAATGTATGCTGGCTGTATCCTTGAACACACAGAAATCTACCTAGCTCTGCCTACCAAGTGCTGGGATTAAAGGCGTGCACCACAAACGCCCAGCTCTGCTATGGCTTGCTATTAGCTCTGACCCCTGGGCAACTTTATTTATTAACATACAATTAAAATCACATTTCAGTACAAATAAAATACCACCATAGTGCATGACCCTGTGCCTAGCTCCAAACTCAGGTCCTCAGGTTTGGGTGACAAATATTTTATCCACTGAGCCATCTCTCTACTCCTGAATTTTTTTTTCTTAAACTTCATTCCCATGTATAAGGTGTTCTTATTACATGCAGAAATTTGGAAGTGTTGAGATCAGAAAGAAGAAATCCTTACACACTGTCATTAATGCTTTATTCACAGAAATTAAACACCCTGTTTTTTCCTTCAGTATTATTAATGCATAAAGTAAACATTTGGCAATAGTCTTAATGTCTAATTTGGAATGGAAATGCTTTCTAGAAAAAAATGGATTAGTTTAATTAAAAGGCTATGAGCCAAGACTAAAGCCAGAATCTACAGACTTCTCTTCTGAGGTAGAAACCAACAGGCTGCTGGGTGTCCAACTGAAAAAGAGTTTTGTTGTTGTTGTTGTTTTGTTTTTTGTTTTTGACAAGGTTTCTCTCTGTAGCCCTGGCTGTTCTGGAACTCACTCTGTAGACCAGGCTGTCCTCGAATACATGTAGATGCACCTGCCTCTGCCTCCTGAATGCTGGGACTAAAGGTGTGCACCACCCCATCTGGCATTTTTTATAAGATTTATTTAGGGATATCAGCAGTAGTGGTCCATGCCGTTAATCCCAACACTAAGGAGACTGAGGCAGGGGCAGGCAGGTCTAGCCTGGTCTATGTAGCCAGTTCTAGGATGGTCAGGGTACATAGAGAGACTCTGTCTCCAAAAAGAAACTATTTTTATTAGGGTTTGGAGAGATAGCTCAATGCTTAAGGGAACTGGCTGCTTTTTCAGAGTACCTGATTGAATTCTCAGCACCTACACAGTGAGTTACAACTGTAACTCCCGTTCTAGGGCCTCCGAGGGCACCGTGTGGTGCATAGACATACATGCAGACAGAACACCTATACATATATGAATTAGTCAGGGTTCTCTAGAGTCACAGAACTTATGGAACGAATCGCTCCATATGTGAAAAGGGATTATCGGAATGATTTACAGGCTGCAGTCCAGCTAATCCAACAATGACTAGTTGTGAAGGGAAAGTCCAAGAGTCTAGTAGTTGCTTAGCCCCACAAGGCTGGATGTCTCAGCTGGTCTTCTGTATATGCTGAAGTCCTGAAGAAGTAGGTTCCAATGCCAGTGAAGGGATGGATGTGCCTGCAAGGCGAGAGCAAGCGGGCCAAGAGCAAGAGCTTCCTTCTTCCATGTCCTTATATAGGCTTACAGCAGAAGGTGTGACCCAGATTAAAGGTGTGTCTTCCCCCTTCAAGATCCTGATCAAAGATGTGTGTCTTCCTACCTCAAAGGTCCAGACTAGAAGTGGATTCACCTACTTTAAACTGAGCAAAAAAGTCTTTCATAAGTGTGCCTGCCATTTCTGAATTGTAGTTCACTTAAGTTGACAAGAATAGCCATTGCATCATAAATAAAAAAAATTTAAACTTATTCTTTGTGTACACACGTGTGCCTTTCTGAGTCTGTATGTGCCACATGAGTGCAGGTGCCTGAATAGCACAGAAGAGGAGCCCCTGCAACTGGAGTTACAGGAGATTGTGAACCATCTGATTTGGGTGTTGGGAACCGAACCTGGGTCTTCAGCAGGAACAGTATTATTCTTAACTGCTGAGCCATCTCTCTAACCCCTGAATTAATCAATCTGTGGCTTGTTGAGACAGGGTCTCACTATGTAGCCCAGGCTGCCCTGGAACTCGCTGTGTAAACCAGGCTGGCCCTCAACTCAGAGAGATCCACCTGACTCTGCCTCCCAAGTGCTGGGATTAAGGGTGTGTGCCACCATGTCTTGCTGAAAACAGGTTAACAATCATTAAAAGTATTCTTTAAATACCACTGGCCTTGCTGTATGTAGCCTCTCCCCTTTCCACATAGCTGAGGATGACCTTGAACTTCTGACTCTTTTTCCATCTCTTTAATGCTGGGATGACAGGTATGCGCCACCACACTTGATTTACGTGATGTTGGGAATTAAACTCAGCCGAGCTACATCCTCAGCCCACCTCTATCTTCTGCTGAAAGAAAAAAGCCCCACCAACCAGGTGCTGAAAAGAGGGAATGCCTTCACAGCAGCCATCCTGAAGAGCAGGTGGACAGTGCCACGGTAGGAAAAGCCAGAGGCTGAGCGGAGCCCAGAGTGACTGAGCTCCCGTCCTGCTGTGTGATGAGGAAGATTTGTCCCAGCAACCAGCACATCTGAAAAAAAAAACCTGTGTGCTGGACAGTCCCCACTTCCAAGCCCAGGAGAATGTGGGGCCTGGGCCAGAACTGCCAGCTGGCAAACAAAATGTGGGTTGGCACAGGGACTAAGCTTGCCCATGGGCTCTGTGGGTTTCACTCTGGCACTGCGGCCGGGCACTGAATTGCTTTAATTGGTCATGTCCAATAAAATGCTTTTTCTGGGAGAGCTGATGAGAGTACAAAGGTAGACACTGAATGTTAAGTAGAGGAAGTGTCTGGAAAGACAAAAAGCCCAAATACTTCTCATGTAAGCCACCTGACAGGCTTACTCCATTTTCTGTTGGTATAATAAATTATCTTAGATTTGTAATTTATAGAGAATGGAGGTTTATTTGGCTTAGGGTTCTAGAGCCTAGGAATTCCATATCAAGGCCCTGGTATCTCCTGGGCATCTGCAAGGCCCTCACTTTGGACCAGAACATGCAGAAGCAGCACATAATAAGGCAGAGCAAGCCTTCTCACAAATTACTAGTGCCACCATGGGGGCATCTATCCCTGCTTCCTGACTGTGGATGTGATGTGACTGACCAGCTCTTCTCATCTGGCCTTTCCTGCTGTGACAGACTGTATCTTTGAACTGAACCAGAATCAACCCTGAAGTTTTGCTTTTGTCAAGAGCATTTTATTATGTTGTTAAAAGTATTTTGTCACGGGGACAGGACAAAAAACTAAGACATGAATGTACACAAACTAATTTGTGGATAGTACTTGGTTTATTCATTAGAAAAACAAAAACGAAAACCCAATGGGACTTGCTGGCCACAGCTGATGGATAGCACAGCCCTCAACCCAAGGGTGCTGTCCTTCCTAGAACTGGGAACAGCTTTTGTTGCACACAGCACAGCCAACTTGGAAGGAAAGCATTACTGCTCCTGAGTTCAGGAGATTGGACCAGTGCCATCCACAGGTAGGGAGCAGGGACAGGACTGAGAGATGCTATGTTGTGGGGTGAAGCTCCTTTCCTTAGGTGGTGATGTCATTACCCCCAAAACAAGGACAAACTAATTTGTGGATAGTACTTGGTTTATTCATTAGAAAAACAAAAACAAAAACCCAATGGGTCTTACATACAAAACAAGATGCTTTTTGTTTTCAAGGGTTAAAAGCACTCTTTAAAAATTTAAAGTGGGAACACGGATAACACAAAGATGTTTCTCCCAGAAACACATGAACAAATATAATATGCACATGGAACTTATTATACACAGATCAAGACAGGACCACAGAGCCCTGTGCATGTCACAGCTCCAACATGGCAGACACCGAGGATGGTGGGAGTATGTGTCCGCATCTGGGCACAGTAGTGAATTGGTACATAAAATAGAAAACTCACTTCCACGTTAGAATACCCACAGAATTGAGCCACAAAGTAGAGCCACAGCAACCCAGTACACAGAGCTGCGTGACTCAGGGGTGACAGGGAGATAATTGCAACACAGATGTAATCCTCACATCTGGGGTCCAGCACATCTTCAGCCCCAAGTTGCCGCTGGCACCTCAGCACCAAGGCAGTAGCACTCTGGCTAACTTTCCAGGACCCAAAGCAGCTGCCTGCAGCCTGGCCTCAGCACTCGCCAGGCCCTTCTTTCTCCTGTGTAGAAGCAGGGTTGCAGAAAGCCATGCAGGCTGCTGATGTCATCATTGGTCACATACAACTGGGCTTTGAGTCCTACAGGGCTGGTGTGGGGAGGGTTTGTCTCCACTGTTTCCAGGGCTGGGGTTCTCCATCACAGGTGGCTAAGGTGTTCAGGGACCAAACCATCTCATGGCCTCATTCTTCATCCATACATACATCAAGAACAGGACAGTCAAAATAAACATTTGGAATCACCGTTTAGAGCCACAAATAAAAGCAAACCAGTAGCTCTCATATAAAGAGGTTTATAGGGATGCTAGCAAGTTCCAGCAACTGGATACTGGACGATCTGGGCTCAGCTGAGCTGCAGAGCCAGCAGCCAGATTCCCACATTAGACAGGAGATAACTGGCTGGCTATCTGCTGGCTGTTGTGCTTTGAAGTGTTTTCTAGTTACAGGCCATGACTACAGGATGCAGAGACAGCCTCTGGCCAGGGGCTAGAGTCTTCAGGAAGCACCTTTGTCCCAGTGGCATCCTGACACACCTCAGCCATATTAGCACTTCCGAGGTGGACAGCTGCTGCTGTCTCCAGGCCTGCCTGAAAATTTGTACCAGCAAATGGCCCACAGATCCAGCCTCTGTCTCTGACCCTCACAGGATGGTAAGAACCAAGTGTTTGCTCATCTACACACATGCATGGAGACCAGAGAGAATTGCAGCTAGGAACACCCTGCAAGATCGAGTGACATTTTCAAAAAGTATTTCTTACACTTCTTTAAATAATTTACAAAAAACCCTACAAAAACCATATGTACCAGGACACATCCATTAAATAAAAATGTCATTTGAGATTAGTGTACATATTTATACAGGGGGGCTGTGCAGAAGGGATCCTTCTTTTTGCTCTTTAATGGTCAGTATCCCCTACCCCCACCCCCCCCCCCTTGCTGCCAACATACACAGAACTTTCCACAGCTATGACAAGAGAGTCAGGACATGCCTTTCACAACTTGAGGCCTTTACTGCTCACTGTCATGCTGCCCCCGTCCTCCACAGAGGTGTCACTGAATTCGCTGGCATCACTGCCCAAGGCCTCCTGGTCCTGGTGTTCCCTGTCAACCCTGTGTCGATATCTCAGGTCTAGGACATTGTCCTCAGAGCCAGAATTCCTCCTGTCCTGCTGTCTCAGGGCCCCCTGAGCCTTCCGGCTTGGCCAGTGCCCACTGTCCTTCATAAGCAAGTGTGGGCTTCCAAACACAGGGCTGTGGCCAGGCTGGGTCTCCCTGAAGGCTGAGAATGCTGGACCCTGCAGAGGCAGGCCCAGGCTGGGACTGAAGAGGCCAGCCTGTTTGCTCCCCCAGGAGACACTCTTCCCGAAGTGGAAGAGCTGGGTGGAGAGGAAGGGCAGGCCCTTCCTGGGGCCCGAGGAGAGGCCGGATGGGCCCCCAGCCTCTGACGTGGCCCCCTTTTCTTTCTCAGCCCCGAAGACCCCTGTCCACAGTGTGCCTGGTCCGGGATTCAGTGCCCACGGGCTGGACAGCCTGCTCTGGTGTGCAAAGTCACTCCAGGGGAGGGTGAGGTCAGCCTGGGGTCCGGGATTGGGGGTCAGCAAGTTCTGGCTGCCATAGCTCAGGTGAAAGGTCCCGCCAGCACTTCCAGCCTCAGCACCCACTTTGACACAACTGGGCAGCTGACCGAAAACACTTTCTGCCACGGCAGTTTGGTTTCCCCGTGGGCTCTGGTCCTTGTGAACACTGGCACTCTTCCTGCTTGGTGGAGACACTTTGGCAGAATTGTTCCTGCTGGTGTTCTTGGGCAGTGCTGGCTCGCTTCGGCCCAGGGCAGTGGGGAGGCGAGTGGCCTGCTCAACACGAGGGGTGCCCTTCCCAGTCTGGCTTAAGAGGCCGGCTGCCTGTGTCCGAGCTCTCTCTGGGCCTCTCCTTCCTTCGGCCAGCTGAGGGGTTCCCCTGGCTTTTTGGCTCCGGGTGCACACTCCAGGCTGCAACCCTGGGGTTGGCTCTTTCCTGCAGGGCAGCTCTGGCTTGGCAGGTCCCCCTTGAGGTTCTGAACTGCGTACAGACTCCTTGGCCTTTTCTGCCAAAAACCGCCTGATCTCCAGCTCGATGCTGTCATCACTGTCCACCGAGCTGTCCTCAGACAGAGGGCTGGAGGCAGAAGGAGGGCGGCCACTGGCTCCTGTGTCCTTAGAGGGAGGAATCCCTTCTGGACTCTTTTTCCTGGGAAGCGAGGCTGGGGCTGCATCCTCACCCCCTGGGCCACCCAGCTTCACCCTCTCTGCCACGCTACTGAAGATGCTGACTGGGCTTCTTCCCAGGCCATCTTTGTTGTCCCCTCTGCACTTGGACAGACAGCTCCGTAGGGCCTGCTGCCCGTGGTCCTTCCCGTCCCCAGGGAGGCTGCTCAGCCTCTCTCCACACCGAGTCTCTGTGGTGCCGAATCTGACCTTCTTCCACGCAGCCCGGGGCTCTCGGCACCTCCTCTTGAACTTCCGCTTCGATCGTAACAGGTCCTTGATGGCCATGTCCAGGTCCTCGTCGCTGTCCAGAGAACTGCTCTTCTCCTCAGAGCTCTCTTTCTCACCCGCACTCTTCCCCTCGCCTGCTTTCCCGAGACCCCCGTGGCCTTGTGACGGCGGTGTATCACTGAGCGCAGCTATCCTGGAAGGGACAGGCTGGTCCCTGGCCTCAGCCTCTCCTCCTGGGGCCTCTGTGACTTTGCTCTGGCTGGGAGGGTCCCAACCATCATGGCCAGGCTGCCCCTTCCCCGGGATGTGGTCACTGTCCTGGGCACTTTCTCGACCCTCCTTTATCTTCTTGGGCACTGCAGTGCTGCCCCCACCTCTCCGTTTCCGTTTGCAGCCCTGGGGAAGGTCCAGTGTTTTAGTAAGAGATGCCTTGGCGATGCCAGTCTGGCCACCGGGGCCGGGTGGGGACAGCGGGCCCTGGGCAGGCTGCAGACTCCCCACCTGTGCCTTGAGGGCCAAAAATGTCCGGATCTCCTGCTCTATGCTGTCATCACTGTCAATGTTGCTGCTGTCGCCTTCAGAGCGGGGAGGTACCGGTGGGGGACAGAAGAGTGGGTTCACGGATGGAGGCCTGTCACTGCCTTCCACGGGGGCTGGCAGGATGGTCTTGGAAATGTCCAGGATGGCTTCTGCGCACATCAGCTCGGTGGATGTGTCCGCTAGGCACGATGAAGCCTGGTGCACAGCTTCGCTCTTGGCAGCTGTGTGTCCTGGTGGTACAGAGGCTCTCGAATCCTTTAGGAGCTTCGAGAGGGGGTCAGGGTGGAGCCCCCCCAGGGTGGTGTCCATAACCTTTGGGGATGCTGGCTTTTTCTTGCCTGGGGGCCTCCTGTGGGCTTCAGGCAAGGCACTTGGCTGAGCACTGCCAGGGCTCTCCTCTTTCAGCTGGGTCCTCGGAGGTGGGTCCCCACTGGCCTCGTTCCTGGTTTTCTCTAGCTGGTACAGCTGGATGGCCTCCTCGATGCCATCGTCACTGCTGGAGTCAGATGCCTGGTGCACTGGGGCCAAGTTTCGGATGCGCTTGCTTCGCCTGGCAGGCACGCTCCTCTTCACTCCACCCCTGTTCTGTGCAGCCTCTGGTCTGTGGGCAGTCAGCTTTGTGCTCGCCAGGGTCTCAGGCTCTGCGGTGACCTTTGGCCGGAAGTTTCTGGGCTGCACGCTCATCTTTGTTAACCTGGGAGGTTTGCGGAAGATGAACTCCTTACAGGTTCCTATCAGAGCTGCCCTGGATGAGGTCTCTCGGTTCCCTCTAAGTCTGGCAGGGCTTTCGTTTGGATCTGATTTTTTATCCACAGACCCATCGCACTTTGGGTTTTCATGCTGTCTTTTCTCATTAAGAAACTGTTCGATCTCAGCTTGGATGCTCTGTTCAAAGGAATCCTCGCTGCTCATGCTAGCTGGGGAGGTGGAGCCCTGGTCCTCACTGGCTCCCTCAGGAACACTACCTGAGTCAGGAGTGAGTTGTGGGGGGCATGGGATGGGTAGGGTGCAGCTGTGGGAAGGCTCTGGTACACAAGGGGCTGCTCGGGACATAGGCTCAGAAGCCCCACCTTTTGCCTTCAGGTACTCCTGGATGGCCTCCTCGATGTCCCGGTCCACGGAGTCATCGCTGTCAGAATCCAGCTCCAAGGGACCCTGCTTCCCAGCTTCATCTTTCTCTAGGGGTTTACAGTCTGCAACAAGACCACAGGCAGGGAACTCTGGCTGCTCTTTGCACACAGCATGTTTGGGGGCCAGTCTGGTGTCCCGGCACCTTTCTGCACGCTGTCCTCTCTGTGTGGCACGCTCATGGCTCATGCCCAGGGCAACCTCGTCTCTCTGCAGTGTGCTGATGAGCATCTGTACCCTGGCGCTCACTGAGGCCCTGGAGGCGTCCTCTTTAGATTCCGAGAAGCAGTCAGGAAAGCAGAAGCTCCTGGGCTGGCCAAAGGCCTCCCATCTGGACTGGAGCGCCACCACTGGAGGGGCGTTCATGAGGAACATCCTAGCAGGCAGGCTGGGTGCTGGGAGGCAGGGCTTGTGGGTCAGCCCATTTCACATCCTGGAAGCAAAGAAAGCGTAATGAAGGCTATAGCTAAGTGGTAACATCAGCAACCACCCACGCCACCACAAGAGATAACATACCCCAGGGCTACAACCTATGTCTCGTTGGCTGGGGAGGCTCATGCAAGCCTCTCAGACCTGTTTCGCCAGCAGTACTAGGAGTCACTTCCATCCTGTAGGGTGGAAGACTCAGGGGGAAAAAAAGTGTTTGCAAACTCCAGCGGCCCTTCCCTTTCCCCTCCAGGCTTGCACCTTTTCTGTAAGGACAGAAGAGGTGTCTTTACTGCCCAGTGTCACCAGAAGCCACCACAGTCTCTAAATGCTTCTGTGTGCTTTAAAAAGAATGACTATCCACATGCCTAGCTAAGTTGGACTTTGTGGGTAGATTCTTTCTGGAAATGACCAATATGTTCTTTAACCAAAGTTGTACCTGAAGGACTCAAAAAGCACTTTCTCAAGCTTTTCTTCAGAGTTGCCTTCACTACATTGTTGGTATGAAAATGTCAAACATATGACAGCGATTGTCACAGGCTGACATCAAGTTTTGCTAATCAGCATAAAAGCTGTCCCAACTTTTGGGTGGTCATAACTAATTGGTGGCCACATCATGTGGGTGGGTCTGGGTCTAGGAGCAGGCTGCATCTGTTTGGAGAAAGGACTGTGTGGCATGTAGACAGATGATGGGTTCATCGTCTTGGATGGAGAGGACGCTGTGAAACAAAGTGACACAAACCTGTGTGGTCAGAGCCAGGTCTCCACCTGTCAGGTGGCCTGGTGTCAAGAACACTGAAGACCAGTTTACAGAATCCCTGCAAAGAGGAGGCTAATGCAGGAGGCACAGGGTCACTTGGAAAAATACCAGCTGCTCTGAATAGCTCTTAATTCTTCCAGGCTCCTTTTTTTTTTTTTTTTTTTTTTAAAGATTTATTTACTTATTATGTATACGGTGTTCTGCCTGCATGTATCCCTGCAGGCCAGAAGAGGGCACCAGATCTCATTACCGATGGTTGTGAGGCGCCATGTGGTTGCTGGGAATTGAACTCATGATCTCTGGAAGAGCAGCCAGTGCTCTTAACCTCTGAGCCGTCTCTCCAGCCTTTTCAGGCTCCTTTGATCCCCTTTCTGCCTCCCTGAGACTGGAGAGCACTTACAAGGCTGAAGGACAAAGAGACCTGAGCTCCCCTGAGAGAAGGCATAGAAGGTTGTCTCCACCCCTAACCCAGGGCGGGGTGGTAGGCCTGCCCTGTTGTTGGCCTTGCTTCATGTTCTGTCCTGTCCAGCAGCTGTCTCACCTGCACTTGCCTTTCTGACGGGTCAAGATGTGCTGTACACATACGGAACTCCCTTCCCAGAGAGGTGGGGCTGGCCATCCAGACCAAAATCTGCTCAGAGGGACAGGCAACTAATTAGAGGTCATTGCAAATGAAGCTGCAACTCATGGGCGATTAACAATGTGTGCTTCAAAGGTTAAACTAATATACAAAATCTACCGCAATTACTTGAAATTCTCAAGTGCAGGCTGATGTTCCACAGAACTTCAGGGATGAGGTCTTCACTGATCCTCTTACATTTCAAATCATCTCTCATCAGCTGTGAGGGCTGGGCATGTGATGCACACTTTTAATCCTAGCACTTACACGAGGCGGAGGCAAGTGGATCTCTGTGAGTTCCAGGCCAGCTTGGTCTACACATAGTGAGTTCCTGGCTAGCCAGGGCTATATATAGTAAGACCAACTGTCCAAATCAATCAGTCAATCAATCAGCTTTTACTGCTGGTATTATAGAGAATCGGTGGCATCTAGTTTAGAAATTGGTGATAGCTTATAATTTTCTTTTCTGTCATGATATGTTGTTAATGTAAAGAAAGGCTCAAAACAAATTCAGGAAAGCCTGTGCTGACACCATTTACATTTACTGTAGCTAATTTAGCACTCTTCTGGGTGAGAGCCGCACGGTGGGGAGCGCTTTCCTATAGTGGCTACCAGAGCTCACATCCTGGCCATCTACCACAGTCCTACTCTCCAACCACACTGCCTTCCCGAGACACCCCACAGGCACAGGGCAGTGGGAACAAACGGGGAAAGTGGTTTCCTTCACTGGCTACACCTTTCCCTGCCGTAGACGTGGTTCAGACTGCCAGAGCAGTACTACGGAAATCACAAAACATTTGTGCAGCTTAACTGTGAAGGGCCTGAATCAAGCAGGGTGTGGTGGTGCATGCCTGTAATTCCAGGTGAAGGCTGGAGGATCAGAGTCCAAGGCTAGCATTGTTTCTTTATCTAGTTCAAAGACAGCATCTGGGCTATTGAGATCCGGTCTCAACAGACCAAAGCAAACGAAACAAAAGGTGCGTCGGGGTGGGGTGGGGTGTGTGTGTGTGTGGTGGGGGGGTGAGTAACATTAATGTCTTAACAAGAGGGCCACCACTACACCAGGTGCAGAGCTGGGGAGATAGATCAGTTTATCTCCACTCACCTGTTCACAGCTTATAACGATGGACCCAGAGCTGGGCTTCTCCGACAGTCTTAACGGTTGTTGGTCCAACTACCTGGTCTACGTCAATCTTGGGAGCTGTCATTCTGGAGGACCATGAACTGTAGAGAGTTAGAAATATGAGCTGAAGCCAGGGTTGGAGCTTTAAACTGGCATCTTTGGGAATCAGGTTTCCACGGTGACTGTAGGTACAATCAGCCCCTGCACCCCAAGCATGGCCTCGGCATTTAAGTTATGATGCAGAGGGCCCTGTGCTCCAACTTGAAGTGGGTGTAGGTAATATCTGGTCCTTAGGAGCCAGAGGTGCTGACAAGATTCAGCCCCCAGTAAAACTGTTGTGTCTGCCATCCCCTGTGCGGAGTGGAGGCAAGCCGAGACAGACTCCCACGACTGCCTGAGCACTGACTGACTGCTCATCTCACTGCCTGAGAGGCAGCTGGAGTAGCAGTCTAGTCTTGAGCAGGTTAATGCCAACCCTTCTCCAGGCAGAGGCAGGGCCTCCGACTGGTCTGTGTCCCCACCTATCCATCCCCGAAGGCATTTTCTGGGATCCCAGCCTTAGGGTATCCGGGGGCCTCGAAGCTTCGAGTGGCAGGGCGAGAAGGAATCCTTGAAGGCCGCCAGGCAGGCCTCGGTGACCCGGAGCCCGCCCCTCACCTGAGCCTCACCTGGGCCCGACCTGCACCCGCTGGCTCTCGAGGAACGCAGGGCGCAACAAGCGCCAGGCACGCGCCGGAGGCGCCTCCCGGGGGCCGCGACCCTCGCCCATGGCAGCGACTAGCCCCAGTCACCGACCCGATCCGGAGCCCGCCCGCCGCGGCCTGCACCGCGAACCCGGCCCAGCTGCCCGCCTTGCGCCCCGCGTCCCTGGAGGCGCCCGGCCCGGAGCGCGGGGAAGCGCAGACACACGCGCCCCGCCCTCCCTCGGTCTGGCGCCCGCAGCCACCGCGGAGTCCCGCGGGGACCCCGGGGCCCGGCACGCCGTGGGAAGCGCGGGAGGGGAGGGCGGGGCCGGCGCGGCGAGGGGCGGGGCGACCCCCTCCCCCCAGGCCGTCCCTCCCGCCACCTACCCGCGGCGGCGGCGGCGGCGGTGGTGGCCGCGCTCCGGAAGCCGTGCCCGGTGGCTGGGCATCATGGGAATGGCACGGCCGAGTTCCGGGGGAGGCGCGCGGCCCGGCCGGACCCCCGCCCGCGAGAGCGCGCCCACCTGCACCGCGAGTGCCTGCGCTCGGACACGCACGGCGCGCGGGAGGAGCGCACCGGCCAGCGCGGAAGCGGCCGCGGAGCCCGCGGGAGTCCGAGCCTGCGCGGGGACCCTCCTGTCCTCCCACCCGGGCCTGGCGCAGCGCCCGGCGCCGAGAGCGCGCACAGCCCAGGGGTGCTGGAGGTCGCGCGCGTTGGCAAGTTGGCCACGGCGAGGGGCGTGGCCGTGAACAGCAGGAGGAGGGCCGCCGGACCCTTGCATATACCTCCTTAAACTGCCTTGTGCTGGTCCAGATCCAGTGGCCCCCTCCCCGAGTGCATGGCATCTGCTCAGCCCTGCCCTCCCTGTCCTCAAGCCAGCAGAGGTGTGCTTTCCTGCCTACGTTTTGCATCCAGCTCGGGATTGCGCTTAGCTCGCCTGCGCTGGACACTTAGGGCCCTCTGCCAGGGTCCTGTGTCGTCCATGCCTTCTGGAGTGCCCAAGTCCTCTAACTTTGCAGACTGCTTCTATATGTTTGTGCACAATGCCCCCTACCCCGACCTTGGTGAGATCTCACACCACACTAAGAGACAGAGGAGGTGATAAACACCCGGGGTCATGCAGGGTGACCTGCCCCACATTCACATTGGTGGCCTGGTGGAACAGGTGGGGTAGGACTAGCTTCTACCAACATAGGATTATAGAGTGGAATTCCTTGGCTCCCTGGCACACTCTGACCACGTGACTCAGAAAGCTTCCTAGTTTTCTTTTGCTTAGACAAGTCTGGAGATACTGTGTTTATGGCAATGTCAGGGAGCAAACGAGGCCCACCCTGGGCACCCACCTATCTGATAGAGCAGATGAAATGATTAGTGAGTGCCAGGGATCTGTCTGGAGAAAACCCCAGAAACTTTGTTCCAGAAAAGGGCTCCTTCCCCCTTTCCCCTCACCCCTTCCTTCACCTCCACTCTGTTTTTGTTTTTTATTTTTGAGATAAAAATAGCCTAGACTGGTTTTAAACTCCTAATCCTCATGCCTCTACCTCCTTGGTACTGGGATTACAAGTTAGTGCTGTCATGCCTGCGCGCGCGCACACACACACACACACACACACACACACACACACACACCCCTTTAATTCCAGCACTCGGGAGGCAGAGGCAGAGGCAGGCAGATCTCAATGAGTTCAAGGCTAGCCTGGTCTACAGAGTGAGTTCCAGGACAGCCAGGGCTACACAGGGAAATCTTCTCTCGAAAAACAAACAAACAAAAATATATTTCTAAGCTTGGGGAATTGGGGTGGGGTTGGAGGTTCAAGAAACACAAAGGCGTTAATGCTTCCATGACTGGGGTTTTTCCTTTTCTTTCGTTCATTTCTTTTAAAGATTCATTCATTTTATTTTATATGTATGTGTGTTTTGCCTGCATGTATGTGTAAGCACACTACTTGCTTGCCTGGTATTCAAGGAGTACCAGAAGAAGGCATGGGATCCTCTGGAACTGGAGTTACAGATGGTTGTGAGCATGTGGTGCTGGGAATTGAGCCCAGTTCCTCTGTAAGAGCAACAAGTGCACTTAGCTGCTGAACCATCTCTCTGGCCCCTCCCCGCTTTCTTTCTTGGGTCTCACTGGTGACACTTCTGCTGGGAGGGGGGTGGATTTGTTATATAAACCAGGTTAGCCTCAGATGTACAGAGATCCATTTGCCTGTTTTCAGAGTGCTGGCATTAAAGGCATGGGCCATCACTGTGGGGAGCCCCAAAACAGCTTGACCAACAGCTGCCATGACAGGCTTAGAGGCCCAGACACAGCTTCTGGCCGACTCCACCCAGTAGGGCCTGCGTCTGAGGGGAAATACCTGAGGCCCAGACACAGCTTCTGGCAGGCAACACCTGGACCCAGGAAGAGCCGTAAGCTGACCCCACCCTGTGGGGCCTGCAACTAAGAGGAAATACCTGAAGTTCCAAACATTCTCTGTACCTAGACAATTGTCAGCCAATCAGGGTCCTGAACCCTGGAGATCCTCTCCAACCTCTGCTGTGATAAAACCCCACTCCGCCTGGGCTCTGGGCTCTCTGCTCTCACAGCTGCTTCGGACAGACAGAGAGACCAAGCTCAGAGCTTGAAGATAATAAAGGCTCTTTGCTTTTACATGTGGAATTCCGTCTCCATGGTGGACCACAGCACTGACCGAGCACACAGCACTGCCCAAGACCACAGCACTGACCGAGCACACAGCACTGCCGAGGCACACAGCACTGCCCAGGACCACAGTACTGACCAAGCACACAGCACTGACCGAGCACACAGCACTGCCCAGGACCACAGTACTGACCAAGCGCACAGCACTGACCAAGCACACAGCACTGACCGAGCACACAGCACTGACCGAGCGCACAGCACTGACCGAACACACAGCACTGCCCAGGCACACAGCTGCAAAGGTGTGTGGAGGATCTGGCATCTTCATGGATTGATCTCCACTTTGTTTACTGAGGCAGGGCCTCTCACTGAACCCGGAACTCACCTATTCAGCTAGTTTAGGTAGCAGGTTTGCCCCGGGTCCCTCTCTCTCCTGTTCCCAAGTGCTGAGATTAGAGGAGGGCCTCCACACCCACTGGCTTTTCCGTGCATGCTGGAGACTCGAATACCAGTCCTCATTTTCGTACACTAAGGACTTTTCCATTGAGACATCTCTCCACCACCACATTCCGTTTTGTGTGCGTGAATGTGCCATGACATGCATGCAGGGGTCAGAGGACAATCTGCAGGGATTGGCTCTCTCCTTCCACCATGTGCGTGTGCTCTTACCTGTGGAGCCTTGCCCACCCACCCCTTTCTACCTGACAGTCATGCGCTGAGTGACTGTTCTGCCATGCTGTCCCTCAACAGTGTTCTACCCCATCACAGACATGCAGACATGGAACCAAACCTCTGGAATGGAAATGGTAACGGTCAGTATGTGGGCTGTGATTTGAAAAGCACCTGGTGTTCTCTAGAGTTGGTGTGTTAAAACACGACAGAAAAAAGGATCCAAACAACTATCTCAGTCATGAACACGTCTATAGCAGAGGCATTGAAGCTGCAATAGCAACAAAGTCAAGAGTGACTGCTTTTTTGTCTGTGTGTTGTAGTTCTTTTGTGAACAGCATTGCTTCCATAAACAGGAAAAATGCTTTATTTTCAATTTAAAAATGTTAAAGGAGCTGGGTATGGTGGTGCACGCCTTCAATCCCAGGGCTAGGTGAGTAAAGGCAGGTGGATCTCTATGAGTTTAAGGTGAGCTTAGTCGATCTACGTGATGAGTTCCAGGGCAGCCAGAGCTACATAGTGAGATCTTGTCTCAAAGAAAAAATAATTAAAGGTGTTCTGTTTACTTACGTGTGCATGTGTATGAGTATGTGCACATGTGTGTGCAGGTCCTGGTAGAGGCCAGGAGAGGGTGTTAGACATTCCAGACCCAGGTTACAGGCAGTTGCAAGTCACCTGATGGTGCTGGGAGTTGAACTCTAGTCTTCTTGACCATTGAGCCCTGTTTCCATCCCTTTTTAATTAAAAGCAATTACATTTACGTATGTATTTATTATTTATCCAAAGGCAGGCAGATCACTGAGTTCCAGTCCAGCTAGAGCTACATAGTGAGATACTGTCTCAAAAAAAAATGTTTTTCTTATATGTTTATTTATTTATTTTGTGTGTGCTTCTGTGGAGAGTCCATTCTCAAGAAATAGAAAAAAGGAAGGGTGTTGGTGGCACACTCCTTTAATCCCAGCACTTAGGAGGCAAAGCCAGGCAGATCTCTGTGAGTTCGAGGCCAACCTGGTCTACAAAATGAGTTCAGGACTGCTAGGACTACTACACAGAGAAACCTTGTCTCAAAAATAAAACAAACAAAAAACCAAAAAAAAAAAAATAAGTTTTAGAGAAAAATCAACTGAATGTCCAATTTACATATTTCTTTATTTTTATTTATTTATTTATTTGAATAGAGTGTCACCATATAGTACTGGCCTGGAACTCACTATGTCAACCAGGCTGGTCTTGAACTTGCCATAACATTCCTGCTTTTGCCTCCAGGTGCTAGGATTACAGGTATGCGCCATGATACACAGCTTGTATACTTCTTTAGTCTTTTAAAAGGTTTTGCAAAGAAATACTTTTCCTATCCATTTTTATTTTGTTCTTTCAAATACTTAGTAAACAATTCTGCAACCATGAAAAAAGAAAGAAAGAAAGAAAGAAAGAAAGAAAGAAAGAAAGAAAGAAAGAAAGAAAGAGAAAAGGAAATAGCCATGCATACAGATGCATCCACCTATGAGGGAGAAGTTGGTAGGGGTGGCACTTGTTTTCTCTGATGCCACAGAAGGGATCAGCCTGTTTTTACCCAGGTTGGAGATGCTTCTCATCAACTGGATTCATTTTGAAAATTCTATTTTTCTTGCGGTGTGATGTGTGTGGTGTGTGTGTGTGTGTGTGTGTGTGTGTGTGTGTGTGTGTGCTTTCAGAGAGGGTTTCATCGAGCCCAGGTTAGTCCTTATGGCTGTTGTGTATTGCTTTTTAGCATTTTGGCTAAGATCAAGCATAGCATCAAACTTGCTATGTAGCCAAGGATGGCCTTTCATTTCTGATCCCCCTGCACCCACTTCCCAAGCACTGGGACTACGGGTGTGCACCACCACCCCTGGCTGGAAATTCTGTTCCTGCAAAATAAGTTTAAATTATTTCAATTTGATTGATGCCTGTGTATGCATGTATGTGTACTTGCATGGGTTAGCCAGAGGACAAACTCAGGAACATCCTCCACTCCTTTGGAGATAGGATCTCTCATTGGCCTAGAAGCTGACCAATTAAACTAGGCTGGTCAGGGAACCCTGGGGATCCTCTTGTCTCTACCTCTCAGTACTTGGATTACAAGTATGTTCTATCATGTCATGCCATTAAAAATAGATTTATTTTAATTAATTATTTTATGTGTATGGGTGTTTTGCTTGCATGTGTGTCTGTGCACCATATGTGCACAGTGCCTGAGGAGGCCAGAGAGACCGTTGGATCCTCTGGAACTGGAGTTACAGATAGTTCTGAGCCACCATGTGAGTTCTGAGAATCAAATCCACATGGACTGCCTCTGGAAGGGCAGCCAGTGCTCCTAACTGCTGAGCCGTCTCCCCAGTCCGACACCCTGCTTTGTTTACATGGGTCCTGGGACTGGAACTCAGGTCCTTGTGCTTGCAAGGCAAACACTGTATCTACTGAACTGTCTCCCTAGACTGCAAAACATTTTTTTTAAAAGAACTTTTTTTTTTTTAAAGAACTTTTACTTTAGAAATGACTTCAAAGGCCTTTGTTCAGTTTTATTTCTTGAGTACTGGGATTTTGGAATTTTTTTTAGCCAGCCTTTTGCCCTATTTGTTACTTTTAATTTTAGGAGACAATTTACTTTCAGATGGTCTATTTATAAGTAGCATTTCAAGCTACTGAAGAAAGCAAGATTCTTTTTTTCTTTTTTCCAAGAGTTTCTCCGTGTAGCTTTGGTGCCTGTCCTGGATCTTGCTCTGTAGACCAGGCTGGCCTCACAGAGATCTGCCTGCCTCTGCCTCCCGAGTGCTGGGATTAAAAGCATGTGCCACCACTGCCCGGTTCATTGACTCTTTAAAGAAAATAAATTGGATGAATGCCCTGTTACATCTTCTCCTTTAAAAAAAAAAAAAATTAAAAACTTTTTTTTTTTTGGTTTTTCGAGACAGGGTTTCTCTGTGTAGCTTTGCGCCTTTCCTGGAACTCACTTGGTAGTCCAGGCTGGCCTTGAACTCACAGAGATCCACCTGCCTCTGCTTCCTGAGTGCTGGGATTAAAGGCATGCACCTCCACTGCCCGGCTTAAAAACTTTTTATTTCTGTGTATATGTGTGTGTTTGTATTTGCATGTGAGTGCAGATGCCCTCAGAGGCCCCTGGAGCTGGAACTCTGGCAGTAATGAGCTGCCTGACATGGGTGCTGGGAACTGAACTAGGGTCCTCTGGAAGAGCAGCAAGCCCCTCTTAGCCACCAATCATCTCTCCAGCCTTGCTTCTTTTTTCCTTTTTTTTTTTTTGAGACAGGGTTTCTCTGTGTAGTTTTGGTGCCTGTCCTGGATCTTGCTTTGTAGACCAGGCGGGCCTCGGACTCACAGAGATCTGCCTGCCTCTGCCTCCCGAGCGCTGGGATTAAAGGCATGTGCCATCACCTCCCGGCTCAGCCTAGAGGGATCAGAATAGGGAGCAGCAGTCCCTCTTCAGAGGCATGAGAGCTTGTGCAAGGTAAGCCAATGTGATGAAGGTCAGAGGAAATGATATTCCTCAGACCAAGACAACCTCTGGGACAGGAGTCCCATATAACAAGTCTGCACACAGGAGGTCTCCACTCAGGGGAAAGGGAAGTACGAGGGACTGGATATGTGTACCCTCAGGCAAAAGCGAGCAGGCATACAGCCCTGATGTCATGCTGACACCATGGAGGCCTCCCCTGAAGATGCCTGGCACTCCAGAGCTAATGGCAGCCCCTCAGAGCCCCCACTGAGGTTACTGGTTACACCACACACAGTGACCCTTTTCCCAGGACTGTTGGAGTGGGGCTGTCCCAAGTGTGTGCTGGCACTGGTGACAGGCTAAGTTCTGACCACCAAGGACTGCTGAGCTGGGCTGTGTCCCCTACTGCCCTCCCAGCCTCATGAAGCAGACGCCGGATCTTTGACTTCCGAGTTTCTGGCAGGAGCTGGCGCGCTCTCTATTTTAGGCAAAGATTTTGTTAATTCTATAGAACTCTGAGGCACGTTGCTGAAACTCCATGCAGAGGAAGAGGCTGTGGAAAATGTGTCGGGCATTCTAAGACTGTATGACTTACGTATGAAAACCCAAAATAGGATTGTAACCGGCAGGATTATGCCGATGGCAGACGTGATGAGGAAAAGTTCCCACAGGCATGCTTCCCCACTCATGGAGAGTGAGCAGGGTGCAGAGGGGGGATGCAGAAGGTACACACTCCCCCCATACCCTGCATGAAGATTATCCCATTTCCACGCTCCTTCAAGAGGAAGAAGATTGGGAAAGGTGACATCGGGCACTGTTTGTGTGTGTGAGAGAGAAATAAGACAGAAATCTTACATCCTGAAACATGGGGTGGTAAAGTGACTCTTTGAAGTTTGCAGAGATTAGTTTGAGGTCAAGGAAGGGCGGGTGGAAGGCTGTACTCTCTTGATCCTTGCAGGGCCATTTCAGAACAAAAGGAGCTGAAGGTCGCGTGGCTCCTCTTCTATTATTATAACACAATATCTGGTGCGGGGTAATTGACAGAGAGAGGAAGCTTATTCAGCTCAAGGCTGGAAGCTGGAAGCCTGAGAGCATTCGCTGAGGGAGAATTTAATTTTAATTTTATGGATCATGGTACAGGGTACAGGGATCTCAGGCACGACGAGCAGTGTAAGGGGGCCAGCCTGGGTCTCCCTTCCTTCCAGGTTTCTTTTCTTCCCTTTTCTTTCTAGTCTCTCTCTCTCCCGCACACACACTTTGTTTCTTGGGACAGAGTTTCCTGTAGCCCAGGCTGGTCTCCATGTTGCTGAGGCAAGCCTTGAACTCCTCTTCCTGCCTTTACCTCCTGATTGCTGGGGACTACAGGTGTGCAGCACCACACCCTGTTGTAGAGTATTATTTTAAGATGTATTATTTGCATTTCTTTATGCTGTGGAACATTTGTTTAATGATGCAAAGATGTGTTGCATTCTTTTATGTTGCATTTACTTAACTCTGTGAAGCTGTGTTACTGTGCCTGTCTAAAACACCTGATTGGTCTAATAAAGAGCTGAACAGCCAATAGCAGGAGAAAGGATAGGCGGGGCTAGCAGATAGAGAAAACAAAAAGGAGGCGGGGAGAAAAGGAGGAGGACTCCAGGGGCCAGCCACCCAGCCACCCAGCCACCCAGCCACCCAGCCACCCAGCCACCCAGCCACCCAGCCACCCAGCCACCCAGCCACCCAGCCACCCAGCCACCCACAGAGAAAGAAGTAAAGAAAGGTATACAGAAAGAGAGAAAGATAAAAGCCTAGAGGCAAAAGATAGACAGGATAATTTAAGAAAAGCTGGCTAGAATTAAGTCAAGCTAAGGCTGGGCATTCATAATTAAGAATAAGCCTCCGAGTATTTATTTGGGAGCTGGGTGGCGGGCCCCCCAAAGAACAATGAGGAAAGTAAAAAACAACCAACAACAATATCCAGCTGTTTTTAGGTTTTGCTCCATGGTGTTTTGTGTCCCCTTCTAAGGGAGAACCAAGGTTTCTTAGACTGGGTGGTACTATATAGTTCTCCACATATCCAAGTTGCCAGGGACACCCAGGATGAGGGCAGAGGGCCATGGAGGTATTGGCAGGGCTTTGAGCTCAGAACTAAAGCTCACTGAGTGGGGACATCTTCTGATGTGGTGGCACCTGCTGCATTTCACAGCTGTGTTCTGAACCCAATGAAGAAGGTTCACCCAGCCACCACTGGAAAGCCAAATGAGGGTGACCAGCCAGCCAGATGAGTGTCCTAGTGGTCATGGGGAAGCCAGGGCCAGTAGGAGCCCTGCGCTCCATCCATAGAGAATTTCCTGAATTCTGCCCGGTCTACTAGCAATTAGCCTCCTGGTGCTGTGGGTTTTCCGTACTCTCTAGCACAGCGGAGACTCTCTGCTTAATCTCAGCATCATGGAAACAACAAAGGGCTCAGAGACAGATGCCTGGAGAGGGGGAAGAGGCCCCCACTGCTCAGACCTTCATGCATCCCCTGACACTGACAGTATTTGTGGTCTCTGCCATCAAGAACAGAAATGGACAGGAATGTGGTGCAATGTATCTCTAAAAAAACAAACAAAAAAAAAACCAATTTTGTTCTTCAGTCCTGGCTCAGTCTGATGCCTAAGGCCAGGGAGTGTTGGAGTGTTTCTGTACCTGTTTTTATCCACTCCTCATGCGTGCCTTAGCTACCCTCTACCCCTGGCCTGTTGAAGAAGCAGCTGCTCCATCCGAAGTTGCAAAGCAGAAAGCTGGGCCTTTGAAAGTGACACCAAAGAGAGAAGCCCGTTTCATAGCTGATGCTCGTTTTGGGATCCCCTGACCTGGCCTAGCTGGAGGCAGCAAAGCTTTGTTCAAACTCCTCTAATAGGTTTTCTACCCCCCCCCCCACATCCCCCAGCCCCCACAACAGGTTTCTCCACTGATGCAGTAAGCCAGATCAAGCTGAATTGAAAAGGTATAACAACAGGTTTATCTGAGCAAATCAACTCCCAGGTGGGTTCTCCAGTCCCAGAGATGGAAGCCAGAGAAGCTGTACTCCTCAACTAAAGCAGGAGACTTTATAGGTTGTAGGTGAGGGGTGATGACAGTGTCTGCTACAAGGTGGGTTTGTGCCCAAGTATCGTCCAAACTGAGTGCTTTATGTGGGGACTTGGGCGGAGGCAACTTCAGGGGAGGAAGCTGCCAAGAATGCCAAAATGGGCTTTTCGGTGCCTTTCCTTTGTTTGGAGACTGAGTGGGCAGGGTATGGAGAGAGACAGAAATGGGGCAAGCTGGAGGTTCCAACCAAACATCTTTTATTTAGGAGCCAGAGAAAAAAGAGCTCTTCCTGCTGTGAGTCGGCCAGGTCTCTCCTCCCCCTCCTCCTCCCCCTCCTCCTCCCCCTCCCCCTCCCCCTCCCCCTCCTCCTCCTCCCCCTCCTCCTCCCCCTCCTCCTCCCCCTCCCCCTCCTCCCCCTCCTCCTCCCTCTCTTGCTCTTCCCTCTCTCCTCTTTCCTCCTTCCCTTTTTCATTCTCCTTATTCTTCTTCTTACCTCATTCCATTTTGAGACTAGCCACACACCTAGGATGGCCTGGGAGTCTCAACCTCCTTTACCTCCCAAGGGCTGAGTCTAAGAATGTTTATCACTAGGCTGGGTGTGGTGGCACACACTTTTATTTTTTTATTTTTTTATTTTTTTTGGTTTTTCGAGACAGGGTGTCTCTGTGCAGCTTTGCGCCTTTTCTGGAACTCACTTGGTAGCCCAGGCTGGCCTCGAACTCACAGAGATCCGCCTGTCTCTGCCTCCCGAGTGCTGGGATTAAAGGCGTGCGCCACCACCGCCCGGCAGGCACACACTTTTAATCCCAGCACTTGGGAGGCAGAGGCAGGTGGATCTCAAGGCAAACCAGGTCTACAGAGTGAGTTCCAGGACAGCCAAGGCTACACAGAGAAACCCTGTCTCAGGGAGAATAAAAAAAGAAGTGCTCACCACTGCACTTGGCTTTGCTGGACCTTCTTAGCCCGAAGCTGGTCTGGCTTTTGGGCTCCAGGTTGACAGAGACTTGAGGGACGAATCTCTGGGACAGACAGAGGAGAGGAGGAGATGCTTAGAGAATGTCTTGAAGAATCTGGACCCCACAGAGTCAAAGGCCTTGGTCTTTGAGGCTCAGTGAAGGGGGAAGCAGACATTTGCAACAGAGTCAAGGCTGTGGCCCAAAGTCAAGGGCACACAGGGAGTCCTCACTGCACAGGCTCGGCACTCCCAGAGCCTCTTGCAGCTGGTCCTTCTGAAGGGTGAGGGCAGCAGCTGGGACCCCAAAGGCCCTTCCTTGGTGGTGGATCCCACGCTCCTGGGAGGATGCTGAAAAAACGGTGAAGAGCTGAGGCTTTAGTGTGGAGGGGAGGTGTCTTCCCGGGGAATGTGTGAGGCCCGACTGAAGCTGGGCTGCCTCCGCCAGGGGCAGAGACCCTGGGTTGCCTGTGTGTGCTGGTGACAGAGAGTATTCTAGACGCCCACTCCGAGCCCAAGACTATTCTGCTTCAACAAAAATTGTAAAAATGTTGACAGTTCGCTACAGTGACTGTTTCCTAACCCACAGAAAGGAAGACTCAAAGGTCAGAATACTAAGGGCTCAAAGATCCTGATTACAGGGGCGGGGAGGTGGTTTTTGTTTTTTTAATTTTTTAACAGGGTCTCTTTGCTGCCCTGGCTGTCCTGGAACTTGCAAGTCCTGGGATCAAAGGCATGGGCCACCCCACTGGCTAAGGAGGTGGGGCCTGTTTAAAGTGGCAGAGTCCCTCAGACCTGGAGTTTATTCTCCCACCCTGCAGCCCGCTAAGATGGAGGGCTCACCTCTGTTAGGTCCAAAGGAAACTCCAGTTCCAAAAACTCCAAAGGCAGCCCAAATATCCAGAAGTAGCCTCCACCTGGACTACAGGAGCATTTCTGGCAGTTAGATAAAAGCCAAGCCGGGTGGTGGTGGCGGCGGCGGCGGCGGCGGCGGCGGCGGCGGCGCACGCCTTTCATCCCAGCACTAGGGAGGCAGAACCAGGCAGATCTCTGTGAGTTCGAGGCCAGCCTGGTCTACAGAGAGAGCTCTAGGACAGGCACCAAAACTTACACAGAGAAACCCTGTCTCGGAAAAAAAAAAACAACCCCCCCCTCAAAAAAAAAAAAAAAAAAAACAACCAACCAACCAAACAAAAGGCCAGCATTCTTCAGAACTGGTGAAGCCGGTTCCCCTCTCCCCAAGGAGGTCATTCCCCTATCGCTGGCAGAAGGGACAAATGCTTATCTATGGTGCCTATTAGCATACCAAAGCTCCTGCCGGCCTCAGGCTCCCTCTGTGTCACGAGTACTTACACATTTCAGAGTCCATGCTGGTATCATGGCTTTTTTCAGCTTTTCTCATCAGCCACCCCTATAAACTTTCCCCGGCTCGGGAGCCTCCCTCCCTCCCATGTCCTCAGCTCCCTCCTAGAGTTTACTCTGTCTCTCGTGCCCATCCCTTCACTCTGCTCCTTCTGCTCCATCTCCCTCCTGGAGCCGCCCCCGCCCGCCTCTCCCCGACCCTCCTCCCGCCTCCCCCCCTGCCTCCCAGCTGCCTGCTGGTCTCTGTCCTCCTAGCATTGCGGGAGCCTGCGGTTTAAGTCCCCCAGGTACATCACGCAGCTTCCCTAGGCCTCCAGGCCTCTACTTGGAATCCTCCCTCTGGTGAGTCCCTGTTAGAGACCCATTGCCTCCCTCTCTAATCTCTTCTCCTCCTCAGAGATTCCGTTGAGCCTAGATGTTTTCCTGCAAACCGCTCGGCCTCACACAGCTCAATGGCCACAAAATAGCACACTTGATTTCCAAATTCTTGCAGATTGTAACAACTTCTGCCACCTCATAAGCAAATGATCCCAAGTCTCTTAGCTCTAAGCCTTCTCTACTTTCCAAGTCTCTTATCACTCTCTACACTTTCTTTGCTCTCTGCTCTCAAAAAAACCAAACCAAACCAAACCCCCCCCACACAAAACAAACAAACAAACAAACAAAAAACAACAACTTTTAAGATCATTGGTTAAACTCTCTTTATCTCAGGATTTTACTTACTGGGTGTGGTTAAAATCTGTAACATCTGTAACAAAAGTTAGCTTAAAATTTGGAAAGAAGCCGGCAGTGGTGGCCCACACACGACTTTAATCCCAGCACTCAGGAGGCAGTCACAGGTAGATCTCTGTGAGTTTGAGGCCAGCCTGGGCTACAGAGTGAGTTTCAGGACAGCCAAGGTTGTTACACAGAGAAACCCTGTCTCGGAAAAGAAAAGAAAAGAAAAGAAAAGAAAAGAAAAGAAAAGAAAAGAAAACAGAACAGAATAAAATAGACTCCTTGTAACGAAAAGGACTGATAGTAAAAAAAAAAGATACATAGATATTATTATTATTATTATTATTATTATTATTATTATTATTATTATTGGTTTGAGACAGGTTTCTCTGTGTAGCCTTGGCTGTCCTGGAACTCACTTTGTAGACCAGGTTGGCCTCTAACTCAGAGATCTCCCTGCCTCTGCCTCCTGAGTGCTGGGAATTAAAGGCATGTGTCGCTACCACCCAGCTACACAGGTAATTTTTTTTTCAGATTTATTTATTTATGTACACAGAAGAGGGTGCCAGATCTCATTACAGATGGTTGTGAGCCACCATGTGGGTGCTGGGAATTGAACTCAGGACCTCTGGAAGAGCAGTCGGTGCTCTTAACCTCTGAGCCCTACACAGGTAATCTTAATTTGCTACTGCATGCTTGTATGTAACTTGAATTCAACTCCTGTTTATAAACATAGATCTCTTACAGCATACTGTGTATATATATATATAAAACTTGGATTCAGCTCTTGCTGGACAGGCAGCTGTTGGACAGATGTCCTCACAGATGGACTTAGGTGCTATTTTTCTGTGTGGTCATAGGTAAACACACATAAGATTCCTCCCTCATATCCCTCTTGCTTTATTTATGTTTTGTTTTTTTTCTTCAGTGCTGGAGATGGAACCCAGGGCCTTGTGCATACCGACAAGTGTTATTTGTTATTTATTTATTGGTGAAGGTTGATACAATGATTCCATTTTGACTGACAAATTTCACAGGTACAGATTCTTGTGATAAAACAATTTCTGGGCCTCTACCACATACCACATGAGTGTGGTTGACAGTATTGAGACTCACTTGAATTTTGTAGTGGAATAGATTCTGATTGTCTAACTGTGCTTGCCACACATACATGCACACTTGCCTTCTCATGCACACATACATGTTTGTACACACGGTCATATGTTCACACATATGTGCACACATGTATTGTACACATATGCCTGTGCATGTGCCTGCACCACTTGTATTCTTCCATACAAGTACACATATATGTTTACACATATGCATGCACATACACCCTCACACACATGTACATATTCATAAGCATCACACACACATATGCTCAGCACATACTCACAAGCATCACACACACACATGCTCAGATGTGTATAAATGCGCATACAAGTACACTCACACGTGCATACCCACAGTGGTGGGTACGTTAGTTACTGGATTATGGTAATTGTTTCACAGAGTATATGGAGACCAAATCACCATATTGCACACTCATCCACAGACACCAGTGATGCTAGAGGAAGTAAACATATCTTGGGAGTTATTGAGTTGAGCTAAGGACAAGTTTTATCAGGACCTCCCTCTAAAACAGGAAAAAGGAATGGACACTGTGTCTCCTCACCTGCCACCTGTGTCCCACTGTTTGTCTGGCAGCCATGAGAGGAAAATGTCCATTTTTGGTTTTTGATCCTTCAAGGACAGGGAAGTGTGGAGATTACCCATTCCCACCGGGGGTCTGGGCCCTGCCTCAGGTGCTGTCTACATTGGTGAAGGGAGCGTGTGGGGAAATCCCACTGTGGCCAAGTGGGAGGCTGAAAGACTACGAGGGACAAGATCTCACAGAGAGGAGCAGAGATGGGGCTGAGCCAGATCCAAGCCGAGTGTCAGAGGGGACCTGCTCGCATGTGGCCTCCAGGGCCGGCTCCTTTTGAAGCAATTACACTGGGCCTCTTTTTGCAGCGGCTCCCTCTGATAGCAGCGATCCGTTCCTGTTATAGTCTAGATGAAAGGCTCGGGGTTAAAATTCGCCTCACAGGAAATTCATTCATATAGTGTTTAGTGGAAGAGGCTGCTGAGTATGTGTGGGGAATACAAACTCAGCCCAAAGCAGCAACCTGAACCGATGCCGCTGATGATCCAGGAGTGAGGCAGGACTTCCATGGGGCCCAGAGGGAGTCCACAGAACCAGTCATTGGAGTTGGGTGGTCACACTTGGCAGCCCGGGGGCAGAGAATTTCTGTGAGTTCCAGGCTTGGGCTGCATAGTGGGACCCTGCCTCAGACAAACAAAATAAAGGGCTGTGGCCATGGCTCAGTTGGCAGAGTGCTTGCTTAGCATGCCTGAAGCCCTGGGGTTTATTTCTAGTACCACAAAAGCTAGTTGTGGTGGCCCAGTAGAGGCTCAAGGCGTCTTCAGATCACATAGGCCAGCCTGGGTTACATGAGACCCTGTCTCAACAAGGCAAAATAACAACATGAAAGAGAGACACATAGAGATAGAGAGAGAAAGAAAGAATATGAATTTGTTATTGGAAAACCCATGTGAAGATGTTTTACCCCAGAAGCTGGATGTGGTGGGGCATACTCATAATCTCAGCTCTGGAGGTGGAGGCTAGCCTGGGCTATGTGAAACCCTGCCTAAAAGAGCCAACCCCCCTCCCCCAAACAAACAACAACAAAATCAAACAGAATGTCTTCTTACCCTATATATTTGCAGTTCTCACCCTGGGGGGTGAGCTGTTGGCATCTAGAAGGCCGGGGATATGGCTTAAGGTCCCAAGGTGGCCAAGATGGTCCCCAAGACCAGCAATTTATCCAGTACCAAGGCCAGACATGCAGTGCCAGAAACCTCTACCGCAAATGGGCCTTTCAGGAAAGAGGGATGAGTCTGGCTTTGGGCAGAAAAGAATGCAGGCGCTTTCATATTTTATATTTGTGTGGAAAATACATCGTTTCTTATAAAGAGCAAAGTGCTCCCCTCCACCCCCCACCTGGGGAAATGGCTGTCTCTCTCAGCGCACCCTGTGACTCAGACACACATTCATCCCTGCTTTTTCATTGTGATTGATTTAAGGCAGCCAGAGAATTAATTGGTTTAAATGTTCCAACCTGAAGGCAAGTTCCCTTGATGGATGCGCATGCCTGGTGCAGAGAGGACAATCAATAGACATTTGCAGAGTACACAGAGCAGTGAAGGGCTACTGGGGCAGGGAAGAAGGGGGGCTCCCTTTCTGCTGTAAGAGTTTGCTTCCAGGTGACAGTATGAGGTCAGAGGCCCAGGGCATTCAGAAAGGACCACACAGGTTCAGCAGGTGGAGAATGAGCTGGGTCGACACAGCAACTAGAGTCAGAAAAAGCCTCCTCAATTTCCCAGCCTCTCAGGATGCTTCCCAGCCTCAGAGGGATCATTAAAGATGCTCTTTGGAGAAGCAATTTTAGCTCTTGTTGCAAACACTTCTTTCTATTCGGTGTCTTCTTTAAAAGCTTCTGTCTGCCGTCTTCTTCTCAGAAAATGCTTCGAGAAAGAGATAATGAGGTGGGCAGAGCTGAAGCTCTGTGGTCTGCTCACCTAGCTTGCAGAAAGCCCTGGGCTCCATCATCTGCACTTGGAGAAGTCAATCCATCAATCAGTCATCAATCAACCAACCAATCAAAATAAAAGCAAAACAATAAAAACAAACAGATCAGTGGTGTGTGCTGTAAAACTTCACCATGGGCAACTGGGAGCCAGGGCCAAGGTGTGGGAGGGTAGGAGAGTGCTTGCACTGGGAATTAGCACAGGGAGGTCATACAGGAAGTTTGTGTGTGTGTGTGTGTGTGTGTGTGTGGAGAGAGAGAGAGAGAGAGAGAGAGAGAGAGAGAGAGAATGGAGTATTGCATTGTAGTCTTGATGTCTGTGGAGGGTGGCGGTTTTGACCCTAGGGCTGTAGGGCTTCAGGAATTTTAGGGACAAAGGCCTCCATGTTGTGGGATATTTGTACACTGTGTGAAGATGTATTGCTGTGATTGGTGTAATAAAAAGCTGAATGGTCCGCAAAGCTACACAGAGAAACCCTGTCTCGAAAAACCAAAAAAAAAAAAAAAGCTGAATGGTCAATAACTAGACAGGAGATATAGGTGAGACTTCTGGACAGACAGAACTCTGGGAAGAAGGAAGGCGGAGTCACCAGCCAGACTTGGAGGAAGCAGGATATGCAGCAGGAGAGGTAACAGCCATGAGCCATGTGGCAAAATGTAGATTAATATAAATGGGTTAATTTAAGTTGTAAGAGTGAGTTAGAAACAAGCCTAAGCTATATAGCTGAGCTTTCATAATTAATAGAAAGTCTCCATGTCATTATTTGGGAGCTAGCTGGACAGAGAAAGACTCATTATACCTCCATCTGTTTCTTAGATGTGATGCAAAGCCGGGTGAGGCATCAGAGTTCTGGGAGGCAGTGATGAACTCCTGAGGCTGCATCCGTCTTTACTTGGGTGGCTTGTGACATCAGGTGATGCCTCCAGAGTGTCCCTGACCCCACAGCTCCCAGTAGAGGGAGTAGGAGGGCTATGCCTCCATCAGTCAGGTGCCTCATCAGGGGGCCAGGTTGAGGTATGACTTCATGTTAATATCTTTTTGTTTATGTGTGTGTACATGTACATATGTAGCTAGAGGTCAACTTTGGTTATCATCCTCAATCCCTCTCCACATATATTTATTTAGTTTGAGTCAGGGTCTCACTAGCCTGCAACTCTTTATGTAGACCTCGCTGGTCTCAAACTATAGAGATATGACTGTCTCTGTCTCCCCAGCGTGTTGAGATTAAAGGCAAATGCCATTATGCCAGGTTCCACCTTACTAAATTTTTATTTTTAGATTTATTTTATTTTATTTTTTGTGTATGAGTGTTTGCCTGCAAGTATATATATATGCAGCACATGCATGCCTGGTGCCTGTGGAGACCAGAAGAGGGTGTCAGGTCCTCTGGAACCAGTGTTACAGGTGGTTGTGAGCCACCATGTGGGTGCTGGGAACTGAGCCTGGGTCTTCTGTAAGAGCAAGTGCTTTTAACTGCTGAGTCATTTCTCTAGCCCTCTCCACTTTAATTTTTAATTTTCTTTTTTGAGACAGGGTCTTTCGCTGACCTTAGAACTCAGCTGATTGACTAGGCTAGCCATTGAGCTCCAGGGATTCTCTCTGGTCCCCCAGCTCTGGGATACAGATACGTGCCACTACATCTGCCTTTCTAATCCAATGCCAAACTCCTGTCCTCCTGCTTTTAAGACAAACACTTGACTGAGCTGTCTTCCTGGGCTCCTATACTTGTATCTTTAGGGAAGAAGCACCCTGCTGTGGGTGTTGCAGGGCCAAAAGGGGTCCTCCTGAATGAACACCTCAAATTTCATGACGGGGGCCCTGATGCCTATAGGATGTTCTGCAAGGATGAAAGAGTTGGGGATAAAGGACTGAAAACAAACCAGAAATCCCTGTTAACTAGACCTTGACACATGCTGCCTGAGCCCAGTGACTTAGGATGTCTGATATAAACGTTTGGAGTCTAACCCCTAAAGACCCATGGGGCCTGTGTTAGTGACTTTTCTGCTGTGATAAAATTCCATAACTGGTGCACATCTTTAATCCCAGCACTCGGGAGGTAGAGGCAGGAGGATCTCTGTGAGTTCGAGGCCAGCCTGGTCTACAGAATGAGTTCTAGGACAGCTGGGGCTCCACAGAGAAACCCTGTCTTGGAAAAAAAAAATACCATGATCAAAGGCAACTTAAGGAAGACTTTGTTTTGCTTTCGGTTCCAGAAGGTTAGGTGTCCGTGACGGTGGGAAAGGCATGGTGGCAGCAGGGAGCTGAGAAATGATATCTCAAAAGCACACAGGAAGCAGAGAGTGAATGGGAAGCGGGGTGAGGCTATTAACTCTCAAAGCCTGTCCCTCAGTGACGTACTTCTTCCTGCAAGGCTCCGCACCCTAAAGGTTCCATAACCTCCCCAAATGTCTCCACCAACCATGAGCCTATGGGGGACATTTCTCATCCAAATCATCACAGAGCCTTAACCCAAATGGCCAGTCTCAGAAAGACAATGCACACTGTGAAACTTGCAACTTAATGAGATAGTGAGATACTCGACTGTCCATGCGCAAATGTCCCAAGAGGCAAGAGCAAATAACATCTCTCCTCACTGTTAAAAAGGACCCCCCCCCCTCTTGGAGTCCCCTTTCTGTGAACTCCCTGTTATGTGCTCTTAAAATGTGCTTTAATAAACTCTCTTTGTCTTGTCATGACCTTTGGTAAATTCTTTTGCTCTCTGTGTCATTGGCTGTCACACACAGTAGAAAGCGCTTTAAAAAAATCAAGGTGAAAACTCACATAACAGGAGGCTGGAGAGACAGCTCAGTGGTTAAGAGCACAACTGCTTCTTCGGAGGACCCAAGTTTGATTCTCACATCCCCACTGTGGAGCTCACAAGTGCCTGTAGCTCCAGCTCCAGTGGAGCCTACGGCTCTGGTGTCCTTGGGGCACCCGCACTCATGTGCACATACCCACACATACCCCATAATAACAAGCAAACAAACAGCCTGGTGATGGTGCTGCATACCTTCACTCCTAGCACTTGGGAGGCAGAGGCAGCTGGATCTCTGTGACTTCGAGGCCAGCCTGGTCTACAGAGCAAGTTCAAGGACAGCCAGGGCCACAGGGAGAAACCCTGTCTCGAAAAACTAAAACCAACCCACCAACCAAACAAACAAACCCATAATATAAAATTAACCATCTCTTTAAAGAAGCAGATTTGGAAAATTACATTTCTGTGTGTGTGTGTGTGTGTGTGTGTGTGTGTGAAAGAGAGAGAGAGCACGGGTGCTTGTGAAAGTGTTTGTTGCAGCATGTGTGTGAGAGTCAGAGGACAACTGACTTTGTTTTGAGACAGGGTAGCCCTGGCTGTCCCGGAACTCACTCTGTAGACCAGGCTGGCCTTGAACTCAGAGATCCGCCTGCTTCACCTCCCAGTGTTGGGATAAAGGGGTGCTCCACCACCACCCACCTGAGGACAGCTTTCAAGGACTGGTTCTCTCTTTTCATTGGGCGCTTAACTGGCGAGACATCTCTCCAGCCCCCTCTGACTAGTTTTTATCTTCATTCTGTCTGCGTGGACATTTCTTTTATTCATCTAGCATGTGTTTGTATGTGTGTGTGTGGGCTTGACTGTGCCACGGTAAGTGTGTGGAGGTCAAAGGAAGACTATGGGAAACAGAGGGTCAACCTTCAGGAACCTGTTCTCTCCTTCCACTATGTGGGTCCTGGGGATCAAACTCAGGTCCTCGGGCCTATCCCAGGGCTAGTGGAGGATTAGGCAAGGTTAGAGGCTGTTTCTAATTTACATGGACACGATTAATTGCGGGGAGAAGGAGCTAGGGTTTCAAGTAGCTCGGGCTGACCTTGAACTCACTGTGTAGCTGAGGATGCCTTGAACTCTTGATCTTCTGGCCTCTACTTTCCAAATGCAGGCGTTATAGGAGTGTACCACCACACCCATTTATGTAGTGCTGGGATGGCCCCCAGGGCTTTGTATATTTCATGCAAGCTTGGCAAGTACTCTTCCAACTTAGCTACATATCCAGCCTGGCATTTTCCTTTTCAGCACTAGGGGCTGAACTCAGGGCCTTGCTCATAATATGGAATCTACCACTGAGCTGGGCTCATTTTTTTTTTTAATCTTAAAAAAAAAAACAACAACCAGATTTATTTGTTTTATGTGCGTTGGTGTTTTGCCTACATGTGTGTCTACATGTATGTCTGTGTGAGGTGCCAGATCCTCTGGAACTGGAGTTACAGACAGTTTTGAGCCACCATGTGGGTGCTGGGAATTGAACCTGGGTCTTCTGGAGGATCAGCCAGTGCTCTTAACCACTGAACCATCTCTCCAGCCCCTTAGTTTTTACTACTGGCCTTCACCTCCCTCTACCTGGGTCTGTGATCCTTCTGCCCTACCTTCTGAGTGTCTGGGATTATAGCCCTGCACCACCAGGCCCCATGAGAGCCTGACTTTTAAAATAGGTGCATTGCCTATTTATTATCTTGATGACTTTCTGGCCTCCCCTTCACCTGTCCTGTACTCAAGATCATTGTCTCACCTCACTGTAGTCCTTGTCCTATTTCTGGTGTTTTTTGGTAAAACTGGTCTGTAGCAGGAAGTTTTCCTGTGTCCTGCAGCCTCTTGGTCCCAAGTAAACACATAGAGGCTTATATTAATTACAAACTGTTTGGTCTATGGCTCAGGCTTATCATTAACTAGCTCTCAAAACTTAATTCAACCCATTTCTACTAATCTATGTTTTGCCACGTGGCTTCGTGGCATTACCTGTGTTCTATTACATCTTGCTCCCTGGCCACGCTCAACGTCTCCTCACTCCACCTTCCTGCTGTCTGTATCTTTGCTTGGATTCCCAGCTGGCTCTATTCTGTCTTGCTATAGGCCATAGCAGCTTCTTTATTAACCAATGGGAGTTACACATATTGATAGCATACAGAAAGACCATTCCACAGCACTTCCCCTTTTCTGTCCAATCAAAAGGGAGGGTTTTTATTTGAACATAGTAAAATTACATATAACGAAAGAGTTATCAAGCAAGAATTACAGTTACAATATCTAGTCTATTTGTCTTTGGCAAAATTAAAGAAAATACTCTATCATCTATCCTATCTTTGTGAGTCTAAAGTTTCATATCTAATTGAACTTTTATCATAACTAAGGGAAACTATAATTATAACTATCTAGTCTTCAACTCCATCAAACACCCCAGAAGGATATAATATTACCCAAGTAAACAGGAAGTGCATTGTAAGCAACTTCCAAAACTCTAGAAATTACAGAGACAGCTGGCTGCCTGGACAGTCACCCAAAGTTCTTCTGTAATGTTGGGACATCCATCTTCAGCCTACAGGCCTAGAGTCTCTGGCATACTTTTTGGTGAAGCAGGAAATTTGAAGGACCGTTTCACCTATTTTGGCAGAGTTTGTCAGTCGCTTTCCTCTGTGTCCTGCAGAATGTCTGGCAGTTTCTTCTGTGAAGCAGGAACCTGAAGGGCCATCTTGCCTTGTTTTGGCAAACTTCAGTGGTCATTTTTCCATGGGTCCTGCATGTCCAGTTTATACAACATACTGTCAAACAGTCCAGGTAAGAGCAGTTTCTTGACCAAATGGCCAGCCATTTCTATATATTGTAAACAAACTCCATAATGAGTTTCTTTGATGCCCGTTTGAAGTAATTGGTGCTGCTAGGAACAGACATGTCTCACTGTCCAGAAAGATCTAAGTTCTTAAAACATTTTAAATACCATATTCTGTAGGTCTTTAAAGTGTTTGAAGATTACCTACCTAATTAAAATATATCTTTGTATACCTAGAAAACTTAACTAACATGACTATAAGTTTGATTATCATAGATGACTAATTATTAATCTGTATTTCTTATTTATACATTACAATTTTAAATGAGTTGCATAAACACAACACCTTTTTTTTTTTTTTTTTGAGACAGGGTTTCTTTGTGTAGTTTTGGTGCCTGTCCTGGATCTCGCTCTGTAGACCAGGCTGTCCTGGAACTCACAGAGATCTGCCTGGCTCTGCCTCCCCAGCACTGGGATTAAAGACTTGCACTACCACCACCTGGCTGAATAAACATAATACCTTAAACAAGAGTAGAAATATACACACGGTATAACAAAATTGACCTTTAATTTGTATCAATAAACCAAATCCATATCAATGTAAAATATTTTGAGATTAACAATTGTTTTTGGATCAAAGTAGATTCTTTTTTTTTTTTTTTAAAGATTTTTATTTATTTATTATGTATACAGAAGAGGGTTCTGTATTACATTACAGATGGTTGTGAGCCACCATGTGGGTGCTGGGAATTGAACTCAGGACCTCTGGAAGAGCAGTTGGTGCTCTTAACCTCTGAGCCATCTCTCCAGTCCCCAAGGTAGATTCAATAATCTATCTTTTAAAAATAATTTCTGTATCATATCCCCTTTTCTTTTAGAAAGAGATTGACTATGACCAATAGCAATTTGTAACTAACCCCCCTAAACAAAGACAAACATCCGTAATTCATTTTTTGGGAATGTGGGCATAGTTTTCTAGGCTACTTCCTGCTGAAATAATGAGCATTGGTAATCTTTGGGGGAACCTGAGAAAATTTAGGATTATGGTCAAGTCCTGACTAGAGTAGTCTATAAGGCTAGATCATCTCAGCCAGCAATCTTGAGGTCTTTCTGGATACAGAACTCAGAGGAAACTGCAACAGAGGCACTCTGAAACATCGCATCATCTGGGCCATCTCTTCCCATTGAAGGTTTTTCAGGGGGTCTTGTTTGATTAAACCATATTAATCTGGAAGCAATTCACAGGTTCTCATCTTCTGTGGAAACAAAAGCAGAACCTCTTTTCCAAAGCAACATATCCTTAGACCCAAATTTTGAATACCTTTAAAATATGTATGTTGGTTTAACTCAACATCCTTTCTGCAGTTAGCTCATTAACAATCAAAAATTCAAAGGAAACACAATAATATACATAATCCAGACTCTGTGATTTTCCATCCTTACGTGGCTTCTTTTATATTACTTTTACTGTCTCTTTAAAGACTTTATTTTTTTAAACTATTTCTTTCTTTATATAACTGCCTATACTCTTTTCCTCTCTCTTCCAAACCTACATACATTTTTACATATGCTGTAAACCATTTACAGGTTTTTTTCCGTCTGAATCTGTCCTGTTGTGTATCTGTAATTCTTTCCTGACAAGGAGAGTTTTTAAACTGTTAAGCTGTGTGGCTAGGACCAAAGCTGCGGTTTTGGCTAATGGCTCTGCCCTGCTCAGTTTTTCAACATGGTGAAGGTACGTTTACCACCAGCTCTGGGAGCTATGCTCACCACCAACTCTGGGAGCAGTGGGTCTATGTCTCCACCAAGCAGCATGCAGCCCAGAAACACTATAGCAAAAGCTAATGAATGCCGCATGCTATACAGCTTGGAGATACCTCTGTCTACCGTGTTGGGAATCAGCCATACTGTGCTCAAGTTCGAATGCCGTGGCGTCTCTGTACCACAGCCTGCATGAGAGACAGGAAACTCCGTTAGCTCCGTTTCAGAATCTTTTTTTTTTTTTTTCAGCTCTTTTAGGTTTTAGGTGGAAATTCTTGCCACCACATTTGGGTGCCAATTTTTGATGGAAGTTTCTGTCCCGCCCAGTCCCACAGCCATTCAGTCCCAAATAAACACACAGAAGTTTATATTAATTATAAATGTTTGGCTTATTGCTCAGGCTTATAACTAACTAGCTCTTATGCTTAGATTAACCCATAATTCTTGTCTATGTTTAGCCACTTGGCTTGGTACCTTTTCTCAGTCCAGCATTCTCATCTTACTTCCTCTGCATCTGGCTGGCGACTCCATCTCTGCCTTTCCTCTTCCCAGCATTCTCCTAGTCTGCTCAACCCACCTACACTTCCTGCCTGGCTATTGGCCAATCAGCATTTTATTAAACCAATAGGAGTGACAAATCTTTACAGTGTACAAGAGCATTATCCCACAGCACTGGTCCCAGTGGATCCAGGAACAAACCCTTTCAGAAATGCCAGTTTGCCACCGGATACAGGGAGAAGAGTGACCGGTAGGTGGCAGCAGCGTGCTTCCTTGAATGGCTCAAACACTTGAAAACAAACGACCAACCTTTCCACTGGCCCTTGGGAGACAGGGCCAGAGCTGGACTCTGGGGTGAGGTCAAGGAGGGCACATGGTGGGGGTAGGGGGGCACACTGCTGCTTCCTGCTGCTGTCTGCTCGGATCCTGCTTCTCCTTAAGAGCCTGCTTCCACGGAGGTTCCCCAGCGTCCATCACCCATCTCAGGCATAGGGAGGTGTCTGGTTTCTGTTGTAGCCACTGGTCATATATCACCCTAGAATGTGGGAAGTGGGGCTGGTTAGAAAGAGGATGGTTGTTCAGGTGTAAAGTCTGTGCTTGATTCTGAACAGTTAGAAGGAAAAAGCAACTGCAAAACAAACAAATAAAATAAAAATAAAAATCATAGTGAGTTTCCTGTTGGTCATGGGGGGTGACAGTGCTTTGGATGGTCTGGTTCCAGGACATATGTTATCAGGATGAGTTTTCTGAGTCCCTTTTGTCTTCTGAAGCATGCTGGATCCAGTGCTACGGGACAGTTGTACCAGAGTACCGGGTTTGCAAAGCCCATTCCTGTCTGCCGTGCACAGTGGGTTGTCTGGGCTCTCCAAGGACAGCTCGGCACCCATGGTGGTTCCCATGGGTGCTCCTGTGACTCACTTGGCTTGGGGGCACACCTTGTTTTCCTGACCCTCCGTCGTTCTGCTGTCCACCCCATGGCCTGCTTGTGAGCAGCTCTTGGTGCTGTGGTGAGGAAAAGGATGTCTCAACACTATCCCTGATGACCAGAGGCAGAACTGGCTCCCAGAACTCTGCCTCCAGGTGGGAGTCTTGTTTCGGGGGGAGAGGAGGTCACTGCAAGGGTTACCTGTCCATTGAGGCTGCTGGCCACAGCCAGTCTGTGATCACTCACTGGCTTCTGCTCTAGCCAGGCAATAGGCTTGAGGTTTGCAAGATGACAAGACTCCATTCTGCCCTGGATAGGGTCCACGTACGGCTGAAGCCCAAGTGAGGGACAGGCTGGGGCAGTCCCAATAAGTGGGTCATATAAGTACCCAGAGTGGGAGTGGGCCAAGTGAGCATGAGTAGGGCTGTATGGTGTGGGTCAGGGGGTGGGGCTTCTAGATAGAAGGCTAAGCCTGACTGAGGTATACTGGCCTCCGTGGAGGTCTAGCCAGTTCCGGGGAGGTAGGTGGGAGTGTGTAACAAGGCTGGAGAGATTATTCTAGCCTAAAGCTGTTGCACTCCTGGAATGTACAGCGTTCAGCTCAGCACTCACCATCTTACCTTCTTAGTCCTCGGCTTGTTCATCTTGGTGGCTAGTGGCAGCAGAGACTGCAGGGACCCTTCACTCTACCAGAGAGAAGTGAAGGGAAAGTTCCAGGGATACCTCCTTTTGTAGAGCTGGGCCCGTTCTGGAGCTCTTGCAGTGAGGAGGGAGGCTTGTGGGAGCTCTCTAGAGAGTAGCTGGATACAAGGCCTTGCATGGAGGTACATGAATCTATTTAGCTGCCGAGACCCAGTGCCAAGGGTAGGCGTTACTTCCTCACAGTGGACAAAGGAGACCGGAGTCTAAGGTCAGAGCGCTGCTGGGCAGCCCCTCTAAGGGCTCTCTTCAACTGGTAGGTGGTCCTCTTCTTCACGGCTTGCTATGATCCCTCCTTGGCCTCCGTGGAGCAGCTGCTTTCCCCGGAAGTTATCAGGAAGACGAGGTGTGGCACCTGCTTTGCCACACAGGGCTTCCTGAGCAGGTCCCCACCCACAGCCAGAGAGCCTGTGTTCACATGGGTCCTGGCTCAAGTTTCTTGAGTACATTCTCACCTGTCCCATGATTCTCATCAGCAAACACTGGCCCAGAAAGGGGTAGGGGCAGAGGCAAAATCCTCATCCTGGAGGGAAACTGAGGCAGGTCAAGTGCTGATGGATCCAGGCTTCTGTCATGTCACAAAGATGACAGGACCTTTCTGCTAAGTGACATCCTGGTCCCTCTGCTGTGGACCTTACTCCAGGACTCCATCTTATTCTTCGCCCCATCACTGCCCCACACCCTTTCTGCTCCCTCCTCCTGACTGAAATCTCCCCAGGTTATACCTGCACCCTAGCATGGCACACCTGTGCCTTCCTGTGGCCTTGTGAATTGGTAGCTACAGTAGCCACATGGTTCTAACTAGCTCTGCAGGGTGTTGGCCGTTACCCACCTCACAGCTTAGGGAGATTAGACCCCTGGCTCCTCCTGGATCTTGCCTCGAGCTCCCACCCTGGCTTTTGTAGTCTTGCCCCAACCTGCCAAGATGCAGGGATGCCTTTGAGTCCGGCCTCCTTTTTCCTCCACTTCCACCCCAGATTGTATCCAACCCGAGTCAGCCTAACTCATCAGTCTGGCTACTGTGATCTCTCTCTTTTCAGGACTCAAGCTCTGGGGGTCCAGTTTCAGGCCCTGCTGACCTAGCTTGCTTGGCTCCCTCTCTTTGCCCGCTCCTAGCCTCTGCAGCCCACCCATGGTGTTCTCTGTCCTGTCTGGGGCCCTGGCTTGGGAGGGAAGCTCAGCCGTGACCCCTGTGTGTGAATTTCTCTAGAGTGGCACTGGCTGACCCGAGGAAAGCCTTAGTACAAAGCAAACCCCCATGTCACTTTCCCCAGGCTGCATATGTCAAAGGTGACCCTATGATGTCAGAGCCGTGGACCCTCACGGTCAGGAGGCTTCCAGACTGTCTCTGTGAGGCAGCTGTCTTTCCTCTCTTCTCCACTTTTCCTCGGGGACCGCACCAGGCTTCCACTTTCAGCAGCATGCCTTTTTGCCTTGGGACCTGGATGGTTGGAGGGGTGGTGCCCAGGTGAAGAGAAAATGCCTGTCATCCTGAAGTCATCCACCAGGGGGTGCTGTGAGCTCACCTATGATAGTTGGTGCCTGGTGCCTGGGGCTTGAGGGCTAGCTAGTAATTGGTGGCTGGTGGCTGGAGGCTGGGGAGTTAGGGAGGTAGGTTACAGGGCCCTGGGACTGCAGTGCTGTTCAATGTCAGAGGGATGAGGAGCTTCGCAGGCCTGGGTCTGTGAGTGGCCTGGGTACTTCTACTTCTGGAGAGGCAGAGCCTATTGCAGCTTGGGGTGTTAATAAGGTTCTGGGCACAGAACAGGGGCCTGCAACCTGAGCTAGAGGTCCAGGTCAGAGCTCTCCACTGAATGGCTTTGGTGGGTTCTTCAGGCTTCTGGTCCAGGGTCCTGGTCTCTGCACTGCCCTGGAGTAAAGCTCCATGATCTTAGTTAGAACGCTCTCCTGAGCCCCAGCATTTGGTGGGGCTGTTTGGGAGGTATTGAGGTCACCTTGCACGTCCCACTGCTCTTGGCTGTCCCCTCAGCAGTCTTGGTATTGCAGGAGGCAGCCTGAGGTACAGATCAGCTCTGGCGGCGCTGAGAGTCCCCATCACGAGGTCCAGGCTGGGAGGGGGTCGACTGCAGGTGGATGGGCCAGAGGGGTGGGCGGGGAGCCTCGACACGAAGTCTGACATATTCTCGGAGGAAGAGCACGTGGAGAGCAAGGGTGCAAGAAAGCCAGGAGATGGGCCGCAGCTTGGAGGGGTAGATGGAGCAAGGTGGGTAAGGCTGGCGGTGGGGTCCTGCTGGGACAGGTTAGGGGAGTCCGGGATGAGGACACATCCGCAGGACCCGCCTAGAGCAGGAGTCTGCATCACCCTGTGGAACTGCACAGCTTTTCCTGACACAGGAACCAGGTCTGGAGAGGCCGGGAGGGCTTTGGCTGAGTGAGCAGAGAGGGAGGGAGAAGAGTGACAGAGAGTGAGTGACTGAGACATACATACACAGACAGACAGACAGATACACACACAGACACACGGAGGAAAAAAAGACAGAAAGAGATGGAGAGACAGAGATAGAGACATGGAGAGAGACAGAGAAAGATCCAGAAGGATAGAAACTTAGAACCAGAGAAAGAAAGAGAGGCAGAAAGACAGAAACAGAGAATGACAGAGACAGGGAGATGGAGGGAGAGAGAGACAGAGAGAGACAACCAGCCAGCATGAATACTCTTGGTGGCTGCTTGGGCAGCTGTGGAGCTGGGAGGGGCCACCATCTTCCCTGAGGGTGGGGTAGTAACCAGCTCATTCCAGATGGCTCTGAGCTCACCATCCTTTCCTCTTTGGCTCCCTGTGGCTCTGCCAGGTGTCCCCCCGAGGCCAGTGGACTGCTCTCTTTTTCTACTTCCTGTCTTTATCTCTACTTTGGTCCTCTAGCCCTCCTCCACACGGTAGCCATGGAGACTCTGCAAACGTCATGTTCCTGGCCCCTCCATCCTGTCCCAGGAACACTCTGAGACCTGCCTTGGCCTTTGAGGCATGCCATGGCTAGTGTCTGTCTGGAGAGGTCTCAGGACTCCATGTTCCTTCCCGTTCCATCCAGGCCTGATGGCATCTCCTGGTTCCTCTGCTTCACCAGCCTCACTTTGATCACAGGACTCATTGTGCGCGTCTTGTGTTTCACGTCCCCACAGGGCAGTCCAGGGGGAGCAATTTTGCCCTTTGTATCTATCAGAGCCCAGAATGTGGCTGACAACAGTGTATAGACCTGGGATCTATGTGGAAGAGGAGGTGGAAAGATTGTCAGAGCCAGAGGTGGTTGATGATTCCAAGGAAACAGCGTCTTCCAGACACAACAGGACTGATGTATGTATGAATCCATAGCAACTGTGGCAGCATGCACGAGACCTACAGACAGAGTCCCAGAACCCAGAGGGCCAGTGGACTCCCATCCCTCCCATCCCTCATCAAGAAGTGATGTGCAATTGACACCCGCTGGAAAAGGGAAAATCAGTTTTCTCCAATGGAGTGTTACTGGGCATACCATCCATACTCCAGGGCTGGCCCATGCCCAGGAAGGGCCGGCCAATGCAAAATCAACACAAAACAAACCCCATGGTTTCTCTGTGGTCTTTTTGTTTTATTTTGTCTTTTTTTTGTTGTCCTATTGGTTTTGTTTTGTGTTTTTTTTTTTTTTTTTTGGTTTGTTTTTTGTTTCGCTGAGAGTGAGAGAACACAAAGTTGGGTGGATGGGAGGTGGTAAGATCTGGGAGTTTATGAAGGAGGGGAAAACATTATCAAAATATAGTGTATGAAAAAAATTTTAAGCCAGGCAGTGGTGGTGCATGACTTTATTTTTTTTATTTTATTTTATTTTTTTTTGGGTTTTTCGAGACAGGGTTTTTCTGTGTAGCTTTGCGCCTTTCCTGGAACTTGCTTTGGAGACCAGGCTGGCCTCGAACTCACAGAGATCCGCCTGGCTCTGCCTCCCGAGTGCTGGGATTAAAGGCGTGCACCACCACCGCATGACTTTAATCTCAGCGCTTGGGAGGCAGAGGCAGACGGATCTCTGTGAGATTGAGACCAGCCTGGTCTATGTAGTGAGTTACAGGACAGCTAGGGCTACAAAGAGAAACCCTGTCTTGAAAACAAACAAACAAACAAACAAAAAAGAAAAGAAAAGAAAGAAAAAAGAAAAAAGATTTTAAAGGAAAAAAGAAGTGTTTGTTGACTGACTGAATGAAAATGCTGCCCCGGCTCTCGGTGTCCCACTGTTCCTTGGTGTTCCCATCTGACTGTGACCTGTCCACATGCAGGGCTTGGCCCAGTGCCCACACATAGCCGTCAACAAATGTGAGTGGTATTGTTGTTATTGCTGTGATTACTGGTGACAGTTGGGACCACTGACACAGTGTTCTGACCAGGGCAGGCTGTCATCTCCATCAGCACAGGAGGAGGCAGCCCAGGAGAGGCACTCTAGGGAGACGGGGAACCGCACACACGAGCTCCGGTCAGCATCACAGTGGACAGAGTATGGCAAGCTGCCAGTGGCCTGGGGACGAGCCATAGTCCCGCCCCGAGTGCCTACCACAGTGTCCCCAAGCCAGACACGTGCTTCTTTCTGCAAATTGACTTGGCACTGGGCACGCTGGAATGAGGCCGTGCCTGGCTCTCCTGCTGGGCTGGACTCCTTCCGAATGAAAGACAAATGTATTTTAATTTGTTCCAACTTGACACGAATCTCCCCCCACCCCCTTGAGAAACTGGGTCACCAAGCAGAGAATCCCATAGCTGGCTCCAAACTACATTCTTGCTCATGAAACCGCTCTTGTTCTCTTGAACGGCAGGGAAGGCTCTGAGGCTGCCTCTTTGGACACTCGGGCGTGAATTCAGAGAGGTCCAGGAATGCTGGGTGCTGCTGAGCAGACCAGGGACTGTGCTGAGGGCTCGGAGGGGTTCCTCTCCATCCCCCCTCTGGAGAAGGTGCAGTAGGGCCCAGGCAGGGGAAGGCACTGGCTCAGGGTCACACAGCAGTGCGGAGACAGGCTGGTAATCCTGCTGAGTCTGGATGCTCTGGGCATTAGCAAGGCTACCTGTGCCCCGCCTCAGTCCTGTGGCACTTTATTCTGCTGTACGCAGAGGCCTTGCTGGGTTCGTCCCCCTTACCTATAAAATGAGGAGACCACAAGGTTTGTGGAGTGGGGACATGTGTCTAGAGGTCTAGGGTAGGCTTTTGGTACCACAGGTCCCAGATGCCAGGAGCAGTGAAGGTCAAGACCTGGATCACTTAGGTCCCTCTGGGTTGGTGTGTGTCACCACTGCAGGAGATGGGGAAAGGCTGGTGCTGGCCATGCATATGACTGGTAGAGGACTTTGTCCAGCTACCTCTGCTGATCTGGAGACCTTGGACTCCATACCCTGGGCAAGGCACAGCCAGTACTACTACTTATCTCAGCCTCAGTTTCTCCATGTGGAAGTTGAGGTGAGGATAGCCTGACTGAAAGCCTTGTGTGGAACTCACACAAGTGGGGGCAGGTGGACAGGAGACGTGTCTGGATATCAAAGTGCATTTGGATGAGGAAGGACAGACAGACATGTGTGGGCCCTGGTGGTGGGCTGAGATCACGGGTGATTCTAAGCTGGGCATTGTGAGAAATTCTTGACCTTTGGGCTCTGGGGTTTTCCCAGAGGGAGAGACTAGCCAGGGCTTCAGAGGGTCGTAGGTGTCACCTATGTTGGGGCACTTCCTGTCCAGGACTTCTCCACTTCTGGACTCTGTGGGCAGGACTGTGGTGAGGTTGGAACTGCAGAGAGCAGCTGGAAGCAGCTCAAACCTCAATTTCTATTTCTGATGAGATTTCCCTGGCCAGCACCTTAATGAAGCCAGGGCTGCTGGGACTTCTGGGAAGTGCACATGAGTTAATTACTCCTGTTCTTGCTTTGCTTGGTGAACAGTCCTGCCTCCCTGGGCTTCCTGTCCTCAGACCTCCAGCCTTGGCTCTAAGCCCGGGTCCTGCCCTGTCCCTGTCCTTCTATTCATCCACTGTCCTTCCATTTGTATGCCAAGTACATCCGTGTCTACCTGGCGACCTAATCCTGCATCATCCCTCTGTCCATTTATCCATTCACACCACTGTGTGTTCATTCATCCACTCGTCTCCATCCACACATCTGCCCATCCACCTCATCCATTGTCCACTCATCTACTATCTACATAGTTAGCCATTCATTGGTGTATCCATCCATCCACTTGTCTATCTTTCCACTCATCCATGATTTACCCATCCTTTATCCTTCCATCCATCCATCTATCCATCCATCCATCCATCCATCCACCCACCCACCCACCCAGCACATACATTCATCCATCCATCCATCTATCTATCTATCTATCTATCTATCTATCTATCTATCTATCTATCTATCTATCTATCTATCTATCTATCTAATCTATCTATCTATCTATCTATCTATCTATCTATCTATCTATCTATCTATCTATCTATCTGTTAATCTCATCCACCCATGTTATTTTCCATCCACTTGGTACCCATCTAGACATTCACATATTTATCCACCCACAAGCTACTCATTTAGTCATCCATCCATCTATCCATCCATCTATCCATCCATCTATCCATCCATCCAGCCAGCCCACAAATTGTCCACCATCATCCATCCATCAATTTATTCACAGATCTATCTACCTTGCACCTGACACATTCACTTATTCATCCATCTATTTATCTACTTACCCACCCATGTACCCATCCATTCATCCATACATCTATCTATCCACCATCCATCCATTCATCCATCCACCCATCCATCCATCCATCCATCATCCATACATACATACATATGTCCATATATACATACATACATTCTCTCATTTTATAAACACTTTTCTAAGGCTGGATGGGTGGGGAAGAGATCCAAAGGGGGAAGAGTCCAATAGCCTCAGCTTTCCCACAGGGACAGTCTGCTGAGTGACAGATAAGCGAATGGCTAGGGCCATCCAGTCAGTGGAGCTGCACCAAGTGTAAGTATGTACATAATCTTCCTAGAGGCCAGGGCAGCACTGAGGCTGGAGGCCTCATCCCCCCGTGCCAAACCCGCTCTCCCCATGGCATCTCCTGATCTGGTGCGGAGGAGACAGCACCAGGAGAAGTCTGCGTCTGCCGCCCACATGGGGGTGGTGCCACCAGCCTGCCCACGAGCCATCTGCCTCATCCTTTCCTTCCCCAAGCTTGCTGCAGCCCACGGGCTGCCTGGCTCCTGGCACAGTTGCCAGCTGCACATGTGGGCCTGGACTCTTGCCCCATGCAGTGCCCAGTACTTGCTCTCATGGACTGGTAGAGATGGGGTCTGCCTGGGTGCTTTGGCAGGACCACCGTGACACTCCCAGGTCACTGGACCTTGTAGTTACAGGTGCTTCTGTGTTCAGTATACTGGTCAGTTCTTGGCACTGTGCTGGAGATGACAATTTAAGGACCTGTTGCTGCTTCTGGAAACTGAGGCCCAGTAGTGGCCACTTCAGTGTGGCTCAGATTTGTGGGCAAGGGGAGGGCTTAGATACCACCTGCAGCAGGTTAGCCTTGGCCTCATCCTCCAGGGAGCCCAGGAGGGCAAGGGCTTGCACAATGAAGTGCTGGCCACAGGTAGGTGTGGCTTCGACTTGTGTGGTATGTTATCCAGAGGGACTCAGAAGAGAAGGAAGGAAGGTCAAATGCTCCAGGGGAAGCAGTGACCCTGCGCAGTCTCCCTCACTGTCTTTTGCAGAATGTTCTGGGTGTCCCCAAGGTTGCCCTTTGAAAGAAAGCACTTCCTCCTGTGTTGTTGCCCACGACTCCTTGCAAACGTCCCCTGAGCTCAGCTCTGTGCTTGGCCTTGGCTGGAGGCAGCTTCGGAGTACTTACCTCACGTAGCACAGCTGCCATTTTGGAGATCTGTCCTCAGCTCACCTGGTGGCTTCTAGGAGGAGGCTGATTTGTGGTTAGCATGCTCTGTGTTTTTCTGGAATCCCATGTGCAGCAGATGTGGATAGAAGGTTATTCCAGGGAACGTAAGTGCCAGACTTCAGTGTGCCCTGATGTCCTCCAGTGAGTCGCCACTGTGCTGACTCTAGGGGTGGGTTTGGATTCACAGACACTTAGGCCTGGCCTCACTTAGCTGGTCCCCTACCTTGGTCATGTCACGGGCGCTCCGGGGACCTCGTTTCTGCCTCTAGGAATGGAGAAGAGGATGGTGTATTCATGATAGGGTACAGTTCTCACCAGCTATGTGTGAGGAGACAGCCTGGGGCTCTCCCTCCCTCCTGGTTACCGGAGCTGGCTGAGCCAAGGTGGATGTGCCTCACTGCCTCTCAGCCCTCACCTCCTCTACCCGCTTCTCTGAGTGCTTTCCTGGACAGGATGTCTCCTCACAGTCCTCTTTGGTCATATTTATTTTATTCTATTGCTTTGATCTATAAAATGCCCAGGAAATCCTTTCTCAGAAGGTGCTGTCTTCTATCTCCCTCTTTAGTAGTAAAATATGGTATTTAAACATTTCATGGCCTCAAGGTAAATTTTTTATCAAGGAGTCCCGCAGGCTGCAGGTTGCTGGCTTGTCTCTACTGGGGCTCAGGGTCACTGAGGAGAGCATGGCAAGCAGACTGGGGAGAAGTGGCCAGGTGCTGTGTCCTCTATGGTGCCCTGGTGATTCAGGCCTGCTGGGGAGGTGGGGAGAGACTGACACGGGCCTCTCTTCCATCTCCAATAGCAGCCACCATGGTGGCAGGACAGACGCTATAATGGTGTGAAGAGCCGGTGCTTGTTGAGAAGCTGCTCCTCTCCTCAACTTCCTTTCTTCTCTCTGGCACTCTTGTCTTCTTCTTTGCCCTGGCCTGACAAGGCTGCTGGGGCATGGGATGGGTTCTGTCATAGGTCCACATTATCGGCTCACGCCTGTGTGGCTGTCCCACCTTCCCTGGTCCATCTGGGAGGGATTTATCTGAGGTCTGGGTTGTGGAGAACCTTTTCTGGCTGGCACACCCACCCTTTCAAGAACACCCCAGGGTGCAGGGACTGTGGAGAAAGAGACCAAAGCTTAAAGGCCAGACCCGTGGGTGTGGTCTTCAAAGCCCTCTCAAAGCTCCCCTGGGCACTGCTGGTGTCTCCTTTCCAAGCAGTGTGCATTCTCCAGCACCCATCAGTGCTTAGTGCAAGGACAAACTCAACCTTCAGAGTGGATTAGAGGAAACTGTGCTCAGTGCTGGCACAATCAGGCCAGAACACTCCGGGATGCTCTTGACTCCAGAGTCACTGGCTTTGTTTCTGTGTGAGGGACAGATAACTCAGGTAGAACAGTTCTGATCTCAAATGATCGCGTTTAAAAGTGAGACCTAAATGAACCAGCTCTTTCAAAACGAGCTCACCCCCAAACAGAGTTCCAGTGTATTTATGTGAATAAAAACAACACCCAGCAAAAAATTGATCAGTTGGTGAGAAAATCGGCCCCAGAAGGAGGAGGAGAAAAGCAATTAGCTCCCTCGGATGCTCAGCTCAGCAGACCGCAATGTCAAGACGGCTGCTGGAACCACCTTCCACGCATTCAGAAAGCACAAAGGACCACAGAACGTGTTAGGCGGAGTGTGGGAACAAAAGAGATCCACAGCAAAGTTCTGGGGGTGAGTCTCAGAGTCTGAGATGAGAAGTGCACAGATGGGATTAAACCCCGTATGAAAACAAAGACTAGTGGAGTTGGAGACTCAGAAATAGATGGCCAGCCAGCGAAATACAGAGAGCATAAACCTCAAACTCTCTCAAGTCTTCCAGAGCCCTGGAACAGTGTGCATGAACTAAGTCTATGCTTGGGGGAGGCTGGAAGGAGGAAGGAGGAAGGGAGGAGGGGAGAAGGAGGGAAAGTGGAGGAGGGAAGAGAAGTTAGGGAGGAGGGAGCAGGGTGGAGGGAAAAGTGGAGGAGGGAAGAGGAGTAAGGGAAGGGGGAGCAGGGTGGAGGCAGTAGAAACAAGAGTCAGTAAATGTCCAAGTTGGCTGAAACCCATGAGCTTCCAGATCCAGGAAGTTCATGAAGCCTGAACACCAGAAGCAGGAAGAGGAACATAGAAAGATCCACAACATCCCACAGCTCAGAACCACTGGTAAAGAGGCAGCCAGCCTTCACAGCGGACAGAGGAGGAGGAGGATTTGTCATTACATGCAGAACAACAAAAGATAAGAGCAGATTTCCCATCAGGGACAGGTGGATGGGTGGTGTGCAAGGTCTGTAAGACAGAAGAAGAAAAGAACGAGGAGGAGGGGCTGGGGGAGGAGGAGGAAGAGGGGGAGAAGGAGGTAACAACCAGGTGACTATCTAGAATGCTCCATTTAATGAGAACATCTTTCAGAACTGAAGGTAACATGAAGATTGTCTCAGCCAGATGCATCAAATGTAAAGACCCTCTTTCTGCAATTTGCACTGCAGGGATGCTACAGGATGTCATCTAGGAGGAAGAAACTTATTCCAGATGTGTGTACACATAGCACTAAGATCCCTCTACAAAAATCACAACCCCAAGAGACTTGTGAATGCTTATATGCAGTCAGCGCTGGACAAATCCCATCTCATTAGGGGCTCTTGAGATGGCTCGGCAGGTAAGCGTGCTTGCCTCCAAGACTGATGACGACCTGAGTTTGATCCCTGGGCGTCTTAGGTTTCTTTTGTTGTGACAAAGACCATGGCCAAAAGCAATTTTGGGAGGAAAGGGTTGATTTTTATTTTACAGCTTATAGTCCATCATGAAGTGAGACAGGGCAGGAGCTGAGGCAGAGGGCATGGAGGAGCGCTGCTCTTTGGCTGGCTACCTATGGCCTACTCAGTCTATTCTTATACAACCCAGGGCCACCTGCCTAGGGGTGGCACATCAATCATTAATCAAGAAAATACCCCATGGGCTTGCCTACAGGCCAATTTGATGGAGGCATTTTCTTAATTGAGGTTATCTTTTCTCAAATGACCCCAGATTGTGTCAAATTGATAGATACAAAAACAAAGACCTAACCAGTTTACTGGGACCCACATGGTCACAAGTTGTCCACTGTATGTGATGTAGCAGGTATGTATGTTCACACACACACACACACACACACACACACACACACACACACACACACAATCAACCAACCAATCAATTAATAAATAGATGTAACCCCAACTCTTTTCCCTCTATATTTCAGATGAAGAAAGCAGAGGTTGTACAGGGATCCTGGCGGAGGCTCTTAGTGCAACACATGCACCTGAAGACCCTGGAGCCTCCAAGGCTGTGCCTGGAGAATGGAGAAGACCACGTGACCTGGACGATAGAATGTGCCTGAAGCAGCCAAGTCCCAGAGTTGAATTCAATTACGTTTACTCCCCAAACTGTGCTCTTGTCCCAAATCAGTTCTCTGTTCCCTCCTGACTCAGGTCTCACCGGAACCATGTCAGCCCCGCACTCTGAGCCCCGAGGGTCTCTCCAGCATCAGGCAGGAGATTGACGCCCTTTCCCTTCCAGCTTGGCTTTTCTAGAGCTTGTCTGAATCACCAGGAGATGAAATATGGGCCGGGGCTGTTGCTGTGGCAACCATTCATCATTTATTGATGGCCAGAGAGCCCACTTGCTCATACAACCAGCAGTGATTTTCTGGTTCTGCTCTGCTATTCACAGGCTTAGGGTGTGGAAGGTCTGCTGTTGCCCGAGTCAAGGAGATCGTACGGCTGTGGTTCCTTGGGACCAGCCCCTTCACTCGTTCCAGCAGCTCATAGATGGGGTAGACACTGGAGAGGGCCAACTCAAAGCCCTGGGTGTAGGCCTGGGTGATAGCTGAATTGGTCAGCCTGGGCCTCCACTGGGACCTCCTCCCTCAGGCTAAGGGTCAAGGTCAGCTCTCCCACGTGGAGGGTAAGGTGGGGCGGCTCTTCCAGGTGCAGGGACAGCTCTCCAGTTGTGGTGGCTGGGGGAGGGGAGGGCAGTTTTCCCAGGGCCTTTGAGGGGCTCAAGACCAGCTCTCCCACTCCCACAACACTGGGGCCAGTTCTCCTGGGATGGGGGATGTTGAGGCAGCCAGCAAGATGCCAGACCAGCTCTCTGGTGGTCAGGCCATCAGGGCCAGCTCTCCCATGGCCCCTTGGTAGTAACATGGGTCACAAACATCATCACAGAACCCGGCTGTGGTAGGGCCACGGACCCAGACATGGCCCTCGGCTGCAGCTCAGGACAGGTTGTCACCATGGCCTTGAGTGGCAGCACAGGTCACTCAGATTAATATGGCCCCAGTAGCAGCACGGCCCTGGGATATCAACATGGCCTCAGGTGGTGGCCCGGACTTCGGGCATCTGTATGGCCCTCAGTGGTAACACAGGCCGTGGACCCAGACATGGTCCTCCACCGTAGCTTGGGCCTGGATGTGTCACCATGGCCCTGGGTGGCAGTGCAGGCCCCCAGACATCAACATGGCCTCAGGTGGGGGCCCAGACCTCAGGCATCTGAATGGCTCTCACTGGTGACATGGGCCATGGACATCAACACAGACCCCAGCTGCAATGGGCTCTGGCAGCAACGCAGGCTTGGACATCACATGGCCCCAGATGGCAGCTTAGGCCACCCTCACCAGCCTGCTTGTCACCACTGTCGCGTCCTCAGTTCCTCTACTGTCCACAGTAAACAGACCACTTTGCTTCTCCTTCTCTACCATTTCTCCTTCACACACCTCTTCATTGTAGTGGCGCCCCAGCCTGGGCCTCTTGGCACCTGGTAGGCCAGTGGCTATTTGGTGCTCCAGGGTAGTTCTTTATATAGATATGATTTATTTAACTTTATTTTATGTGCATTGGTGTGAAAGTATCAGATCCTATAGAACTGGAGTTACAGACAGCTGTGAGCTGCCATATGGGTGCTGGGAATTGAACCTGGGATCCTCTGGAAGAGCAGCCAGTGCTCTTAACCACTGAGCCATCTCTCCAGTCCAGGTTAGTTCTTCTAGCAACAGGAAGTAGACTGACTGCAGTGAGCCTCAGAGGGGCTGAGTGTACTTTCAGGCCCACTGGACCCACAGCACCTTTGTCTACACCCGCCATTCTCTAAGGAAAGGGGACCATGCAGGGGAGGATGCCATGGGTCATGTTTCTGTCCCAGCAAGGAGAATCTTGGGCTGTGGTGACAGTGAGCAGCAGCTATTCTGTGTGTCATTTGATGTTCGGTTGTGAGTATCACAGAGCTTGCCTGGGGTTACCCTCTGTAGCCAGTTACCAGAGCTCCGAAATCCTATAAGGAGTCTTCTCCTGGTCCCCTCTAGGGCCCGAGAAGCCTGGGCCTGCATGATGACTATCTAGTCTCCAGCTCTCCAGCACCTGACCCACCGTAGTACAGAGCATTAACTTTGGAGACCTCCCTGCGCTGCAGTAATGACTCCAGTTAAGCTCCATTAGAGCCCTGTGTTTGCATTATTAGAATGAAATCTCTGCAGACATCAAAAATGCATCAAATTACTCAACAGCCCACATTTGGTCATAATTAAAAGTAAAAGTGATGGGCAGGGAGAGGCTGGCTGTGTCAGCTTGCAGCTGGGCCTGATGATGGTTACAGGAAGAGACACTGGAGGCGGGCCCCACTGTGGGGTCCAGCCTCTCTGGGACAATCAAGAAAGGGCATTTCTTTGTTGGTGATCTGGAACTAGGTGAGGAAGAGGGCTCAGAGGTAAAAGAGGGATGCTGGGCTGGAAATCTAACTGGTTGGCATGTGGGCATATACGGCAGATTCTGGGTCCACCGCTTGGGTCTCCTTCCAAGAGAAGCCTGTATCCAGAGCACTGGTAGCCAACAATGTCTCTCAGCCTGACTCTGCTGAGACCTGCCCTTGACCAAGGAGAAAGGCCTGGGCCAAACTCAGGCATCTTCTGAGGGCATTAGGACTCACAACTGGGTGATATGGTGTCTCTGGTGTCATGGGTCCTGGCCCTGATGTGTGACAAGTCCAAGCACAATGATGCCATGTCCCAGCTTTGAGGCAGTCCAGCCCCTCCTCCTGTTTCTCCTCTTTTGCTCCCTAAAGGTTTTTGTGAGGAAACAGATGAAGTTCTGAGCAAATGCGTATTATTGACATGAGACAGTCATGTCAAGGACCCACTGTCGCAGACCCATGGGAATGGCAAAGCCTTCCTCTTTTTCAAGTATGAACAGTGTGTGCAGAATGATAAACTACAAATTTTCTTCTCCGGGATTACTGTTTGTACAGACATTTTCCCTGTTGTTGCTGTATATAACAGACATGACGAATATCAGGGCTGCTGATGGTATGTCTCCATCAGAGAGCATGGCCCACCCAGTCCCAGCTTCTCTATATACATGTCAGTCATTTCTTCATTCCCTGTTTCTCCAGTCAGGTCAATCCCTAATCTGTGCAGAATACGGTAGCATTCATCACAGAGGCTCCTGGGAGACCTTTCCATCCCCTATCTCCATATCAGAGACACTTTCAGGGGACTATTACCATGGGGTACCAAGCCATCCAGAATATTCCATGGGAACCAGCTCTGGGCAGCTTCAAGAGACATCTGGGGATGCAAATTGGATGCAAGACCTAGGATTTGAGTCTCCACTCAGACCATGGGATCCTGTGTCCTAAGATTGTCTGAGGCTAGTGGTGGCAGTGAACTTGCTCCTGGACCCTCATTCTCATTGCAGGCTCCAATGGCTGACTGAACATGGTGATAAGATTTGTCTGGACACTCCATGGTGGCTTGTTTCCTGCCTCTCACCTTTTCAGGGTCTTGTGGCAATTCTGATTTAACTCCCATTCATGATGAGAGAGAGGGTGGGCAGCGTGTTTCAGGGACTGGTGCAGGTTTCCTCCTTGGACCTATGTGTAAAAGGGTGCTGAGGGTTGGAGGTTTGGCACCATGGTTCTAGAGTCCCTGAGTTTGAGTCCCAGCTCAGCCTCTCAGCAGGCATGCTGTGCTTGTGGCCAAGTGACTTGCTTTGCTGTCCCAGTTCCCCAGGTTGAACTGATGGAATGGTTCCTGTGAACGGTAGGGCAAAGATTAAAAATACAATGCAGGGTGTGTATATGCACACACACACACACACACACACACACACACACACACACACACACACACACACACACCACACCACACCACACACAATGTGGGGAATGAGGCAGGCGCACCCAAGTTCACCATCCAGGTGGCTACACCATTACTGCTGGTAAGTTCAGGCCCAGATCTTGCCTCTGCTGAAGACAGCCTTCAGACCAGCCTGTACCAAACCTAGGGTCCTGTCACAATGCACATTCAGATTCAGCTAAGATCCAAAATCAAAGTAGAGGCCAGACTGGGCCCCGGGCAGCAGCAACACGGGTGGTGGGTGGTAGTGGTGGTGTGGGGGTGGGTTTGTGTCTTTGCTGCCTTTTCCGGCTCCTGCTGCCCCCAGGGCCCCTTCCTCCTAGCTCCATCTTTGCATGGCTTTTCTTTGGTGTTGAATGTCCCTCTGGTTATCTCCTCAGGACAGCAGTAACAGCACAGTCCTTACTGCCTAGTCCAAGATGACCATCCCAGTTCAACACCCCCATTATATCTGTAAAGACTTCTTCCATATGAGGTCACATTCACAGGTGCCAGGGGTTTGGGGTGTGATGGCCTTGGGGTCTATTTTACAGGAGCCCTAGTTTGGATTAGCACCTCCACCTCAAACAAGAGGATGAGGACACAAGGCTAGTCTGCAGACTGTGATCTGTTGTATGTCCAGGCCTCTCACCTGGACATACAACTCTGGAAGCTTCCTGGATGGCTGTTGTTAATCCCACCAATCAAGAATAAGACCACTACCACTGTTTAAACCCAAATTTGAAGCAAGTTTTAATTAACCCTGGCCAGGTAGATGCGTTCTGGCCAGGTCCATACCTAGGTTCCTGGGAATGGCCCAGAATCACAGTTTGCAGTGGCTTAAGAAGGAAAACCTATAATTCATTGCATTTTCCATCAGGTCCAATCAGAAGCAAGCATACATTCTGAAGTACTTCCAGTCTACATCCAATCAGAGGTAAGCATACATACTGACGTATTTCCTGCCTATGACACCCCCCTCCCCCCCGACATGTGATCAAGTACATCAGAGCAGATGGGTCAAACTTGTTTAGGGGAATAAAAAACATGTGACTTGTTATCTCCCATAAACAACAATCTCCAGCATTTCAGGAACTATCTGTCCTTGGGCAAGGGACCTGCAGATCAGAGGCATTTTTGTTTCATGGATCTCTAAGGCATAGTAATTAAAACTTGAAATGTAACTTTGGCTCTCACATTGTAGGCCCGAAGGCCTTGGGTTTTCTCTCTGCTGGGAATGGGCAGAGTGTCGTATTTTAAAAACGGCTGGAAGGAGTCACACCATACAACAGGGCCCGCATGGGAGGTTTATTGAGGGGAGGGGAGAGAAGGGACAGAGAAGGGGGCAGAGACCAGTCCCTGGGGTTGAGGAAGAGAAAGAGAAAGGAGACAGGAGGTGTACAAGGCCTGCCTTTTATAAGGAAACATAGCGAATGTGCATAGGAGGTGCTTTTAGTGGCTGGGCCAAACTCAGGCATCTTCTGAGGGCATTGGGCTCACAACTGAGTGATATGGTGTTTCTAGTGTCATGGGTCCTGGCCCTGATGTGTGACAAGTCCAAGCACAATGATGCCATGTCCCAGCTCTGAGGCAGTGCAGCCCCTCCTGTCAGGACCCTACGGGCAGGCCAGTACAGATGCCTACATGCTAACCCAGAAGGCACAAAGGGGAGGCCTCTGCTCCCTGGGATAGAAGGAAGCCAGTCACCTGCCTAGGAGGGAAGTCTAGGCCTTGGTTGGATGGGGGTGGCACATCCCCGAACCTTCAGAGATCCCGTCCCTTCTTGTACTGAGAAAGTTGTGTCTAAAGAGACATAAATCTCCCTCACTAAGGGCACCTGCATCCTCTGGCCTCTGGTGCACCCCACTTACAGGATCCTCCGTGAAGATGGGGGCTTCCAGAAAAGCCACTGTAATAAGTCATCATGGGGTGACTTTCAGAGGTTGGAGCTCCACGTGGTATGCTCACTGCCCCAATCTGTTGCCGACGCCTCCCCACGCACATCCCACTGAAGGCTGGATCTCCATAGCTATGGAGCATGCAGGGAGGGCTTGTCCATTGGTAAAGGCCCAGCCCTCTGCTGCCTAGAGAGACAACCTGGTCCTCCTGACACATGCCAGCCATGGTGCTCTATGTGAGTGGGGGAAGAGCCTGGCATTCTGAAGCGAAATGAGAGACTAGATACTTCAGGCCCAGCGTTGTGGCCACAGACTTGGTTATGCATGAAATATAAGTCATAGATGCTGGGGTCCATGCAGTCTGAGCATAACATTTGGAGGTGTTGGGTCCATTCAGAGCTTGCTCTCCATCACCTGGCTCATGCTTAAGACAATCTCCATCATCCCAGAAAGAAACCAGTGCTGGCCGGAAGTCCTGCTGCAGTGCCCTCCTAACCCCACCAGCCTGTCCTCTCTACTTTTTGCTGTGGTTTGTCTGTGTGGCCGTGGGCTTGTGGCCTTGAGCAAGCAGTATGATTGTCCTACCCCGAGCTTGCTCACCTGGAGGGCTGTGTGGCACTTCCTTGGTTGGCAGGCGGAGTCCTGGGATGGGGGCTTTCACTGCCCCTTGACAGCAGGGGTAGGAGCTGGCTGAGAGAGATAAAATCTCCAGGAGCCTGGGGCTGATAGCCACACTCATCTTTACCTCACTACAGTACTTCCCACCTGTGCCAATCCTCAGGTTCATGCTGATTAGTAAGCACCAACTGTATGCCAGTCACCACATTCAGCACCTTCCTTCCTTCCCAGGATTGCCCTCGACAGCAGAACTGGCCCTTCTAAGAACCAAGGAGACCGAAGCCTGGGGAGATGTTATTCCCCAGGGTCACCGGGGCTGGGATGTGTCAGGAGGACTAGGTTGTCTCTCTAGGCAGCAGAGGGCTGGGCCTTTACCAAAGGACAAGCCCTCCCTGCATGCTCCACAGCCATGGAGATCCAGCCTTCAGTGGGATGTGGGTGGGGAGGCATCGGCAACGGGAAGGGGAAGTGAGCATACCACGTGGAATGACGACCTCTGAAAATTACCCCATGATGATTTATTACAGTGACTTTCCAGGCAGCTCCCATCTTCGCAGAGGATCCTGTAAGTGGGTAAACAGGAAGGAGATTTAATTAGGAACATGGAACGGGGGAGTGGTGATTAGCGGGTGGATCCTCTGATGCCCTGTGCAACATGCAGTTAATTACACAGACTGCAGGGGAATTAATGTCGGGCAATGCTAATGCTTTTTTTGGGGGTGGGGAAGAATAATTTTATTTACACAACATAGATGCAAGAATTATTGAAATGAGAAAAATGGAAACAGCATAGGACTTAGGACTGACAGTTCCTAGGCCAGGAGGACTTTGCCATCTTTGGATGCTGGTGATAGAGAGAACCCAGCTGGTCCCTCAGCCCTGTCACATGCCGAGGGCCCGCCACAGTCTGGGTTCAGGTCCTGAGATGGGGAAGGGGCATCAGAGTGAAGAAATGAATTGTCTGACTATCAGATGAGTTTCACACAAGTGGCCGGCCCCGAATAGCTCCAGCCATCTTTATTTATACTTCAAAAACAAGCATGTTTTTCCATACTAACAGACATGTTTTCCCCACTCCTCCAACGTCAACGCCCTGTAAAAACAAATATGTCAAATATATTTTTTTTCTCAATCCTTACATCAAAACATCTTTTAAACCAAAACCAACACTTACCATTTTGCTAGCTTGGCCAAATATTGAGCCAGGTGCATCCTGTCTCTACAAAGCTAAAAGGTGATAAACACAGGCACACATTTTCAAGAACAGCAATCTTGTTCAAAACTTAAAAGCACACCTGCAGAAATAGGGTTGATGTGCCTCCGATCCTGTCAGCACTGAATCGGAACAGCTCCCAGGGTCTGGAGTGACAGCTGCCATCCCCAGACAAGAAACCTGAGAAGCATCAGCTCCCAAAGAATTTTAGGGGAAAATACTGGAGAAAAAAAATGGGGTTTATGGGAATGATCACTTCTGTCCCATGAGTGACTGAGAAAGTGACACTGAAAACTGCCAAGAGAACCATCAATATTATGAGAGAAGCATGTGGAGGCTGGCTGGTCCCAGCAGTATTCTGTCCCCAAGTCCACTGGTCCTTGCCGAGAAAGACTGTCCCCGTCCGCTTTGCCTCATCTGGAGACCCGTTGGACAAGTACTCATATACTGGTCTGACTAGGCCACATGGCCCCCAACAGTCACACCTGGCTGGCAGGAATATATTAGGGATTTGGGGAGTCCAGGTGGGTCATAGCTCACTGACCCAGGATCTACCTGGTTTGCTTTTCTACCAGAATCTCTCCACTGCCAGGGTGTGTGGGTATGTGAAGGAACACACCCCGCAGGGTACTGGGGAGATGTGACCCTCCCTCAGGCACAGTCTGTCTGTAGGTCCTGTGGTGGTTAATATAAATTATCAACTTGCCCAAATTCAGGTTACTTGTCAGAAGGGCCTCTGGGAATGCCTACTGGGGATTAATGTGATTTCTTTGAGCTTGGAAGAGTTGTCTGCCGTGAGGGGCATTATTCCCTAGTCAGGGGATCCTAGACAGTATAGGAAAAATGGAGCTAAGCATTCACATGCATTAATTCATTGCTTGCTTCTAACTGTAAATGTAAATATGATCAGCTTCTTCAAGTTTCTGCTTGCTTTGGCTTCCCCTCCACGATGGGCTGTACCCCGAAACTGTGAGCGAATATAAACCTTTTCTCCCTTGTTACAGCCAGAGGGTATTAACACAGTAACAGGAGAAGAAGCCAAGACAGCTCTAGGGTCAGACAAGTCTGCTCACCGCAAAGAAACAGACGATGCAGGTCGGGGAGAGACCTGGACCAGTCCTGGGCAATGGGTGCAGGGGTGTGGGGCTGGGCGTGAAAAGGAACCTGGGGGCCTTGCCTCTGCAGTGTGTGGGGGAGGGTAGCCCTACAGCGTAGGCATGCCCCGTGCCTCTCCAGGGGGAGCTCAGTTGACTTTGCCCTTCTCTGGTAGAGACAGCTGATTGGAAAGGCCACTACTCTCCTCATCTGTCTCCAGACCTGGCCTCTGCTACAGATTTGTCCCGCTGTTTCCTGATATTGGGGACAGGGAGGAATCTTCCTAGCAATGGAGGGTGTATGTACCCAGAAGTAGGGGCTCGACCAGATTCAATCTGAGTAGAGATCCTCAGTTTAGAGGTGGGGGGGCAGAGGCGGAGGAAGAGATGGAGAGAGAGAGAGAGAGAGAGAGAGAGAGAGAGAGAGAGAGAGAGAGAGAGAGAGAGAGGAGAGCGAGTGAGTGAGTGCAGAGCAGAAAGCCCTTCACTTACAAAATCTGAGGTGGTGTGTGACATGGGTGGGTTAGGATACATGGGGAAGGTGCTACCCATGCTCTCAAACTCCCACACTCCCTGACATGTCCCCCAGTCTTGGACTAAGGGGAAGACTTGTGGGCAGGGCACGCTGGAGCTGAGGGAGTGGCTAGGAGGTCCTGAGGGGAGGCAAGCTGGGTCTCAGGAAGGCAGACCCAGCCCAAACCTCGGACCTCTGGCTCTCTACTGTGACGTCACAAACAGCTGCCCTTTCTGACAGTCTCTGTGGCGTTCCTCTCTTCTGGGGCACGTTTTTGGTAAACCCCATCCTGGTGAGGCTCAGGTCTCAGTCAGTCCTGCTGTCCCCATGGGCCACTCTGCTCATCACATTCAGAATTTATGGCCTGGGTGCAGGGAGCCGTGAGGCCTAAACCAGACATGTAGCACAGTAGGTGTGCAAGAAATAGATACCTAGCTGGGTGTAGTGTCACACGCCTTTAATCCCAGCTGTAGGGAAGCAGAGGCAGGCAGATTTCTGTGAGTTTGAGGCCAGCCTGGTCTACAGAATGAGTTCCAGGACAGCCAGAGCTACATATTGAGGCCCTGTCGTGAAAAAAAAAAAAGCCAACAGACTAACCTATCAACCAACCAAAAATAACAACAAATAAAACCTCAGCCCAACCAAAGCAAACAAAAAGGAAAGAGATACCTGATATAGGAAAGCCCATGGACTCAGCTCTGGTCCCCAAGGCTCCCAGTTCAATTACACTCCACTCCGCCCAATCCTGCCTAGGAATTTAGGACTGAGGGTACAGAAAGATCAAGCTTTGGGGGACACAAGACTGCCTCAGAGAACATGAAAGTCTCCACTCTCAGGACTCCCAATCTGTCCTACACTGTGGCACCTCATCCCCTACTGTCCTGTCCTATCGAGTCTACTGTGTCCCACTCTTACCGGTGATGTCCTGTATTGTCTCATTAGATACCCTGGGAGCAGCAGGTACACCTGTCAGAGGGAGCGTGAAGGTGGATGTGGGGTTCTCCAGGGGGAACCACAGTACCGCTCACACAGCTGCCCCTCACCAGGTTCTCCATCACTCTAACATGACTCTTCAGTAGTAGACTCCAGACTCTAGGGGTCCCCACTCTAAGGTGGGCATGAGAGTATGCAGGGTTGCATCTCTCATCGCTCCATGGGGTGCAGAAGTGAGCGCTGGACAGGGTCAGGGAGGGGTGCGAGGGGAAGAGGGCTGCATGGGTTCCATAGGGGGAACTAAAGGAGAGGACTTTGGGAATGAGGAGCTGGATGCTCACAGGTTGCAGCCCAGTGCATGTCCCTCCTGCAGACGGGCCTCTTTCAGGGCAAAGTGGACCCCACATCTCTCCCTTCTCATTCTCTCCACATCCATTGGCATGGACAGTTTAGGAATGAAGTGGCCTGGCCTCTACAGGCTCAGAACCAACTCCCCGCTCTGTAACCCCTCCCCCCGCCCATCCCCCACCGGGACCATCAGGATCTCAGATGTGTGATCTTTGGGACATCTCTCCCTTCAACAGGCTGTTTGCTCACAGAGAGCCCCTATGCCCTAGCTGGTCCACTTGGAGTCCTCCAGAGACTTTACAGTTTACAAGAGAGAAGACTCCTTCGGCCCTGTCTGCATGGGACTTTCAGACTGACAACTCTGGAGGGACTTTGGAACCTGACCAGTTTGCTCCTTCTTTGTGCTGCTGAAGCAGGTGAGATCTCTCTCTAGGGGGTCCAATCTTGCTGCAGCCTTCCTCCCCACCCCTGGCAGTTTGGAGACAGTGAGGAGGAAGTTGGGTCTTGTGGCTATGATCATATTTGGGGGTTGGGAGTTACTGTGTGACTCAGAAAGAGCCCTCACTCCAAGCCTCAGTTTCCTTTTCTGAGGAATAGTGATAATCCTCACATGGGTGCCCTGGGACCTCTTTGGGTAGGTTACCTCTGGCTGCACTGGATGCTCCCACTCTTGGGGCGGGGGCTTCTCTAAAGGACAGACCAGCAATTAGTGTGCCCTGTGAGGATGGTGTGTATGACAGCTGATGGCCGCGGGCCGGGAACTGCTTGTGGCTTTTTAAAGGTCCCGGTGATCTTGTCTGGCTGCTCATTTGCTGTGTCTGTAGAGAAAGCAAATGTCAGCCTCTGCCGGTTTAGGCAGGCTGATCACAAAGCCCTAATTAGCGGTGTCTGAAATAATGAGGTTTCCCTGTGTTCTCATTACATGGAAATTACTTCTGGAAAGCAACTTGGAAGGGCACAGAGGTGTGAGGCAGTCCTTACCAGAGGGCGCTGGTCACTGGACCAGTGGCCAAGCACTCTGCCTTGAAGGCCACCAGTGGAGAAGCCCTGAGTTGAGGAGCAGTACCCACACCTTGGCCCTGGGGAAGACCATGGTGGGAGGAGACTGAAGGCTGGATATGGGTAAAGGAGGCCCGAGAAGTCCAGGTTTGGGAGACCCTGCATCCCCAACATCATCTCACCTTGGAGGGTAGTGACAGGAGTGCCCAGTCATGGGAGGGAGGGGGTTAGAGGTACAGCCCCAGCTCTAGCCCAGAAGCAGTACTGCTTGCCTGCCAGTCAAAACGACGCTCTTTGGCAGACAGCAGGATGTCTTTAAAATTTCATGGGCTCCCCTTGGTGGAGGCCTGTTGTCCACAGTCTCGAGCCAGGGCTGTTCTGTGTCCACACGTGCCACCCCTTGGCAAGCTTGTCTCCTTGAGTCATGGAGATGAGCGATGGCTCTGTGGCCAGTGGACAGGTTGGCGGGGCCCTGCCTCTTGCTGGCTGGGATGCTGTCAGATTGAATTCACCTTCCAATAACGCATTGTTAACATGACTATTAAATGCTTGGGACTCTTTTTCATCTCTAAATGGCGTTTCAGGGCCAGGCTTTGCCAATGGCTGTGTGTATTTCATCAGAAAGTGAGCTCTTGCCGCGCCTGTATGACTCTAGTCAGTCACTAAGGCCATGCTAGATGAGGGCCCGACTAACTGATGGAGTCCAGGGAATCATAGCAGGCATGCTCTAGCCCTGATGGCTAGGCGACATCAGGGGGCCTGCTGAACTGCAGAGTGCGTTTGTGACCTGTATCAGAGGCTGCTACCTACTTTGCCTGGAGCAGTTCTGTGCTGTACACACAGACAGACAGATACATACATGGAGCAAGACTCTTCCCCATAGGAAGTATGTCCAGTCACCCCAGAGGCCCCCAATTCCACTGGAAGGTCCATCGCTACATATCAGGACCAATTGCCAGGGTTAAGTGTGCATGGGGACCCCTGCACTCTGCAGAGGCTGGAATCCATCTGCACATGTGGGCTCACTTGGCTTGTGCGCGCTCGAGAGTGTATGTATGTGTGTGCACATATGTGTGTGTGAGTGTGTGTGTGTGTGTGTGTGTGTGTGTGTGTGTGTGTGTGTGTGTGTGCATGCGTATGTGTATGTATGCAAGGGAAAGATATGTACATGTAAGTACAGTGTGTGGTCCCTGAACACAGGAAAAAGTACTTTGATGGTAGAAAAAAAACAGGTGGACAAATGTGACTTAGTGAATTAAAATGCGCAGATCTGCAATGGGGTGTCCCTAGTGAGGAGAGCCAACAATGGCAAACACATGCTAAAATCCTGGCCACATGCTGAGTGTCCAGGGCAGTGACCTGCCTTGCTGCTGGGCCTATGTCTCTGTTGTTCAAGCTGTTCCCTAGCAGTAAGGTCTTGCCCTGACTTCTCAGTGTGTGTCCTTGCTCTCATGGGACCCACTCTGGGGGTGGGGGTTGTACTGAGCAAAGAGAGGACAGTCGCCTTCCACAGGCTGCTTGCTTGACAGATCTCCCCTACTCCCAATTCCATTGCTTCCTCCCCACCCCACCCCCTAGTACAAAATGTCTTATTTTTACTTAGAGACTTGGGAGGGGCTCTGGGGGCCATTACAAAGCTTCCCAGTGGCTAGAGAGGTTCAGGCAGAAGTCCTGATGCTGGTTGGTGCACAGTAGAGGAAGGAGCCTCTCAGAAGGCCAGGAGACCTCCTAATCGTGCTTGAGAGCAAATTCCTCAAAAAGATACCAGCTCACACATGCCAATCTGCAGTGGCGGTGACCCGGCCAGCTGTGGAGGTTGGTCAGGTGGTCACCCATCTTCTTGATGAGTTTCACCTCTTCATCCAGGATGTAACAGAAATGTGGGTCTGCAAGAGCAGAACCCAGTGATTGAAGAGTCAAGAGAACCTGCTTCAGGTTTTTCTCCAGGGTCAAGACAGCTTCCATGGCCTCCTAAGTTTTATCCTATTCATCCTGAGACGGCTTCGGCACATTTTGGAGGAGCCCCCCGCCTCCCGTTTTGCAACCTGAGGAGAAGCTTGGCTCTCTTGAGCCAAAAAAAAAAAAAAAAAAAAAAAAAAAGTGGTCTATGTCCTCCAGAGTGTCAAAATAGTAGCCGGGAGAGATGTAGGAGGCCAGAAGGTGCAACTTGACCAGGCGGTTGACGGCAGCTTGCACTTCAGAATAATTCTGATGAATGAGGGAGGGCATGGCTGACCCACAGTATAGAGCTAACCACAAGAAATTGGTGCTGGCTGGCTCAAGGAGCTGACAGTGGAGAGGAGGTGGTCCAGGAGGCTGTGGCTGCCGACACTGGTGCTTAATGCTGTTGAAGCAGGCGCAGATCCACAGAACTTCTGAAGCACTGCTTTCCGTGGCTTTTTTTTGGGCCAGATGTTCCTTCTTGCTCGAGGGCAGTGACCAGGAGGCCTCATTGACATATATGTCTGTGTGTATGTCATATGTCATAGCATACATGTGAAGGACAGAGGACAACTTGCAGGAGTTGATTTTCTCCTTCTATGATGTGGGACCCAGAGATCATCAAGCTTGTTATCAAATGCCCTTATCTGCTGAGCCGTCTTGCTGGTCCTTGCCCCCTGCTCCACTTCATTTTTATTTTATTTTCTGTATATGGGTGTTTTGCCTGCATTTATGTCTGTGTACTCTATGTGTGCCTGGAGCCCATGGAAGCCAGAGAAGTGTATTGGATCCTCTGGAACTGGAGTTACAGACAGTTGTGAGCCACCATATGGATGCTGAGAATTGAACCCAGGTTCTCTGGAAGAGCATTCAATGTTCTCAGCCTCTGAGCCATTTTTCTAGCCCCCTGCCTCTAAAACAAAACAAAACAAAACAAAATCAGCTTCAAAAGATGTTCATTGTGGGGCCTGGAAAGATGGGTTCAGAGCCCATATTGCTTTTGAAGAGGACCCAGGTTTGGTTCCCAACATTGACAACTGATTGTAACTCCATTTCAAGGGGTCCAACTCTCTCTTTTGGCCTCCAGGGGCACACACATCTTGTCAAATCCCAGGACCTGGGCATGTAGCTCAGGAGTAGAGCATGTGCTCAGCATGAATTCAACCCTGGGTTCGATCCCTAGCATCACATCAAACACACAAACTCCCTCTGAGCCCTGAGGATTTTGTGTGGGATCTGAATCTAACCCTTTCCTTTCCAGAGTGTTCTCCATAAGGGCCCCTGCATGATGGCTCGGTCTCAAGAGGCTGCTGGCTCCTATGAGAGTGGCTGAAGGAAGCCAGCTTCTTACCCTCAGCAGGGCTGGGGGCTCCGCAAGTGACATGCCATCACACAGCCTTTCCTCTGTCCCTGTTCCCCACAGTGCAGGTGGCTCAGTGGGGGTGGATAGGCCTACCTGCTGATCTTGTAGGTTCAAGGGGTCAAGCCTAACCTCTCTCTCTTGGGGGACCCTGGGCACTGGGAAAGGAAGGGGCATGAGGTGGGCAGTGAGCCTGTCTGCAGGTCCTGGAGGGCTTCCTGGAGGAGGAGCTATCTCAGTGAAGATTGGCAGAGAGATGAATTGGCTGGGTGTTGGTGAAGGAAGGGGCAGGGATGTGCTGGAGTGCTTTCTTGGGAGATAGATCAGTGGGAATTCACTGGGGGTGTTGTAACATGTTCTGGAACATAGGGGCTACTCCATGCTCTGAAAAGTCAGGCTTATTGTTCACTGTACCCAGACTGGATACCCCTCGAACCATTGGATAGTTCCATGAGGGTGTGTTGGACCAGGTCTGCCATGGACTCAGACTGCTGGTAGGTGGTGTTCAGGAGCCCAGGTGTGCTCTGGATGGTACAGTTGAGTAGTGGCATGAGCTGACTGATAGCATTAGCTGGCAGGGGCGTCTGTCTGGGCTCTCGCCTTGAGTGGTCAGGAGCGGGTTGCCACAGGTGTTCCCAGCAGCCAGTCGGGGTGGGGAGCTTCTTGACATGTTCAGCAGTCATGTTTCAGCTGTGCTTATGAGATCTGGAGACATGGAGGGGGTCAGTGAGAGAGCTCAGTAGGTAAAAGTGCTTGCCACCAAGCCTGACAACATGAGTTTGATGCTTTGAAACTCCACGATGAAAGGAAGGATCCAGGGTCACTGGGACATCCAGCCAAAGAACTGTAGGGAGGGGGAGCCTTGAGGGCTGGAGCTGATGGAGCCAAGCCTCACAGGATTGTTGCTGGATATTTGTTTAACTATTCAAAGATGTGTTGCATTTGCTTAACCATGTAAAGATGTGTTGCATTTATTTAACTATGCAAAGATGTGTTGCATTTGTTTAACTATGTAAAGATGTGTTGCTTTTTTACCTTGCCTGCCTAAGACACCCGATTGGTCTAATAAAAAGCAGAATGGCCAATAGTGAAGGAGGAGGTATAGGCAGGACTTCCAAGCAGGGAGAGTAAGTAGGAGGAGGAATTTAGGCTGGGGCCGGGATGGGAGAAGAAAGAAAAAGAGATGCCAGCCAGACAGGAGGAAGCAGGAAAGCAGGACACACAGAATGAAAGAAAAGTAAAAAGCCCCGAGGCAAAACATAGATGAATAGAAACAAGTTAAATTAAGTTAAAAGATCTAGTGGGACAAACCTAAGCTAAGGCCGAGCATTCATAACTAACAATGAGTCTCCGTGTCTTTATTTGGGAGCTGGTTGGTGGCCCAAGGGAAATTCTAACTACACAGGATCAAGGACTAGCTTTATTTAGGGTGGAGATTCAGGGCTCCTGTTGGCACCGGCGCCAATGCCATGCCAAGGCTTAGTTACAGTGGCTAGAGTGGGAAAGAGGTGAACTCCTGAGGGCTCTGGAAGCCTGTACACTCACAGCCTCCTGGGATTCTGTCTCCAGGGCCACACTAGGCCCTTAGCCCAGCCTAGGCTCTTAGGTTCTGTCTGGGTCTTTCAGATCTTAATTCACATACCCTTAAATGTCTCTTTTTTTTATGTTTAAGTTCAGTCTAAAGTAGGCTGTAGCTGACTGGTGGAAGCAGTATGGTTGGCAGTTTGACCAGCTGCTGAGGGTCAGGCCCCATCTCTTCTCAGTGCAGCTGTGCTGGGGTCCAGGAAGGGCTGCCTCACTGAAGCTTGCTATCAGATTCTGTGGATGCTCCTCTGCCCTGGACCCAGCAATAGAGTATTCAGCCCCGCCCCGCCCCCAATTTCCTCCTCCTTCCATCCCCACTCTCTTATTTTCTTGTAAAACCCAGAGGAGACTGGAATGAAGGAGACCATGTTGCTTAACACAGCTCTCTGTGGCCTCATCTCCTTCCTCAAGGGTCCTAGGAGGCAGGCCAGGGTTGCCTCATTTTAAGACAAGCTCCAAGGGCCCAGTCCTCGACACTGGGTGTACAGCGCTGCCTCCTGTGGAGAGCCGTGCTTTGATTCAGTCGCAAACAGCACAGACGGCCTCATTTGCCAGGACCCCCTGCTGTGCTGTTCTGCCCATGAGAAGGGCATTGGGGGGAGTTGTTTCATCTTTTCAAAAGTGACCCAGTGGAGCGAGCAGGAGGCAAGGGTGGGTCTGGGCTGCCTCCCGCCTCTTGCCAGCAGCCCTGACTTCCGGTGCCTGGTGGCAGCTCCAATTAGCAGAAGCTTACAGTCTGCCCAGGAGAGCCCAGACGATTAGAAGGTCATTTCTGAGCTCCTTTTCTTTACACTCTGATGGCAGTGTAACTACAGCTAGCGACTATCTCTGGTGCTAGGGAATACATCCATGTGGTCAAGAGAGTGAGTGTCTGTGTGCATACGGCTCCGATGTGGGCACTGCCCACTCTCCTGCCACTTGGTTAGATGCATCCACCTAGCTGCTGCTTTACTGTGTAGGCCCTGAAGCTGCTCCTATGCTTCCCAGTGACTGTCAATCCAGGCCCTGTTTGCAAACAGGGAGCCTAGCCTGAGCTGTGAGGAGCACGGAGGAATTCTTCCTGAGGGGTGCAATGGTTCGTGAGCCAGCCTTGCACCAGCACAGTGGTGTTACCATGGTGAAAATGCTTGCTGACACGGTGCTGCTCCTCCACTTGTACTCACCTTCCAAGGACTTGAAAGTTGGTATCTTGGAGAGGGGCGTAATGGTGCACACCTTTAATCCCAGCACTCAGGAGGCAGAGGCAGGTGGATCTTTGAGTTCAAGGCCAGCCTGGTCTGCAGAGCGAGTTCTAGGACAGTCAGGGCTACACAGAGAAACCCTGTCTCAACTCCCCCACCCCCAAAGTGATATCTTGGTTTGGTTCCTGGAGGTCTGCTTATCCAGGGATGCCTAGCTGGTGACTGGAAAGGGAGAGAGTGGAATCCATGTTTCAGAACCTGCGTGACTTCCAATGTGGCTATGGAATGCAGAAGAAACCTTCCCTTGGGAGTGGAGAAGCTGCTGAATTCCAAGACCTGCAGTATACTGTGCTGTCTGCGGATCTTGGTCAAGGAGGTCCCTTCCCTGAGAGTCCTGGCTGATGAACCTGCGAGAACTGCTGGGTTCCAGACTTAATTAAGCTCTTTCATGGAAAAGAACTCAACAAACACTCTGCAAGCTGAGATGTGCGGGTGGCTGTAAGAGGGAAGACACCAGAATTTGAACCTTTGGTCACAGATTTGATGTCAAAACATAGGAGGTCATCAGGTAGTAGCATAGGGGTCAATTACTCACTCGGATAGGGCTTGGCAGGTCCCAGTTCTCAAACTCCAAATCGCTCCCCATTCTTCTGATGTGAGTGTGTGACTTGACAATCCAGCACCTTCCATTTTAGGCCTTGATCCTCTAGTCATCTACTTCTCACCACAGCTCTCTCATCCACTCACTCTCCATCCATCCATCCATCCATCCATCCATCCATCCATCCATCCATCCATCAATCCACTTATCAACCCACTTGTCCATCCACTTAGTTATCTACTCATTGACCAGTCTACCCATCCATCTACCCACTCACCTCTCCATACACTTATGTATCTACCGATCCATCTACCTAAAAATCTACCCATCCATATACTTATTGACCCATCTATCCATTAATCCACAACCTAGTCATCTACCCACTCATTCATCTATCATCTATACATCCATCTACTCATTACTTATTAATTCATGTATCCACCTATCCATGTATGACACATTCATGTATCCACTACCCATCTATCCATGAATCTATTACCCACCCATTTACCCACTCATTCATCCATCATCCATCCATCCATCCATCCATCCATCCATCCATCCATCCATCCATCCATTTACTTATCTACCCATCCATTCAGATATCTACCAAACCATCTATCTATTCATCTACTGACCTAGAGCTGTCTACCTATTCATTCATCAATCATCCATCACCCATTCATCCATCCATGCATCCATTCATGCATCCACTGTTCATTCCTCTAACACTAGTCAAGCAGCCCTTTTTGCCAAGAGACAAGGAGGCCAGCACGACCACAGAGGTCTCTGCTTGGATTTTCAGGACAAGAGGCAGAGTTAGACCACCTCATGAATCTAGTTGACATTGATTGTGAGAAGTGTTCACATGATAAAGACTCAGATAATCTGTTGGGCACTCTGAACAAGTGCCTCAGTTTACTCACCTGGAAAATAAGAACAGCAAACAATAGTGTCAACCTTCCTTGCTTATTTGAGGCATCGCTACCTTTGTGAGTGTGACATCCTCAGAAGTGATGTCACTGTGACTGTCATCACTGCACTTGTTATGGGAGCCATGAAAGGATGCTGTGGAGCTGTAGGAGGGACAACGATAGGCTAGCTTGACTGGAGGGGGAGTGAGAAGCCTCTTTTAGCCAGGGATATGGGGCAGATTGGGGTGTGAGGGAGTGGGATCAGGAGGTATATATAGAGTTGGGAAGGCTGGGCCGGAAAGAGGCACTGGGATCTGGACCAGTGTGTAGGGTGAACACCTGCTATCAGCATGATGTGCTGCAGAGTTCATCTGGGACAGTGCAGGCTGCCCTCCTCAGCTGTTCTGGTCTCTATGGGGCTGCTCCTCAGCATGGTGAAGGGAAGCCAAGGCCCAAGGGCAGGAGAACACCCTGCTGCTTGTCAGTCATGTCCTCAACATTTACCTTTTCAAGTTCAGAGAACAAAGTTAACAGCTGTAAGTCCAGAGGGCTCGGGCTCTCTCTCTCTCTCTCTCTCTCTCTCTCTCTCTCTCTCTCTCTCTCTCTCTCTGTCTCTCTCTCATGTCTAAGCTGAGTGGGATGTGGAGACTTGCCTGACTGACCTATGGTCTAGGACTGGCAGGCGGTAGGGCTCATTGGACCGCCAGACTGTACCCACTCCTGCCATGCCTGCTGCCTGCTAGAAGACCAGGGAATACTTCTGTTCTTGTCCTCCTCCACCAATGGGCTTCTGTGGGGTAGGTTACCCCTGCCTTTCATCATTTTCAAGCTTCCCTGGTGGCTCTGGGAGGTGGCTTGGGAGGTTGGGCATGGACTCAGACAGCCATGCCTTTCTTTTGATATGGGTGGCAGTGGAGTTCACTAACTGAGAGCCTCAGAACTCCCTGTATGGGGTCACTAGCAGCCTTTGGTGGCACAGGTAGAGGCAATGTCCTTGGGCATGGATGGCACAGGTAGGGCCTCTGTAGAATGGGGCTGAAGGACAGCAAGTCCCTCACCAGTGTGTCACTTCATGCCATTACTCTGACCTCCTGGAGCTTGTGGTACTGATCCCATTTTAAGATGTAAAAACAGGCCCAGAGAGGTGACAGAGAGGTGACATAACAGACCCAAGGACACAGCTGGGAACAGCAAGGGCCAAGATCAAACCAGGCCCTAGGAAGAGCCACGCCCACCCTTGCCTCCCTGCTTCCCCAGAGGAGTGAAGTCTATTTCACGGGCCTGCCTGAAGTAAACACTCGAGATTGGAGGGCCAGAGAGACAGGAGGTAATTCACTTCTGGTTCCGGAGGCCAGCGGTCCAAAAGTCTGAGCAGTGTGTCCTCTGAGAGTCCTGGGGAGGACGTTCCCTCTACATTCACAGCTCCTGGGCCCAGGACACCAGGCCTGAGGCTTCCTCCTCATCCTCAGTGTCCCCTGCTCCTGCCCTCGCCTCCATTCTCTGCTCCCTGTGCCACCAGGGTCAGGGCTGTAAGATTCTTAGTCACATCTACACAGACTTTTCCAAGCGAGCCTCCCAGTCAGGTTCTGGGCAGTGTGGGGACATACTTTTTTTTTTGAGGGGGCACTATCGGATCCACAACAGCTGGCAACAAGTGGAGCAAGCTCTCTTCAAAGTAAATCTCACTTGAGAATCTCATGCCCGTGCTCCAGGGACAACCACCCCCACAATCCTATAGAACACCCCCTTATGGGCCTGTGGGCACGTTGCCTCCCAACCTTATTTTATTTGAACCCTCCATGGTTGCCTCTGTGTGGGCTCTTGTCCCTGTCCCCAGAGGGCAGTTGTTCATCCCTATCGTCTACAGACCTGTCCCCAGAGCCCAGCCCAGCACTGGGACCAGTTAAGCCAAGGCCACGAGAGAAAGGTCAAAGTCAGCAAGCCTGGCCCGCTTCCTTAGCGGTGCGGTGGCTTCCTGGGACCAGCGGTCTCACACCTGCTGTGTCAGCACCCCTGGGCAGAGCCCAGCAGCTCCACGGTCCCTGCGCTCTCTTCTCTGCTGGTCCTCTGCCTGTTGACATTGCCGCAGATTACTGAGCAAACAGTGGACACCCCAACCCTCCTGAGTCTGGGAATTCCAACAGTGTTTCTGTCATAGCTGATGGGCAGCAGGTACCTCTCTAATGGCTTCTGGAGGAAAGTAAGTAATTTGGAGTAGAGAAATAACTATTGATTGAGGCAAGAAGTTACTGCCACCCGCCCCACTCCCTCCCGCCCCCCCCCCCCCCCCCCCCGCTGTGTGGAGGCTCCTGGGAACGTCCCACTTTGTAGGCACTTCTCAGCTTTGAATTGGCAGAGCTTGTACCAATTCTGCTTTCCAGCTACAGAAACAAGGTCAGGTGGCCTCATGCCGCCTTGCCCTGCCGAGATCTTTGGTCTTCCAGCTTCTGAGGGGAAGGCAGACAGATGCACATAGGCCTCAGCATCAGGTAGTTTCATTGAGGCTTTGACTGTCATGGCTGACAAGAAAGGTTGGACATACATCTAAATGTGAAGACCACAAACTGTTGAGGGAAATAAACGCATGGTAGGCAGATACCAATCACTGATGGGTTTGTAGATCTGTAGCCTTATACCTCCCGCTCAGGCTGCTCTGGAGCTCAGTGGCTTCCCTGTGGATAGACATGGGGGGAGAAGCTTGCTTTCTGTCTAGCTGGGGTGGCCCTAGCAAGAGAGTTAATGCATCATAAAGGGGAAAACTCTTCTGTTAAAGATGCAATGTGCTGGCCCAGCAGGAGGGTCTATAAAAGGAGGAGCTACTGGTAAGGGACCAGTGGTCTGTCACCATGTGTTTTGAGAATTCCTTCCCTGGGGAGATGTAAACAATGTCTATCTAGCCTCCTAAGGTCCCAATGACAAACCATGGCATGATTCCACCAAGTTCATCCTGGGGAACCAATGAGTTTATTTGTCTTCTTACAGAGAGAGCACAGGTAAGGGGTTACTTGCAGGAGCGTGGATGACCTCACAACAGCCACACTGGAGACTTCATCCAGCATGGAGATGGTTTCCCCATAGCTACATGGAGGGGGTCCCCTCTTCAATTAACCTCTTTAGTCTATACACTCTAGAGCAGTGGTTCTCAACCCTCCTAACGCTGTGACCCTTTAATACAGTTTCTCATGTTGTGGTGACCCCCAACCACAAAACTATTTCATTGCTCCTTCATAACTGTAATTTTGCTACTGTTATGAATTGTAATGTGAATCTGATTTGCAGGATACCTGATATGTGATCCCTGTAAAAGGGTCGTTCAAGTCCCCAAAGGGGGTCATGACCCACATGTTGAGAACCACTGCTCTAGCACCTCCCAGCCACTTAGGCCATGTGTAGTTAGGGCAGAATTGCATACAAATGGCTGGGTGGAGCTGCTGGAATCTCAAGTGAGGGTCCAGTGATCCTCATCATCTCTCCTTCTACGAGGGAATGTTAGTCTAAAGGCCTGATAATGGTGAACATTTGCACGGACGCCCAACTGATCCGATGAGGATGGTAGCTGTTCTGTTCAAAGGGCTGTGTTCTGCAAGATCATGGATGCCAGCGAGGCGGTAAGGGTGTCTCAGCCCTTCCATTGCACCAGGGGAGGGTGGGGATCTAAGATGCACACAGGCTCTGCAACGTGGCATCCACTCCAGGAAGGCCGTGGAGCCACAGCGGCTTGTCTCCTGCATTGAGAGCTGGGGAACTTGCTTTGGCCCTTCCGCTCTCCCTAGGTAGGAGAGGGCTGATCTGGAGTCTTCTGGCTTCTGACCACCCCGTCCCTATCCTGCAGTGAGGTGTACTGCCCTGACAACCACTCTTGCTCTATGCATCCTCAGGGGCTGAGACCAGAGGTCTCCCTGGGGCGGGGATGCAGATGCCTGGACCCCTACTCTTAGTTTTAGACAACTTGGGAAACTATCTTGTATGAACTGACAACATGACTGCTCCATGGCATGGTTAAGGGGGAGGTTTTTATTGTAGATTTGAGAGCGAGCAGTCATAGGCATTTGGAAGAGTCCTGAGCAGAGAGAGAAAGACTGAACATGGCCAACAGACAGGACATGACCAGGGCTATCTGTGAGAGAGAAGAGAATGGCAAGGGATGGAGAATAGAGAAAACGTAGAGGGAAGCAAGGACATAGCAGAGAGAGAGAGAGAGAGAGAGAGAGAGAGAGAGAGAGAGAGAGAGAGAGAGAGAGAGCAGAGTTATAAGGAGAATGAGTATTTGGGGGGTGGTGGAAGCCCATGAGCTGAAGGGAGTTTAGGGAAGGTTGGTGAGAAGGACTAGGATGTTAGCATGGACTTTGAAATGTCTAACAGGTACTGGAGGAGCCTGGAGGCCAGCGTGCGCTTTGATATGCTGATAGGTGCCACAGGTAGCCATATGTCCCTTCTGCCACAGTTGAGGGAAATGACTCCTTTTTTTTTTTTTTTTTTTTTTTTTTTTGTAGCTGGGAAGCAGTTTCTCAAGTTCCCAAGGAGTGCTGGCTTTTATCTAACCATCAGAAATCTTCCGATAGTCCAAGTTGTGCTCATGGGACTGCCTTTTGGAGTCTGGGGAATTCAAGTTTCCTTTGGACCTAACACATCTTAGCTTGAAGCTGCCACCCTTACCCTGCCTCAGCGACTGCACACTCCCTGAGGGCCTGGAGTCCCTCTGCCTGTACTGGCTTTCCTTGGCATTCATGGGCTTCAGCACCCCGCAGGTCTGAGTATTGGGCAGTTCTCCTGAGATTGTAACCACCGTCATCAAAGACAGGCTGGATGCTTTGAGACTTTAGCTTAAAAGTCTCCCTTTCAGGAATCCCTTTCCAGGGACTCCAGGTCAGCAGGTGACCCCTGTTCTCTTCCAGGCCTGCCCGGGCCCCTCCCACCTGCCACACAGGATTGCCTGCCACCTGGGCCTGCTTGTTTTGGGCCAGGGGAAGGGGGGAACTTCTGACAGCTTCCTTCTTGCCTCCCTGGTGGGAAGGAGTGCCCGAGGCTTGGCTCCCATGCCATCTGGAAGCCTTTGTGACCCATAAAGGGAAGTTCTGGACTCTGCCACAGGCGGAGTCCACTTGTTCTGAACTCAGGGCCTTCACAGACACCTTGAAGCTCAGGGTCTGGATTCAGACATCTTGGCGCCCTGTTCATGACTTAGCTGGGCCAGAACAGTGGCCATCCTGAGCCCTGGACCTCCTCTGTAAAGGAGGACTAGCCTGGGCTTCATGTGAAGGGTGTATCAGGTTCTCATCATTTCTGTGGCCACTTCACAGCCTATGCTCCTATCCGGGGGGTGTCTGGGTGGCAGGCCTGATTTTCAGTCTTTCCACCTTCACCCCAGGCTGGGCCAACACAGGGAGGTGGGGGTGGGGGCTACAGGGTGGGCTGGGGTGTTGCTGTCTCTCCTTGCTTGGGTCTTGAGCATTCCCAGGGATCTGTGCCAGGCTCTGAGCACTTCTTGCTGCTCAGAAGGAAACAGATGGGGCTGTCATCTCTGCTTACGCCCTGTCTTCCCAAACTCAGTCAAGCGTGCTCAGAGCAGGGGAGAGGCTCCTCTGAGCAGCTGGTGGCATTCAGGGCCAGCATCCCTCGGGGTGTGTGACGCTGATTAGCAGGAAATAATGAGAAAGCCAAGGGAGCAAGCCCTCAGGCAACCTCCTGGCCACTGCTGCGTCCCTCAGAGACAGTGCAGTGAGCATTCAAGGCAGCTTCCATCGCCATCCCCAGCCTCCAGCCTGGGGAGCTGGGACTGTGAGGAGGACTTTGTGATGACATCTTTTGTAGGAAGGAGGCTCAGAGAGGACCACCCCCTCCCTGCTTTGGCACCAGCGGACGCTTCTGATTTGTGCTGGGGTAAGGGGGATACACTGGTTTCCTGTAAAAAACTGGAATTACAGGTGCATACCACCACATCTCACAAAACTGTTTAAGCATTTGGTTAAACAATTCAGGCCACATTAGGAAGACCAGAGAATCCTCAGAACTGAGAAAAGAGAAGGGGAAAATATTTGCTATCCCTGGATTGGGAAGCTGCCCCCAGTGATGACTTACTGTCCACCCTTCCACATACACAAGACATGTGTCACTGTGTACCATTCATACTTGCTGTGGGTGACCTTAATTTCACTGAACAATGTGTCGTGAGCACTCGGATATGTCTGCAAATGCACCTCTACCCTAGCATCATATGTCACTGTCTGGAGTGTTCCATTGCACTCAGGCAACAGGATGAATTCAAACCTCTTCCGTGGGACAACTGAAGTGTGTGTGTGTGTGTATGTGTGTGTGTGTGTGTGTGTGTGTGTGTGTATGTGTGTTTCTAGAGTGTTCAGACATCTATATGTACACCCTTATTTATTTCTTTGAGTTAAACCCCTAGGAATGGAGCTGCTGGGGCAATGTGTGTGTGTGTGTGTGTGTGTGTGTGTGTGTGTGTGTGTGTGTGTTTCTAGAGTGTTCAAACATCTATATATACACCCTTATTTATTTCTTTGAGTTAAACCCCTAGGAATGGAGCTGCTGGGGCAGTGTGTGTGTGTGTGTGTGTGTGTGTGTGTGTGTGTGTGTGTGTGTGTTCATACAGAGGTCAGAGGACAACTTGTAGGAGTCTGTTTCTCTTACCATGTGGGTCTCAGGGATTGAACTCAGGTTGCCAGGCTTGGCGTCAAGTACTTTTACCTGCGGAGCAGTTTCGCCAGCTCTAGTTTGTGCATTTTGAAGACGTTCCATACATGGCGCCACACAAGGTGTCCTCTAGGCCTCTCCACTCTCACAAGCTGAGAGTGGCACCTTGGTAGCTTGAGTGAGTCTCTAGTGGTGTGGGACAGGGCCCTTTTCCCCGAGGGGCATCTGTGTCGGAGAAGGGTAGACTGATGCAGAAGGTGTCACAGCTGGAGATGACCACAGGCCCTGGAAGGAAAATGACGATGGCCAGGCTGTCAGGGCAGTCTTTAAAGAATCTTCAAAGAAGAGTAATTTGAATTTATCCTAACAGAAAAAGCAGCAGCATGGAGCCTCTTTAAAAGTTGTTGTCAGAAAAAATTGACGTCAATCTCATAAAATCTAACACACGGAAAGGGCTGATACATTTACAAAGGTGTGGTTGCTATAACAACACGAGAAAAGGCTATTAATATTTATCGCATGGGGAGGAGGGCTCAAAATCCGGCTCCTCTTCTTAGGGGATCCCTTGTGTCCAACTGGCTCAAGAAAGCTGACCCTGCTTCCCATAGGCTCACAGTAACCTCAGCTCTTGGTCCCCAGGGCCTGAGGTTTTACCCTCCGTCTGTCCTGCCCAAGCATCACCGCAGACAGCCTTCCCCTTGACTAGGGATCCTGGTTTACCCTGCACCGCTCATCTCCAGCCTCCCGATCGCTGCAGTAGGTCATACCTGGCACTCTATATTGGGTTCTGCTGAAGAGTTAAGAATCAAATCACAGCTCCAGTACAGGCTTTGAGCTGGTTTCCATGTATCCTTCTCACCTTGTTCCAGGCAGGAAGCAAGACCCGAGGAGGGACAGCAGCACCCCCAGCCTAGGATGCAGGCCTCAGCTGAGTCCATCCTCTCCTCCAGGAGGACAGGCTCTGGTCTCCATGGACTCCAGGCTCACTAGAGAGGAGCTGCAGGGGAGGCCAGTTCATGAAGGAAGATTGGAACTGTCCAAAGACACTGCTGAGCTAGAGAGGGCATCCATACTGGTCCAGGGAGAAGAGGCAGGGCCTGGCCCAGAGATATTTTTGTGGTCTAGAGGACTTCGTTCCAAGGTATGGAAAATGAGGCTCACATTCAGCCAAGTTTAAAGTCCCTGGAAGCCCTGGAGTGAGCAGCTCAGATGGACACCAGCTGAACGCCAACAAAAAGGTGGATCTGAAGCCCCACCCCCCGCAGCAGGCTTCAGACATCACATAAGTTGAGAAGGGCAGGGGCTGAATTCCCTATGCACAGGATTCCTTTCTTGAAATGCAACAAGAAAAGCGTCACATATGTCACCAAACACCAACCACTCCTGCCCCCATGGTACACTATGATTGGAGCTGGCCTAGGGACCTGCTCCCATGGCGGGGACGTCTTTAGTTGTGGCTCAGGGCCACAGCCCCTGGATGAGATGTTCTGAGCCTGTGACTTGTCCCTGGCCTTGTCCCTGGAGAAAGGCCCCATCTGACATTTGGACACACAAGAAGAGGTCAGACGCAACCTTTGCCTTCCAGTCCAGGCTCGGGTGCCATTAATATTTCATATCCAAAGACAGCACTGACATTTTGCTGGATGGCTTCAATTAGCTAAGAGCCTCCTTCTCAGGCTAATAACCAGCCTGCTTATCCTAATGGTTTATTAATCTACTTCGCAGCGTGAAGGCAGCGGGCACACACAGATGCCGCCTGCTGCTGCCTTGATTGGGTAGAAATGACTCAGGCCTATGATTGTGTTTGTTAAAGGGGTTGAGTCCTTGCAGGACTCAGGAATAAGGGGTGGGGAGGAGGCTTCCAGGTCTGGTTCTCTGAGAGAGTCCTTCTGTTGAGAGCACAGTCCCCTGAGCATCATGGGATGGTGTTTGAGAACTGTTTCCTTCTGACATCACTCCTTTGCCGACTTTCCTGGAGGTGAAACTATTGCAAGTTTTAAAATAAGTTTCCAGATGGAATTTCAATGTGGGGTTAGGCATCAAGTCAGGTGATGGATGGTAGGTTCTTGGATGGGTTATTTTTAGTTTTTGTATATATATGTATATAATGCATGGGTGGCCACGTCTGTATTCTATAGCTTTCTATCTGGGCCAGGAGTGACAGCCACTGAGAGATTTGCCAATGGCTATGATTTGGCCTAGCACTACAGCACAAACTGGTGGGTCCCACTGGCCTTACCACAGTTGTGGTTTTTATAACATGTGGTGTACAAGGCTGGGAATTGGTGGTGGGTATGGAAAGGAAGACGTTAGGAGCGGTGACCTCAGCAGGTGATTGGCAACCTGCTTTTTTTTGTCATGTGAGTGTGGGTTCTGAGCTGCAGCTTCTCCAGTGGCCACTCCCAGTAGCTGTCCTCAGCTTCACCTTCCTATCCTCTTGTGGTCAGGTGATCCTAAAGCTGCTTGTAAAGACAAAAACAGCAAACTTGTCATGCTACCCAGAGCTCTCCAGCTACATTTTGCCATTCCTAACAGGTGCATGTCGGGGGAGAGGGTGTTGCTGGCCCCCCTGGATGCTCTGACCAGGTCCTTCTCATTCCCTGGTGGCCTCCCTTTGATTGGGGCTGCCATTCAACCCTTCGACATTCACAGCACCCCCAGTCAATAGGGTTGAGGACGGGGCTGGATCCTCATTAGCTCTTGCTCAAAGATGATGTGGGCTGTGGGAGTCCAACTGTTGCTGTGGTCCCACTGAGTAGTGGGCAGGGGTTCCCTGTGGGAGCTTCTGGCAAGTTATAGGTGCACAGAGGGTTTTGTTTGCTGACGGTGACAGAGCTCTGCCCTTTTTCCTTTTGGTGCCACTCATGAGAGGAAGGTCATCAGGGCTGCATGGGCTGTCTGTGTGTGGGGTGGCAAAGCTCAGCAGGGTTGGGTCTGGCAGAGCTTGGCCTGCAAATGTGGCCAAGGAGGGTAACTTGTAATTTGGCATAGTTTCAAAACCAACAGGAAAGTTTCAAAACAGAACAGAAATTTTCTGCATGTCCCCCACCCAGTGTCTCCTGTGCAGCCAATCACAGCACAGATATGCAAAGTGAACTGTTCACAGTGCCACTAACTCAATGACACACTTTGCTGGGATTTCACCATACACTTGTGGTGTCTCATGTCCCAGGATCCTACCCTGTGACATCTCCTCTTCCTTTGGGACAGTACTGGCCCCTTACTTTGTAGAATATCTCTCACTTCAGGTACACAAAGTGTTGTTTTTCTTTTTCTTGGTGTGTGTGTGTGTGTGTGTGTGTGTGTGTGTGTGTGTGTGTGTGTGTGTACAGGTGTGGAAGCCACAGGTCAACCTCAAGTGTTACTCCTTAAGACTGTTTGCCCGTGTGTATGTCTGTGTGCCACGCTGCATACATGTGCATATATGCAGTGCCCTTGGAGGCCAGAAAGAGGTGTCAGATCCCCTAGAACTGAAGTTACAGGTGATAGCTAGCTGTCATATGCTTGGAATTGAACACCAGTCTTCTGCAAGAACAGCAAGTACTCTTAACTACTGAGCCAACCTCTTCCACCTTGTTTTTTGAGGCAAGGTCTCTCTCTGAGGCCTGGGGCTTACAGAATAAGCAAGGCTGATCTGGCCATTGAGCCTGTCTGTGCTTCTTCAGTGCTGAGATTATAAGCACACACCACTAAACCTAGCTAAACTTTTTTTATGTGTGTTGGTGCTTTGCCTGCGTGTATATCAGTCCACCACATGCACACCTCATGCCTAGGGAGGCCAGAAGGGGGTGTCAGAGCCTCTGAACTGGAGTTACAGGTGGTTACGAGTCAACTTGTGGGTGCTGGCAAGCAACCCTGGGCCCTCTGGAAGAGCAATCAGTGCTCTTAACCACTGAGTCACCTCAGCTTTTTGCACGGGTTCTGGGTCTCAAACTTGGCCAACACTTTACTGTCTGAGCTATTTCCCCGGTCCCCTGCATTTTTCACGATTAGATAGAGTATAAAGGTTTGAGGAGGGGCTTCAGAGAGTCCCACGGACGTTCATAATGAGGGCGGTCTGAGAGAAGTCAGCCTTGGTGATTGACCACAGCTGGCGTCCACAGAGCCTCTTTTCTATAAAGTTACTATTTTTTCCTTTGGAATTAATAAATATCTTGCAGGAGATACTTTGTGACTATGCAAATATGTCGTTCCTCCTCAAGCTTGCGCTCATTAATTCGTGCCTCCTCGGTGGCTGCCGCTGGCAGCAATGACTTCTGTGGCATTCTAATGGCGACATTTTATTTCCCTCAATCCTTCTACACTCATTAATTAGGATTCTTCTCAAAGACGTCCCTTCTTTCCCATTTAATGATTTGTTCATTTATTTATACAGTGTGGGCTCATGGACGTTTATGTGGTATTTATTACTGCCTCTTGCTCTGGTTGTGGGGACCCTCTAGGCTGGCTCCCATGCCTTTGACATGCCAGCTGCATTTCAAGTCTTTCTCGCTCCCTGATACATCTAGAGGCTTGGCTGTCAACTGCCAGCACTACCCTACAGGGACATGCTTCTCCAGGAGACAGGTTTGTCTGAAGAAGGCACCTGCGCCTTCCTCCTTGGTGGCTTTGTCATTGGACAGGAATAAGGCCTGGCTGCCCGGAGAATGGCAGCATTAAGGGGTGGCGGGGTGGCAGTCCAGGCTTGTCCCCGAATAGTTTTGGGTATAATAGAAGATACAGACAAAGATTGTCCCTTGGGGTTACAAGAATCCTTCAATGTCAGAGAAGAAGGATGTGGTGGGCCTGAACCCAACAGTTGCTAGCTAGGCCTGAAGGCACCAGGGTCTGGGCACAGTCTGGGTCTCCCTTGAGGTTGGGTCACCCCAGCCTCAGTAGCAAGGGAGGAGTAGGGGAGCATGGAGGCAGGCATGGGACAGGGGAGCACGGAGGCAGGCATGGGACAGAGGAGCATGGAGGCAGGCATGGGACAGGGGAGCACAGAGGCAGGCATGGGATGGGAGCACGGAGGCAGGCATGGGATGGGAGCATAGAGGCAGGCATGAGACAGGGGAGCACAGAGGCAGGCATGAGACAGGGGAGCACGGAGGCAGGCATGGGACAGGGGAGCACGGAGGCAGGCATGGGACAGGGGAGCACGGAGGCAGGCACGGGACAGGGGAGCATGGAGACAGGCATGAGACAGGGGAGCACAGAGGCAGGCATAGGATGGGAGCATGGAGGCAGGCATGGGATGGGAGCACAGAGGCAGACATGGGATGGGAGCACAGAGGCAGGCATGGGATGGGAGCACAGAGGTAGGCATGGGACAGGAGCATGGAGGCAGTCATGGGATGGGAGCACAGAGGCAGGCTTGGGGCAGGATTCAAGGAGCTGCTGCTTCCTCAGCCCAGGAAACAGCTTTGCGTCTTCCCATCTGTGAGCTTCCCACCTTCAGCTGCGTTGAAGAAGGAGTGAGTGTCCTATGGGGGGACCACTGGCAGGAGCCCATAGCCCAGCACCTGTTATTAGTGGTGTCTTCCTCATACCCGGTGCATGACTCCAGGGCTTACAGGTGTGTAATCCAGGCAAGGCAAGTGGCAATCTGGATGAGACTCTGGGGTGGGTCCTGAGGATAGGGAGGACAGGTGTGGTGGCTCTTGCTTGACCTCAGTGACCTCTGAGATCTGTCTTTCTGCCTCTGCTCCTACCCAGTGTTCTTACAAGACATCTAGCCTTGTACATCTCACCAAGAGGCCCAGAACCAGCAGCAGCAGTGGCTCTGGGGAATTTGCTAAAGATGCAGTCTCTACTGAGTCAGGACCTTGGTGCACCCAGCGCCTGCCCATGCTGAGCCTTGAGCTCCTCTGAGCACCGCTCTGCTGCTTGGCTCCAACAAACCCCAGCTAACTCATGGGCTCTAGCTCCCCATGGGCTCCCTGGCGGGAAGGGCAGTAGGGGGATTTATCAGAGCTTATAGAGTTGGGGACTCAGGGGCTGGTAAATATTCCTGAGAGTGAAATTGAACTGTCCCCAGAGGCAGAGCTAATGGTGAAGCTGTCTTTGCTTTGTGTATTCCAGGGCCTTCTGGGGGCCCAGACCCTCCTAAGGCTCCAAGGCAGGAAGAGCTGAGCATCCTGGGTAGCCTCTTCTTCTGCAAAGAACTGGTGCCCCCCTTCTGCCCCTGTGCCAACTCTCACCCATGTGTTGCAGGATGATGGGTTTAGGACCGAGTTCTGTCTCCCCACAAAGCCTGCAGAGACAGCACCGCGCCATCTCCTTGGTGTTGCAGGCATTTAAATTGCCATTTTATTTAAATTTATGTCTAGAGATACAGGCGGAGAAAGGGCCATTTCAAAGTCAGTTTCTACTTTATGTGCTTTATGGGGACTGTGGCCAGCAGCTGTCGGAAATATCTTCTGCTCCCACATGGCAGAGGGGCACGTGGGCACAGGACTGGCTGTTCCAAGAAGGGATTTGCCTCTTGGCTGGCTAGGAACTCTTGCTAAGTAAACCCAATGCCAGGCTGAGCCCTGATGCTAGTCACGGCCTAAATCTTGTCTTGGCTTCAGGTTGAGCCTTGAGCAGCCCTGACCTGGGTTACTGCTGCTCACAAGGATGCCAGGTTCATCTGGACTCCTACAGTCTCAGAGCACCCCTTTGGGCAGATCTGCCCAATATGTAAACACACACACACACACACACACACACACCATGGCTATGGGCAGCTGGTCTTCACAGCTGGAAGAACATCTGTTCACCTGCCCCAAGCTGATGGGGTGGAAATAGAAGGCTTCTCCCAACATCCTCATTAGAGAGCAACAGCTTCAGCCCAGAGCATCCCAGTATGGCTCCTGGAACTCCCAAACAGCCGAGCTTCTAGCTATGACCTCAGCCAAGACTCCTAATTCAGTTGAGGTATCTCTTTAACTTGGGGCTGGGATGCTCCAGCACTGCAGCTGAGTGGAAAGGCACTTTGCAAAGCGTGTCGCTGGGGCTCCCAAGGTGGAGAGCCCATGTTGGGGAGCTGTTGTACAGGACTATCTTGTTGAGCCAAACAGCTGCCATCTTCATGAATTCAGCTGTGCTTGCTTGCAAAAGGTCCCTGATGGCCTTGTTGACTGTTAACATTTCCTCATAGAAGAGGGGGTAAGGAGGAACATGGGACCCTTATCTGAGTATCCAGCTACTCTTTCCAATCAGTTGCATCCAATTCTGCATGTGGCCTTGTGGCCTCAATATGTGTGTGTGTGTGTGTGTGTGTGTGTGTGTGTGTGTGTGTGTGTGTGTGTGTGTAGCAGGTAGAACATACAGTCTGCGAAAAACTTGGGGAAGGGGGCTTCTTCTATGGGCTTATGGGGAAGCTGTCATCCATGCTAGGTGAAGACTGTTCAGTGTGTCTGCTTGGGGGTGGGGCTGCCCAAGCTCCTGTCCATAATCCACACCCATGCTTTGTAAGTAAGCCCAATGGACTCATTAGTTCCACATGAGAGGCTTTGGTGGACTCGAACTTTGGTTTGCCACTGGGACCTTAGAGGGAGGGGGAATCATGTGGGGTCAACATGGTAGGATGTGGCCAGCATCTGTATAGGTGGTCACATGTTGGGGCTTAGCAGGCTCTGGCCATTCTTGGAGAAAGCATGGAGATTGGAGGGGGTTCACCTTACCACCCTTATCTTAAACCGATCAAGCCCAAGGAAGATTTATCACTGGCTTCTGTGGTTCCCATAGCCATCAGTCCTTCCCTTTAGCTATTGACAGATACACTGAGTGTCTCTTTAGTGCCGCCATGAAGAGACTGATTTCAGGACAAGAAACAGGGAAAGAAATAGAAAAGGAGCAAAGAAGGAGACTGAGGCTGTAGAGGACAAGGCAGGGTGATTTGCAAGAGGCTCAGGCCCCTGGTGGGTGGATGCTGTTTCCCAGGGTTGAGTCCCGAGTGCCTTTGCCATGTGTGATATTAGAGTCAAGACCTAAGCAGCAAAAAGTTTCCCACAGGGAGTGTTCCAGGCAGAGAAGAAAGACAGGCTGAGGGCGGACCAACGCCTCCCTTCTCCTGCTTCCACCTCTTATGTGAGGAATTAAGGAATTCAGAGGCTAAGTTGCTGGAGAGGCATGTCCTGGAAACCTAGGCTGGCAGCACAACCCATGAGAGCCTCATGGGAGCAGCCAGCACACCCCAACACAGCACAGATGTCCAGTACCCTGATGTCTGCTTCGAATCTCACACCTCAGACAATCCCCTGCCTGTTGCTCATCTAAGAACAAGCCAAGGCCTCTTTCTGGTCTGCTCAGTTGGGAGTCTGGCCCCTTGGGGGGCTATGTGCTTGTTCATTTGGGGGAGGGGTCCCTGCAGTGCCAGGATATACTATTCATGGGACAGTAACCCCAACTCTCCCAAAACTCTGTCCCAGGAGCACCGGACTGGTGGCCATGCCAGGAGCACTTGTGAGGGAGGGGACTGTGGTTGACATCTCAAGGATGAGATGTGGCCCCATAGTGGAGACGTGCTGAGTTCGGCTTGATGAGCCGCGAACACAGGGACCCAAAGCCCCAGGGGCTGTGACTCTGAGAGCCCGGAGCAGGTAGAAAGGCAGGCAGCTGTGTCCTCAAGAGGGTGGGCACACGCTGGGGACTTCTAGCGGGTCTGTTGGTGACAACATCCACAGAGAGGTGGCAGTGGAGGAGAAGGAGGAGTCAGCCAAAGTGGGGCACCAGAAGAAGGCTGGCGGTTTGGGGGTGGCGGCTGTGGTGGAGGCAGAGACTCGACTAACTCAGACGGGGCACCCAGAGGAGCCAGTGGGTCCAGGACTGGGATACGAATTGGAACCCAGGGCTGGGAGGCTTTCTGTCACTCTGTGCAGAGAGCACAGGCGAGGTGGCCAGATGAGGAGGTGGGGCCGGAGGGTGACAGGATCAGCAAGCATGCTGTCCAAGCTCAGGCAGGCGCTGCTTCTAGAAGGGAGTGGCCAGCGGCTATCTTGGGCTGCAGAGGCGTGGAGTGAGATGTATACCAGGCTGTGGTGGTCCCGGGGAGCTGCGGGTGGAAACGCTTTGGGTTTGGGCGCCAGATTGGAGTAGGCTGTGGAGCTTGTGGGAGGTGAGAAACGGAGGCAGTGGGTGCCACTGATGCTTCCAGCCTTTTTTTTTTTCTTTTTGTCGTTCTACTGATTTATTTACACAACCTGTGCAGAGAATGTTCTAGAATGCCAGCTTAAATCTTCCAAAGGGACATGAATGTGAGAGACCAAATGCACATAAGAAGCAAACAGGCTTGCAGGGTCGTCACAGGCAGCCAAGTCCATGGAGCACACCGACTGCAGGGAACCCCCGAACTCAGGGCAGTGGTTAAAACTCAGGTGACTATAAGAAACTGGCCCCACTCTAGACATGGCCGGGGCCGTCTTCTGAGACCACTCAACAAGGAGCACATACTCACAAATGCACAAGCTGTGAACCGGAGCAATTTAAGGGACTGGGGACTGTTTGATCACCCTGTTGAGAGAGGAGGGGGCAGGATGGATGTGGGGTGCAGATCATTCTCTTTAGGGCAGAAGTATGATAGTATTTAAAGTCTGGTGGGAAGGGGTCTGTTGAACAGGAGGTATTGACTGAAAGAGGAGGTCCGAGCTAGGTGCTGGTCTCTGGAGGAGACAATATCTGCCTTCCTCACCTGGGTGTCTGCATGGCCACTGTCCCCGCATCTGCCTCGGTGTCCAGCTCAGGGCAGGTTCCCTCACACAGGGCTTAGCTCTGCAGTGTCCAAGTCACCTTGGAACTGGAAGCTGGATTTTCAGGTTTGGCAGTGATCTGGTGCTCCCACCTGCTCTAGAGTGGGATGGGACTGTGGGCAGAGCAATGGGTAGGGAACGTTTTGGTTCTCACAGGTACAAACAGCCATCACCATCTGGAGCTGTTCAGGCATTCACATGTATGTACACACATATATATCTGTACTTAGGCACAATGTGTACCAAATCTCCATACATGCTCATTTATGCAGGCACAGTCACCTTACATACATGTTCACCTACCATGCATATGTGCACATTTACCAAACACACCCAAATAATACCAACACACCCATGTCAATACCAACACTGACCTAGCGTATGTTCACATCTACCTCACGCACACATGCATACCCACCAAGCACATAAGCATACCCACAAGGCACACAAAGACAGCCACCAAGTGCACTCACACACATACATGCATACCCATCAGGCACACAGGCACCCCCATCTCACACATGCATATCCACAGACATGCATACTCACAGGCACCCCACCAGGTACTCTCCCCACATACATGTCCTCAGACTCACTAAGCACATAGGCATACCTGCCATGTGCAGAGGCACACCTACCAGGCACACAGGCATGCTCAACAAGCACACCTACATGCATACATGCACACCTATAAGGCAGACACACCACACACATATGCACACCCACCACATCACATGTCTGTTCCCAAGCATGTATGCACAACTACCACACATGCTCACCCACGTACAAACCTGCATACCCACTGTGCAAACACACCTAACACACACACACACACACACACACACACACACACACACACACACACCATCATGCACGTGGAAGCACCCTCCACTTGCACACATATAAACACTAAGAGGCCTTGAGCCCAGGTCAACCTTTCCTCTTTCTCAGATCCAGGTAGAGCCCAGCTTCTGAACCCCAGGTCCCTGACTAAGTGGGTGATGTGTAATGTATCACCCCAGAGCCCTGAGTGGAGATGAGATTCAAAAGGAAAAGGAGCAGTTTTTGATTTTTCTCTACCTAAAGGGTGCTACCATCCCCGGCCCTGCTGGGATTCAGACAGGAGGGAGTCTGGGGGCCCAGGCAGGCTCTCGACAGACACCGTCTCTCACTGGACGGTACTGCTGCTTTGTTGCTCCAGTGTGACCTGCAGCTTCTGTCGGCTGATAGCGGAGACCACCTGCCCCTCACATCTTCCTGCTGGTACACGGAGGCACTGACAAGGCTGTTTGTCTTTGTCTGTGCCCATGTCCCGAGTTCCTCATTGACTGCTGGGCTGCAAGACCTTGAGAGCCCAGCATTTCGGGGAAAAGAACAGTGTTCAGGGATACCCAGCTGCCCATAGCACGGCAGCCACCCGGGCCAGGAGCTGCTGAGTCCGGCTAGTCCTCTGTGGAGGTTCTTATCCTGCTCACTCAGTGGGTGGAATAGCGCCCTCCTCACCTTGTCCACAGGCTCTCATCTGCACTGAGCAAATGGGAGCTTCTCCTTTACCCACCAAGTGACCAGGAGCTGGGTCAGGCTGAGGGAGTAGACACCGTGTGGCTTTTACTAAATGTTGGAGCCAGGGAGAAGACTAAGGATTGGGAAAGATCTTCACACATTAGAGAAACGTCTCAGCCTGCCCCTCACAGAAAACCTCTTGGTGGTCCCCATAGAACAGCCTCCCAACCTTGGACTCTGCTGCTGGCCTGGGGTCCCTGGAGGATCCGCCAGCTCTGTCCAGTCCATGCCATAGCCTCCACTGTCCACTAGATGGTGCTGCCTCCTACCTGTGTCCTGCTGGTCCCAGGGACTGCTGGGGAGTTCAAGGAGTGTAAAAGGCCCTTGTGTCTTCAGAGGGATGGGGCGTATGGAGTTTTCTCACCTCTGGGTTTGGCATGCAGAATATGGGTTGTTCATTTGTTGCAGGAGAAGCGTCTTGTGACAAGAAATGTCCTCTCTGTGGAGCCAAGGCTTGTGAGCAGAGATTCAAAGCAGACTGTAAGGGGACATGAGGTGACAATGTGCGGTGGTCACATGCTTCTGGCATCCATCTTGGAACGGCATGGACACTGACCCTTGCTAATAGTGCATGGTGCTCAGCTTGTCACAGGTGCTAAATTCTGTGTCCGCAGCAGAACACTGAGGCTTCTCCTCTTGATACCTTTGTGCTGCTGGAGGATTTAGGTATCTCATGCCTGCCATACAAGTCCCATTTGAGGCACAGCCAGGTGTAGGGCCCACCAGCAATGCAGTGGTCCCTGACGGAGCATGGCCTCTGTAGGCAGTGCCGTTGGGTCCTTGTCACCAGATTTTTCATCATGCTCTGTCAGCCCCTGATATCATTCAGAGGCTGAAGGAAGCCTGAGTGTGTGGGAATGCTTCTTGTGCCTTTATGATACAGGGGCAACAAAACCTAAGGCCGGTTCCCAGGCACAGACTCCTGGTTGGCCACTGGGTTCCTAAGAGGCTGCCCTTGAGTGGGGAACTTATGGTTGGAGCCTGAAACATCTGGCCAGTAGGACAATGCAGGAAGCTGGCAACTTGACCCTTGGCAAAGTGCCCTGCCCTGGGCCAGATGTGACCTCTGATACAAGGATTCAGTGGGTGTCTGGAGTCTTCCTTATAGTGCCCCAGTTATACTGATCAGAGCACACAGGTGAGTACCGAGAAAGGGGTGGGGCTGTGCCCAGCTGCCTCTGGGCTTCTTTCTGGCTTCAAGCCTCCTATCTTGGAAAGGAGGTCCTGGAGGTGCATATGGGCCTGACTCCACATTGTATGTTTGCCCTACTCTGTTGTCTATGTTGGCCTGTATCTTTGCAGACCTGCTGGGAAGGGAGTGAGACTTTGGGAAAATGTTTGCCCCAGCTCAGCAGCTGTGGCACAGGGCCAGGGCTAGTTGGCCTTTTGGTGTCTGGGGAAGTCACAGCACAAGTCTTCGGGTGCCAGGGAGAGAGGAGATCCGGACACCAGCCAGAAACCCTGCATCTCAGGACAAGGGCCCTCTCCTGACCTGTACGGAGGCATCAGGGGGCTTTGGGAGTCCTTCTGCTCTCTAGGGCACTAGGACCAGAGCCATGGGCCACCATCAGCAGGCACCCAGCTTGCCCTCTTCTGTAGCGCTTTAGCTTCCAGGAGAGCTAGGGTAACCCGGAGTCATTGTCTCCAACCCTGAGCACACTGTCTACAACTGGAAAGGAGAGAGTGAGGGATAGATCTGGAGACACTGGTTACGGCGGAGTACCGCCCAGGTGATGTCCACTGAAGGCCATGTGGAATGTGGGTTTGGTTATCGAATTTTCTAGGAGGATGGAGAGAGGTGGTTGCAGCCAGCCCACCAGGCAGGGCCAGCCTTTGTCTGTAGGCACAAGAGGGTGGCCATCTTCCTTCTGTAATGTGCCAGATCAGGGATCTCTGGGTCTGGCCAGTCCTGATTGGCGGGTCCCTGCCTGAGACCTGACAGGCTCACCTGTACTTCTCCCCCAGTACAAGAAGTGAAGACCACACTCCCCAGAGCTCCCCGGGTAGACCAGACTCTGGCCTTGACTCGTTCCCATGGTCCTCCCCAGTGCCCATTGGGGAGCACTCTATGGGCATTGCCCTGCACAAGAACTCAGAGGACAGATAAGCTTGGTGCTGCAGAGGGAGAAACAGCACCATCGCCCCCCTCCCGTCCCCCCCCGCCCCCGTATACACACACACACTCCATCCAGCTTCATCCTCAGACCTCCACTAGGGCATCAAGCTCCAGACTCAAGTCCTTCATGGCATTCAGAATACACCCTTTTCTCCCCCCATCATGCCCCATGGTTGCTTCTTGTTTTCTCCCCAGTCTTCTATGTCTTTTCCAAGCCAATGACTCAAAGCCAGCTAACATGGCTGTGATGCTTGAAAGGGTTGGGTTTTAGTATCCATTAAAGCTTCGATGCAGCCAGGCACCGCCAGATCTGCAGAAGCCTTCACTTCCTTTCCAGTTTAAAAAAAAAAAAAATTAAATGAAAACCTACAAGGCTATCCCCTGTGGCTCTGAAATCCAAACAGTGTAAATTTCAAAGATTACAGGGATCTGGGCCCCCCAGCGAGATCCCCTTTTCCCTGGCGCTAAGAATCGGGGCCTTTAATTGCATTCCCTGTTTGCAACTGGTGAGTAAAATATTTAGACAGCCTTTGCTGAAGGCTCCAGGCACAGCCCTGCCCGCAGCTGCATTGTTCCCCAAAAGGAAGGCACACAGACAAAAAAAATTAAAATTAAATAAATGCCAGATATATATGCAGATGTATCGTTTTAAGAATTCATAAGCGCTTTATGCAATTATTTTGGATGCAATTTATTTTGGCTAACTAGTGAGACCATTAACCCATTTCACTAACTAGAGAGAGTAGATTGAAGCAAGATTTTTCTAGAAGTCTCACAGGATAGTTCCTAGGGAGTGTGGTGGCTCAGCAGATTCCCAGAATGGAGGTCTCCAAAGTCCTATCAGAGTCAAACAACGTAACCAACAAGGGATTTCGGGGAGGCCCCCCCCACCCCCGACCTGGGATCTGGGCAGCACCTTTGCTGGTGTTCAGCTGGAAAAGCTTTCGAACAACCTGGGTCCTTGTTTCTCCATCCATGTGTACTCAGAGGTAGTCTGTGAGAAGCCCCTACATGACAGTGAGAATCACACAGTGCCCACATGGGCAACGCACACACACACACACACACACACACACACACACACACACACACACACACACAGCAGGCTGGCACCTCGGAGTACCCTGGGAGATTGAGCCTCCCTCCGTATGGCCCGAGCACCCCCAGATAAGGGAAAAGGACTTGGAACAAGTGCCCAGCTGGCAGTCCCAGCTGGGGTGCTGTTTGCCAAGATCCTAGAATCTCTTCTTATTTGTAAAAAGGAACAGTGTATCAGCCCCAGGGGGCGCAGCCAGGGAACCTATGTACCACTCCCCAAACCACGCAAAGGGTGGAGGGTCAACCTCCAAATGCGTGATATCACCCACCCTACAAACTGTCAGAGCAGAAGCGTGTTCCCGGGAGACTTCAGGGTCTCAGCGGGAGAATGTTGCCTCTCCATACTAAATGATGGAGGCCTATCTGTGTGGGAAGCTGTTGACAGAGAAGCTGTTATGAAATCTAATTTGGCATAGAAAGGCTCCATTGCTGTGGAAGGCTCTGGAAACTGGTTGCTGACCTGGGGGAGTAGACAGGGGAGGAAGTGAGAAGTCTGGGACCCCAAGAGGGTAATAGGCACTTGTAGAGTCTAGGGACCAAAAGGGCATCCCACGGACAATTGTGAGAAGAGAATGGGATGAGGCTATAGAGGAATTAGTTCGGTCCCTTATGGAGCCCTCACTTGGCCCACACCCATCCATACCCTCTTCCCTGGGCCTTCTGGTTGAGGCAGGGAGCTGTGGAAGTGTGAGGAGGGACTTGGTGATACAAGAAGTAGCCATCTTTCTTCTCTCTCCCACCTTAGAATGGAAATCCTTGGGTGGCAGTGTAAGAAATAAAATCTGATGATTCAATTTCAAAGGCTCCTTGGGTGAGCTTAGGCCCAGCCATTAGCCCCTGCTAGTCTCTGCTAGTGCCCGCTAGTCTTGCTGTTCCCAGCCACTCAGACTCTGCTAAGCAACCTGCCCCCCTGCCACTCCCTAAACCATAATATTAGAGTAGAAAATTACTAGCAGCCGAGCTTGCCTGCAAGGGCTTATGTCCGACAAGCTTTGAAATAAACGGGATGTAAAATGTAGAAATGAAACCACATAAGGTTCTGGTTGAGAGACAGATGTGAGCAGCAGAGGAAAAGATAAGGCCTAGACAGCCTCCAGAGTGTGCCCTCTTGATGTGGAAAGAGCAGGAGATAAGGATCAGCAGATGAGGAGAGGGGGGAAGGGTCATGCATTAGGGTCACATGCTCTTCTCTGCATTCCATCAGGTCACCTGCCTGCCCTTCTAGGCTAATGCTTGGCCAAGAAGTCTAAGATAAACTGTCTTGTTTGCTGCTAAGTCCCCAGTGCCTCAGGCAAGCCAGTCTTGTTCCACCCTGGTGCACCTAGATTTTCCTAAGACTGCCTGGGGGTTGCTTCTGGCTCCTACAGCCCCCCAGAACCGCTTCAGCAGACAGGGAGACAGGGCCCGGGGTGGACCCTTTCTGCTTCTCACTGGCCTGAGGCCTTGGGCAGTATGGTGTTCTGTCACTCAGGGTGAAGTGGAGGGTGGAGGGACTTTCCACTTTGGTGAGGCTGGAAGTAGACATGGAGGAGAATGGCTCTGTGCCTGCCTGGCTCTGGCAAGGATGAAGGTCTCGGCTGCCCAGTGCTCTTCTGAAGTGAAGTGTTCCTTTGAAGGTCTTGAAGAAGAGCCTTCCTACCCATGCCCATGGTGGGAATCCTGGGAAATGCAGGCATGAAGACAGGACGGAAGAGCTGTCCCTGACGGCCCCATAACCTCCGGGCAGTGTTGGTGAGGGTCCCTCTGGGCTTTTCCATTCACTTGACTCATTTTGTAAGAACTCCTTACACACTTCCACAGCCCTGCATTGCTGGGCACACTGCCTGCATGTCTAGGCTGGATGACACACTCACTAATAGCGTGATGCCCCTGTGTTGTGAGATGGCCCTGTCACAACTCTGTGCTGTGGGAGGGTGGACACCTCCCACACTTACCTTTAGGTCAGAGAATCGACTGTACTGATGGGTGCATTTGAACCTCAAATCACACCAGAATTTGGGGAGCTTGGGGAGAGGCTGGGAGTGGCTCAAATGTGGGGTGGTGGAGACAGACAGAGCTCCTCACAGCCAAGTTGACTGCCAGGCTGCAAGGAGAAGTTCCCTGGGCTTCCATGGTCAACTGTGAAGCTGTTCATTATATTCCTCCAGAGGGCGCCATCTGTTGAGACATGATGTCAAAGGTGTCCTTTGGAATTGAGCACCTAGGTGGCCCTGCTGGGAGAGCTGGGGGAGGGGACCTCCCGAACTCCGGGAGAATCTCCTGTGCCTGCTGCCAGGACTGTGAGCCTGGGAGAGGCAAGGTGTGACTGCACCTCTCCCCCAGGCTCTGGTTGCCCGCTTTTGCTTTTCCTTCTGCAGGGTGTTGGTGGGCCTGAATGGAGCTGGTTTTGATGAAGTGTCCTGGATACAAACCCTGCCTCATCTAAGACCTCACCCTGGAAGCCTCTTTGTGCGCAGTCCTGGACTATGCGAGGACACCTATGACTGTTGTGTCAGGATAGGTTACTTTGTGCTGGCCTTGGGAACGGGAGTCCTGGAGGTCCCCTCTGCTGGGTCCCCACAGACACCTGACCCCGCAGGACGGGCTTTGGAGTGGAGCAGACTGTCAGAAGTGCAGAGTGCACCTACTGTTAATGCCTTTTCAACCTTGCCTGAGTGTGGCTGTTGAAAGTGAAAAGACAAAGCTACAAAGCTCTACTGAGCCCGATGGCTTCTCCTCCCTAGGTTGTGGCCCTTCCAGAATGTGAAGTCACCCTGACTATGCTCCATTTCTGGGGCTGCCCAAACTGAGCACACTCCCGAATTCCTCAGGTTCAGGAAGCCAGAGATGCTCCTCTACCAGATGCCGATGTCCCACCATTTTTAATTAAACTCGAGAACATGGGGGAATGGTGCATCTGGCTGTCTCAAACATGAATTATGAAACCCTCCCCTCCAGATGTTCCCTCAGGCGCTTCCCCATGGGCTCCAGTTGGTTTGCTTTTCTCTAAATTTTTTTTTTCCTTCATATACAAGCAATATTTCCTCACTTCCTTTAGGAGGCTGGCCAGTTGAGTTTAAATCAAATCCCGGATCTCAACATACACCGAGGGCCAAGTGCTATATCACATGCTGGTGGCGCTGGCGCAGAAAGAGCCTGTTTCTGCCCTGGTGGCTCGTGCAGGGTGCAGGCGTGACAATGAATTTTTCAAAGGTTCTCTCATTTGCTCATGATGGCTAGGGGTGTGAACGTATTGGGTGTCCACGGCAGGCCTGGAGGAAGAAAGACCCTCTTGGCCTTTGCAGTTCATCAGAGGACAGAGCTCACAAAGACCTGCACAGCTGGTGCCTGGGAACTCCCTGAAGAAAAGCCTGGGATCCTGGGAGCGTGTCTTTATTCCACTATTTATTGATGTCTCTGTCCATGGCTAGGTTATCTGAGACAGGGAGGGGGCACATGCTCAGGAAGGAAACTCATACCTTATTAGACTCACTCCATGGCCCCATTCTACTCAAGACCCCTTACCATCTCATAACTGTACATTTCATTTATTTGCTTTCTTTCTTTTTTTAATTTTTTTTTTTTTTTATTTTTGAGACAGGGTCTTGCTCTGTAGCCCAGGCTGGCCTCACACTTACAGAGATCTGCCTGCCTCTACCTCCCGAGTGTGCTGGGTTAAAGGCATGCGTCACTACGCCTAGTCTAAAACTATACACTCTTGTCTTCCATCAGTGCTGTTGCTGACTTTGTGTGGAAGAGACTTGGACTGGGTGTATGGCAGAGAGAGATGGTCACATGACTCCATGTTATCCTAGGTTGCCTACTGGTCCACTCTTCTGTCCATCTGTCTATCCATCCATTTATTCATTTATCTGTCTACCCTTCAATCCATCTGTCCTTACATCCATCTATCTACTAATCTATTATCTGTCTATCTATCCATCATTTGTTCAACTAGCCATCCACCTTCCTTCCTTCCTTCCTTCCTTCCTTCCTTCCTTCCTTCCTTCCTTCCTTCCTTCCTTCTTTCCTTCCCCCCATCTATGTTGTATAGATATCTATTTATCCACTTATCTATTCACCCATATTTTTAAGTGGTCAGCCGAATTACTTACTCTTTATTCCTAATTTTCTCCATTCCCCTCTCACAATTGTTATGGGATTGTTTCAGCCAATGTAAGGGGTCTAAAGGATTGGAGCTTGGTATGGCAGTGGCTGTGAGCCCTACCTTTAGAGGTGTCCAGGATGGTGATAGGACTGGAGAAGGTGGACTGAATCTAATTTTGGCTCTGGCACCTGATGACTAACCTTTGTTACACTCTTGATCCCCAGGAGCCTCAGTATCTTCATCTATAAGGAGAACTCACACCTCACATTCAACAGTGGCTGAGACCATTAAACTCAGGCATGGAACCCTGGGGTCAGGAACACTAGGTGTCCGTGGAGGGCGGTGGGCCATTTCATACTCATCCTTATCATTATTATTTACTTGACAGACAACCTTGGGATGTTCTGTGTTGAATTATGTGCCTCCATCCCCATTTATCAAGGGCATCCAGGACATTAGTGTGTGGTGGTATTGGTTTCCATTATTAGAGCAATTCTTTAGGGACCTCTAAAACAGGTGACCTTTTCAAAATTTGTGGTTGACAATATCTTTGGCTGGGGTTGAACTTCTGGCTGACTCTTAGTGAAGATCCACATGCTGTCCTCCATAGGGCATCTACAGAAGACCCTTGGTGAACACCCATGTGGATGCCCTTCATAGGGCATCTCCAGAAGACCCATGTGGATGTCCTCCATAGGGCATCTCCAGAAGACCCTGGGTGAAGACCCATGTGGATGTCCTCTATAGGGCATCTCCAGGTGACCCTGGGTGAGGACCTGTGTGCACATCTTTGGATGTCTCCTGAGTCCCCTCTGCAGAACTGTAGGCTTCCAGAATGACCTTTACATGTGTGCACTGAGGAGCTGTGAGGTTTGCTTTTGGCTTTAGGAAGTCCTGGAGTGCCACTGGCCAGTCCTACAGCTACTGAGGCCCAGTAAGCAGCCCCTGGTTTCCCTCTGAGCAGCATCTTGGTGACTTGGTGTCCTACTTTTGAGTTTGGGGACATTTTTTGCTTTGTTCAGTCTCTTGTTATGAAAAATTAGTGTTATGAATAATTAGAACAAGAGAGAACTATCCCTCCCACCCCCCGCCCCAGGCCAGGAGTCAGAGTCAAGCCTTGAACAGTGCACATCTCGTGGCTCCCCAGGGAGGTACTACAATGAAGGCTGGGCCTGTCCTGTGCCCAGCAGAGCAAACATTTGTCAGGTACGTACAATGAGTACCTACAGAATGTCTCACCCCCTTTCAGTTCTGTGTACATAAAACAGGCATCTCTCTCGTTCCTTCCCTATCTGGTAGGGAGATGGTTAGGCAGGTACCAGGAGCCTTTTCCATAATGGGAGAAGCCCAGGCCTAGGCTCAAGAACAGAAGAAGCAGCGGGTGATGCTCAATGGAGGGAACCATGGAGTGAGGCATCATGGGACAACAGGAAGGGCCTCCTATGCCTTGGTGTTTGAGGTGTTGGGCTATGCACCTTGTCTGTGAGCTTTTGTAGGCAAAAACCCATCCTAGAACTCTGTAGTGGAAAGCCACCACCAGGTCACACTCATCTGGAAAGCCAGTGTGGAGACCAGGCTGAGGTGGACATGGTCCGAGTGTCTGAGGCACAGTAGGGACTGGGTTGTCAGGTTCCTTGTAACCTTAGTAGGGCACATTCCACTCTAATGAGTATAGTAGTCTTGGTCTAGCTCTTACCAGGCCAAGGACAGCTAATGGAGTGACAGAAGAGGAGGCCCTTTGGGCTTGTAGACCTGGCTGAGACCTGTGTGTGTGGCGGGCAGCTCCCCATATGAGTCCTAGTCTTTCACTTACAGAGGGGACTGATACTAATCACCCCAAAGACCAAGATGACTAGTCACATTGGGGATGAGCAGGTGACACAGAAAGGGGGACGCACTGTGTTGGAGGCAGATGAACACAGCTGGTGGCCAATGAGGGGGAAGGGACTGACTGACCTGGGCCTTCTTCCTTGCCTCTTACAGCCTCTGTGGAGACCCAGGACTGGAGACTTGATGAGGCCGTGACCTAGAGGCCACGCAGAATGGAAAGCCTGTTTCCTGGGAACACATGGAGGCCTTAGAAAATGCATGTCCCTATCTAAGAACAGATTTTAACCACTTCCCAAATGACCTAGGATACATAGGTAGTTCAGGCTTATGTTCCCATTCACCCAGGGGGAAACTAAACCACTTCACTCCCACCCAAGAGGAAGGGACACACCCAAGGTCAAGAACAGGGCAGAGTCATGTTCCAACCCCAGCCCTGGGAGCCTGTGGCCAGGTGCAAGGTAGTGCGGTCGGGGCTCTCAGCAAATGAGTCAGGGTCTTGGTGGGAAGTCTGAGTCGGGAGTTGAGGCAGTCACCAAAAGAACCCACATAGACTAAGGGTGTCAATTCCAGTGACTTCTGGTCTACACTGCACTTTCACCCTAGGGTCCCTTCTGGTGACTCTGGCACGAGGTTCCCCTGTCTTGGAGAACATTTCAGAACAGAGCCCATAATGGGAACCCACCCCCTCCCATGTCCAGATTCTGGTTGACACTGTTTTCAGAAGCGAATCTTTTTTTCTTTGTATTGAAAACATGAACAACTGGTTCAAAACAATAATGGACGAAGCCCAGGCACAGCACCAGGAGCTTGTTATCAGCCTGGGTGAATTACCTTTGTGATGGTCGTTAAGTACTCTGTCCTAGATTAGATCGGAGGAACAGTTCATATGTTTAAATACACACACACACACACACACATACACACACACACACACACACACACACACACACACACACACGGCCCCATGCACGGTTGTTTATATTTCCTCCCACTTGCTCATGAGTGTATAATAAATTATTCAGCCAGAGCCTGCCGGAAGCCCCTGCAGCAGGCCGGCTGGTGAGCAGGTGGTGGGAAGGCTGGCAGAGGCTGTAGGAGCCTGTGGGAGCAGGGAGGCAGAGCCCAGGGGTGTGTGGAGAGCGAATGGTGCCAGCTGGGCCTGGGGAGGTCCCCACTGGGCTGGACCTCAGCTCCGCCAACCCCCGTCATCCTGTGCTCTGGACCTTCTCGTTAGCTGAGAACAAACTGCCAGCTATCGAGGCCTTTCCACGGCGGTTAGGTGAGAAGCGTTGCCAGAGGGATGCTTGGGAACCATCTGTGTCTCTGAGGGCCTGTGGGCTTCCAGAGGCTCACAGGAAGAGGCTGAGGAAGACAGAGGCACACACTCCAGAACACCTGCTCAGGTCTATCCTCTTCACCTCAGGTGTTAGACACTGAACGGCCTCTGAGCCTGACATTGTCCTGTGCGTGGCTTGAAGTTACAGGTTCCCAGCCAGAGACTGGTGCTTTGGATACTGTCACTGGACATCAGAGCCCAGGGTGGGCAACCTGAGAGGGCTCTCTCTCTCTCTCTCTCTCTCTCTCTCTCTCTCTCTCTCTCTCTCTCTCTCTCTCTCTCTCTCACACACACACACACACACACACTTCCTCCTTCCCGCCTGTTCCTGGGCCAGTCAGGCTTTGTCCCTGGCCTGAGGCAGGTTGCATTCTGGGCTCCCTGACCTGGGCTTATGCTGCAGGGCTGGCTGTACAAAGAGAAGCCCCCGAAGCAGGTGGGGTAGTGCACACTTGTCATCCCAGTACTTGTGAAGCTGAGGCAGGAGGATTGCCAAAGCATGGGTTACATAGTAAGTTCCAGGGCAGCCGGGGCTACACAGCCAGATGCTGTCAGAAACAGACAGACAGACAGATGCATACATAGACAGAGATACCATGCCTCTTAGCTGTTGCCACCCAAGGCACTAAGCAGCCACTTATATACTCTCTCCCGTGGCTTTGCTGTTTATTTCTGGGCATTTTGCACACACCAAGTGCACACACCAAGTCTTTGAGGTCTGGATCCCTTCTCTCATCACAGGCTGTGAGGTGCAGCACACACTTTCTCCTCCTGTGTGTGGAGGCTACCTTTGCTTACCTATCTACCTGTGGGAACACACTGGCTGTGTTCCTTCTTGGGTGGTTATTATGATTATTTCAAATTGTATTTGTGCGTGTGTGTTTGCCTGCATGTCTGAATTGCACTATGCGCATGCGGTACCCAAAGAGATGAAAGAAGATGTCTGCACACCTGGAATTAAGTGATAGATGGTTGTGAACCATCTAATGTGGGTACTGGGAACCAAATCCAGTCTTCTGCACGAGGGGCAAGAGATAGCTGAGCCATCTCTGCAGCTCCCTTGGGTTATTATGAAAGTGACCCCAGTGAACACGGGGATTGTAGTGTGGACAGATGTCATTATTTTCCCTGGGTGCATGCTTGGATCAGTGTGCTGGACAGCATGGAAATTCTGTGTTGCTCTTTGAGGGACTCAGCTCTTTGCAGACTGAGCTGCTGTACCATTTTGTCTCCAGCTCTGGAACAGGGCTCTGACTTTTCCTAATCAACTCCAACTGACCCTATAGCTCACGTCTGAAAAAGCCTTTCCTCCCGACGCATAGGCAACGCAGGACCTAACCTTGGCCGTTGCTGCCTCCCTCCCACCAGCATGATTCCATCTGGCCACCCTTCTTGCAGATAAGAAGGAGCCTGTGCCTGTACAAGGTTCCTGCATGCTATAGCAGCCATGTCCCTGTACCTGCAACCTTCCCAAAGCTCTTCACCGTGTGCAGAGTGCTTCCCCTCTCTGACAGCAGACAGGGCATCTCAGGCCAGCTGCCGGAAAGGAATAAAGCCAAGTCACATTGAAGCCTACCCGGAAGCTCAGCCCTTCTTCCTGCCTCAGGCAGCCCCAGAGAGCATTTAACTTCATCGGCAGAAAAGGCCAGGCCAGGCGCTTATTTTCTCCCTCTCTGCCAGAACAGCCCTGTGTCTGTCACAGCCAAGCAAATTTATATTAGCAGTGAAACTGACAGAACACAGGGCCCTGGTGCTTTCACAGCCACCCTCCCTGCTTTCAGTGATGCGCATATTACAAAAGCAGAAACCGCACAAGGCTCCTGCCTTCCCCAGCTGCAGAATCCACACAGGACTGGGTGTGGAGACTGCGGTGCCAGAGGCCACTGGGGTGTATGATGTCCATCAATTTTAGATTGATGTGCAGCCAGAGGGAATGATCAGAGATCCATGCACTCTACCAGTGGGGACTAGTTCTAGAACCAGAATTGATATCACAACCACGATGTTGACATCGGTAACATCTAGTTGCAGGGTGTCTGTTTCCACGTGACGTCTGGTGGGGGACCTTTCTGGCCACCACCACTTCCGTTTCTCCCCAGTCCCAGCTCTGCCCAGCCCTGGTCTTCACTCCTCTGCTGGCTGTCTCTGTGGCTTGTTCTTCTGGGATAGTCTATAAAAGGCATCTTGCAGCCATGACCTTCAGAATCCTTCTTTCCACTCAGTCCTGTCCCCGTGGGATTCATCTAAACAGCCTGCCTATCTATGGCTCCTTTCAACACTGCAGTTTTCCGTGGTGGGATTGTTAGTTGTTGAAGGGCACCTGGTTCCTGTTTGGAGACATGACACCTGAAGCTGCCGGGAACATTTTTGTTTAAGTTTTGAGTGAACGTGTTTTCGTGTCTCTGGGATAAATGCCCAGGAGTCCAATTGCTGGGGAATGTTGTTGTGGGTTTTGTTTTACAAAAAGCTGCCAGCCTGCTTTTCAGAGCGGTTATAGCCCTCACTGTCTCACCAGCAGGATACGAGTTATGCAATTTCTCTCACCCTTGACAGCCTTCGGTTTGGTCTTTAGTTTTCATTTTATTTGCCTGTTGTGATAGCTCACTGTGGGTTTAATTTGTGCTTCCCTATTGGCTGGTGACACTGGACATCTTTTCATGGGTCTATTTACCATCTGCCTAACCCCTTTGGAAAAATGTCTGCTCATGCCTCTTGCTTATTATACAATTGCATTGCTTTTTAATTTGTTTTGAGAATTCTTTATGTATTATAGATACTTGTCCTTTGTCACATTTGTGATTTGTCGGGCTGGGAAGATGACTTAGCTGATAGAATGCTTGCTGTACAAGGTGAGGGCCTGAGTTCCAATCCCTTTGCAAAACATCAGGTAGAATGGCCCCCGTTTGTCAGGCTAGTCCTGGGAATGCAGCGACAAGAGGATCCCTGGGACTTGCTGGCCAGCCATCTAGCTGAGTCGGTGAACTCAACTTCAGGGAGAGACCCTGTCTCAGCAAATAAGATGGAGAGTGAGTGAGGAAGACAGATGTCAACTTCTGGCCTCCGTGTGTGTGTGTGTGTGTGTGTGTGTGTGTGTGTGTGTGTGTGTGTGTGTGTGTATGTGTGTAAGAGAGAGAGAATATGAGAGTGTGTTTGTGTGTGAGAGAGAGAGAATGTGAGAGAGCGTGTGTGTGTGTGTGTGTGTGTGTGTGTGTGAGAGAGAGAGAGAGAGAGAGAGAGAGAGAGAGAGAGAGAGAGAGAGAGAACAGTATTTTTATTCTCTCTAGCTTGTCTTCATCTAAACTGATGGATCTAAAAGCTGTGACCTAGGTCCTGAAGATTTCTCTTAGTTTTCTTTTTCTTACATTTTATACTTAATATGGTCACTGTTGTGCCCGTGGGTACAACATTAATTATGACAAATACTATGCTTCCTGCTTCAAACTGCAGGCTCTCTCTGTGTCTCTGTCTATCTCTCTTTGCCTATTGTCCAGAGGTTGATGTCAAGTGCCCGCCCCCTTAGTGATTCTCTACCTGACTTTTTTGAGGCAGGGTCTCTCACTGAACCTGAAACTCACTGGTTTGTCAAGACTAGTTGTCTAGTTGTCCAGCAAGCTCCAGGAGTCCTCCCATCTCTGCCTCCCTAGCCATGAATTATAGGTGTTTACAGCCACATCTGACCTTTATGTGTGTCAGACTTGGGTCCTCATGCATTTGAAGAAAGCATTTTATCAACTAAGCCACCTCCCCAGGCCCTCAAAGTGTGTTTGAAGTTTTGTTTGTGAGGCTCAAATTCTGGGTTCTGTTTTGTCCCAATGACATGTGTATTTATCTCTTGACCTAGCACCGAGACCTGAACCGCTTTGGAGTTGACATGACTTGGGTGATAGGAAATGAAGAAATAGCCGACACGCACAGAGAAAGTTGGGGTCAGGTGGATCACGAGCTCTGATGGAAACACGTCCCAGCCTGGACACTCAGCCCTTTATTATACACAGCTGAGGGAGGAGGGGGTTAGCTAACCTCCGTAGGGGTCTATCAAGGGGAACAGTCTCAGGCTACAGCCATCCGGGAAGAGAAAGCTGTGGTTGATAATTTCTGTACACACTGTGAACATTGGAACCAGATCAGGCAAAGGCCTTGCTGTTCCTCTGAGCCTAACCTGGGGAAGGCCTTGCCATTCCCATAGGTCTGAGGTATTGGGGTCTTTGACATGGCCATGCTCATATCACGAATGCTCATCCATACAGGGGTACACTTGTTCCCCACAGGCCACGCCCCACTGTCTGGACGACTGTTGCTGTGAGTGCATCTTAATGGAGGAAAAAACGATTCCTCTTATTCTGCTCCTTTTCAGAATCACGTGAGCTTATGGTTTGTTATAGATTTTTAAAAGGTCACTTTCTTTTCCATATACATGTGGCTGTCAACCACACTCAGAACATGTTTGGTCAGGAAGGGTGCTAAGTCTACAGATAAACTGGGGGTGGAGTATCATGTACCATAGTTGTCCCATTCATGGGCTCACAGTACCTCCATCTAGGTAGTTACTTTTGCTATATGTGTTCACGAGCTCCTGCAAGGACCCTACCTGGTCTGGGCTGGGTGAATGGGTTGAGGCATTGGGGGAGAACAGGTTGGTTTAGGCCAGTTTCCCAAGCTTCCCCTCACACTGCAGAGTATCTGGGAAATTTGTTGCAAACTCTTTCCCTGTAGTCTAGTTAAGCTGACAGGTGAAATTCACCACATGTATTATTTACCTGTCTTACCGCCGTATCTAAAACCTGGCAGAAGCAGCGGAGGGAAGGGTGTATTTCGACTCACAGTTGGGGTGTGCAGTCTGTCACAGTGAGGGAGGCATGGTAGCAGGAGCGTGAGGCATGTTATCACATTGCACCAGAAGTCCGGAAGCAGAGAGCGATGAATGCTTGTGCTCAAACATGCTTTCTCCTTACTCGATCCATGCTCCAGGACCTCTGAGTGCTGTTGCCCACACTTACGGTGGATCTTCCTACCTCAGCTAACACAATCCAGAAAATCCCTTGCAGACATGCCCAGAGATGTGTTTCCATAATGATTTTAAACACTGCCATATGGACAATCAAGATTAACCATCACAACAAGGCTGCTGGCCCCAGAGTGGACCAGCGATGTTCTCACACTTGTGTGTTTTTCTGGAAGAGTGTGTTGAGGACTGGTGCAGTTTTTTCTTTTGGTAGAATTCACCAGAGAACCCCTCAGGGCCTGATGTCTTCTTTTCCAGAAGGTTGTTACTTACTGAGGTCTTACTAGACACGGGCTTGTTCAGCTTGTCTTTTCCTCGAGTGGGAGTTTGGCTAGCTTGTGTCTTTCAAGCGATGGTTTTGTCTCAGCTAGACTGTCAGGTGACAGCCTGCTTATAAGTTTTGTGTGATAGAAACACACACCATGTACACTTTGCCCATCACGTGATTCCTTCATCTGTGTTTTTCACAAGCGTGCTGTTCTCTGGTGTGTGATTAAATGCTACACATTGCCTGTTCACCATGCAGGTTGTTGGCAGGTTTCATATATACAGTATGCACTCATATGCACATGGTATCCACGGGCGTTCTTGCTCATCTTCGTGTGGCCCCACGATTTCTGTTGGGTACACACCTCTAAGTAGAGTTGCTGGACTCTGGAGCACGTTGTTGAAGAGCTTCCCGGCATTTCTGTATGTTATTATTATCGTTTTTTTCACTCTACCAGCAGAACATGAAAGTTTAGGTGTGTCCAACCCATGGCCTGTGGGCCACAGATAGCTATGAATGTAGCCTAACACAACATCATTAACTTATTTTATCTAAACATTATGAAGGTTTTTGTGATTTTTTTTTGGTAACTTGATGTGTGGATCTCAAGCCTGAACTTTATAGATGACAATGTGATTCAGAAAAGCTCAAAAGTTAGACACCCCTACAAGGGACGTCCAACCTTCTGTCAGCACTTAGTATTGTCTGCTTAGTTTTAGCTTCTCTGGCAGCTGTGGAGGAATAGCTCTCTGGCCTTGGTTTGTGTTTCCTGGGCTGATAGAGGGGAACACCTTTGTGTGTGAACTGACCACATGCACGTCTTCTGTTGGTTAGTGTCTGTTTGGTTTCTTGCCAATTAAAAAATTGAGCTATTTACACACTTTTCTTATTGACTTGTGGGATCCATTATGTGCTGTAGAGCCCGTGCCTTGGGGTCTATGCTTTGAAAGGTCTTTTCGTCCATCTCTTGCCCTCTTATTCGTTTGACAAATGAAAGTTCTTAATTTGACTAAAGTCCTGTACATCAATAATTTTGGGATTATTTTTATGTTTATATGTATGTATGTATGTACAATGTATGTATGTATTGTGTGTGTGTGTGTGTGTGTGTGTGTGTGTGTGTGTGTGTGTGTGTGTGTGTATGTGTGCCTAGGCTAAGCTATTTAAAGGCTGTGGAACCATTTTATCTTTTATTCTAGTGTTTTCATGTTTTTAATCTCTTGTTCTATTAGGACCCACTTTGAATGGATTTCTGTGAGTGGACCTGAAGAGGGGACAGTCAGTCAACACAGCGCCATTGTATTGGAAAAGACTTCCTCTACTGAGCGGCAGAACACTGTTGTAAAGTTGATGACTTGTGTGTGTATGAGAAAGACTTGCTAGGTGTGCATGCCTCTGTGTGTGTGTGTGTGTGTGTGTGTGTGTGTGTGTGTGTGTGTGTGTGTGAGTGTGTGCATGAGATCCCTCCACAGGCTCATGTGTTTGAACTTAGTCTCAGGAATTGGGACTCTTTTGGAAGGCTGTGGAACCTGTAGGAGGTGGAGCCTCACGGGGAGGCTCACTGTGGAGCCGAGAAGCCCAGCCCCGCTTCCCACCTGCACTCTGCTTCCTGACTGCAGATGTGCTGTGGCCAATTGCTTCAAGCTCCAGCCACCACCCTCCCCAGCACAGTGGATGGACAGTGTCTCAGACTGTGATCCCACGTCGGCCCCTCTGCTCTGAAACTGCTTCTTCTCCCATATTCTGTCATAATGACAGGGAAAATAACAAATGCAGTTCATGTGTGAAAGTGTGTGTGTATTTGAGTATGTGTGTGCACATGTATGAGTGTGTGTGAGTGTCTGAGTATATGTGTGTGCGTGTGTACACATATGAGTGTATGTGTATCTGAGCATGTGTGTGCATGCGTGCACATGTATGAGTGTGTGTGTATCTGAGCGTGTGTGTGCATGTGTGCATATGTATGAGTGTGTGTGTATGTGTGTATATATGAGTGTGTGTGTATCCGAGTGTGTGTACATGTGTGCACATGTATGAGTGTGTGTATCTGAGTATGTGTGTGCATGTGTGCACATGTATGAGTGTGTGCATCTGAGAGAGTATGAATGTATGTATGCATGTGTGAAAGTGTGTGTATCTGAGAGTATGAGTGTGTGTGCATGTGTGTATGTGTGCACATGCATGAGTGTCTGTGGGTGCATATATATGTGAGTATATGTACGTGTGTGCATGTATATGCATGTGTATATGTTTGTGTGTTCATGTGTGCATATAATTTCTGGCTGGCCCATCTTCTCATCATGACCCCTAACACATTTCCATCTCAGGTAACAGAATCCCAGTCCTGTGTGTATCTTCAGGACCCCAGTGTTCCTGACTCTTTTGCATTTCCATCTGTAATTTAGAATCTGTTAATCTAGTCCCATGAAGCATGTTGTAACATGAAACAGATCAATTTGGGGAGAAAAATATACATTTCCCCCCTTTATTTGCAGAGCTGGGGACTAGGTTAACCCCTCAACCTCTAAGCTTCGATATGTTTACAACATTAAGTCTTCCCACCCATGAATGGGAACTGACCTCCACTTGCTCAGGTCCTCAGTTTCCCTCAGCAACGCTCTGTGGCATTGAGTGGAGTGCTCCCACACATTTTTGTAGTGACTTTTTTTCTTAAGTAGTTGGTACCACTTAAATGCTATTTAAAAGACTTCTTGAGTATTTGTTGCTACTACATAGAAAACCAATTAGCTTTTGCTTTGCCTTTGGCCTTTACTCAGCAATCTCAGAGAATTCAAACACTTTGGAATTTCTCCTTTTCTACATATACACATCAACTGAATAATGACAATTGTGGTTCTACGTTTGCATGTTTCTCTTTCTCTTGCCCAGCTCACTGGCTGGATTCTTGGGTATGCAACAGACTGGGGCACCCTCTGGGTCTGCAGTAACTGTCAAGGCCCCAGGGTGCTTCTTAGAGATCCCTGGGCAATCTTTGCTTTTCTTGGCCTTGGCCGGGGCTGTCAAGCGCCAGTCACACCAAAGCCATCCAGGTGTAGTTTATCATGAAACCACAGGCTACAGTGTGGGGGGAAGTTGGAGGCATCTGTGGAGTGTGGTTTGGGTATTGAGAATAATCTCTCCATATCTCCACACAGCATCAAATGCCTTTTATTACTTTCTTCATAAATGCACCAAGCATATTCTGTTGTATTTCCTCCAGGAACTATTATATAAATATCTATTCTATTCTCAGCTATAGCTTTAAATTTTTCATTTCCATCTTTATTTAATGTTGCTTAATATAAAGGAAAGCAATTGCTTTTTGTTGTTGTTTGTTGGTTTTTGAGACAGAGTTTCACTATGTATCCCTGGCTGTCTATGGGGACCAGGCTGACCTTGAACTCAGAGATCTGCCTGTCTCTGCACTCAGAGTGCTTAAAGGGCGTACACTGCCACACTCCTCAAGTAACTGATTTTTGTTTATCAGTTTTGCTTGAAACAACTGTGCTGCATTCGTGAAATCTAGTAATTTTCCTGAATGTTCTTTTTAAAAAAATTGTTTTAGATTTATTTATTTTATTTTAGGCGTATGAGCATTTGTCTGCATGTATGTATGTGCACCATGTCCATGCCTGGTGCCCATGGAGGCCAGATGAGGGTATCAGATGTCCTGGAACTGGAGTTATGGATGGTCGTGAACCATCATGTGGGTACTGAGAACTGAACCCTGGGCCTCTGCAAAAGCAGCCGGTGCTCTTAACCACTGAGCCATCTCTAGCTCCTGTGGAAAGCCAGTTAAACCACCCACAGATCGTGGTGACTCTACAGCATCTGGCCTGGAAGCCCTGTGCACACTGAGTAGGCGTGGTGAAGAGCTGCTACCTGCGCGCATCTCTGAGCGTGAGAGACACCTCTGATGCGTCCAGGTTAATCATGGGCCCTTTCCCTTGCAATCCTTTGAAGCCGGCCTCCCTCAGATTCATCAGGTTCCTCTCTGTATTTACTTTGTAAATGGCTTGATTTTATGATCATATGTGAGTACTGAAAAAAAAGTCACTGGCATTTCTTTGATCTCAGTGAGATGGAATGTTAGTTCTGTTTTCTGAAGAACAACACATTTATTTTTATTCATTTAGCCTCATGGAATATGCTGGGTCCCTGGCCAAGTGCCAATTGGATAAAATATTGTTCAAAGGGTAACCATTTTAATTGTGATTAAGGCCGTTTTATCAATTTTCCCTTCCTCATTATCTTGATATCAGCTAGGAAGCTGCCCGAGGGCTAGAAGATAATCTCCTACATTTGTTCCCCGAACATTTTATAATTTTAAATTTTACACTTAAATCTGTGATCTTTTCGGTGAGTTAATTTTTGGGGGCAAAGATGTGAACTTAAGATCAAAGTCAGACCTTTAAAAACTTACATGTGCTTTTTTATCTTGTGTGTATGTGTATGTGCACACATGCCATAGCGTGTGTGTGTGTGTGTGTGTGTGTGTGTGTGTGTGCGTGTGTGTGTGCGCGCATGCCATAGCATGTGTATGGAGGTCAGAAGACACCTTTTGTGAGTTGGGTCCCTGGCCCGTGGGTGTCCAGCCCTGAAGCATCCTTTGTGAGCAGCATCCCTCTGCTATGGAGTGGTGCTTCTGCACTCCTTAGCTGTCAGCTGGGCATGATGGTTTGGTGGGCCCCCTTCCGGCTCTGGCCATCAATCTGTGTCACACTTTGACTCTGCACTTTATCCTTCAGCATGGTTTTGCCTGTGACAGGACCCAGCTTCTGCCTTTCCGTTACCTGTGTTCTTCCACATGCATTGTGAGATAAACCTGTCTGACTCACCAAACCTGCCCCGAGTGCTGGGGAGAGCTCAGCTGGGGAGAGCTCAAAGGTTAAGAGCGCTTGTGTCCCAGAGACCCAGGCTTGATTCCAAACACCACGTGATGACTCCCAACCGCCTGCAGCTCCAGCTCTGTATGAACCCTTTACATATTTTGTTATGTTCATGCCTAAGTATCTTTCCTGTTTGTAAATGGAATTGTGTGTGTGACTTAGATGTTCACGTATGTTTTCATGTGTGTTGATTTTGCATGACTTTTCTGGCCGTGTTTAAGTTTAGACTCTTACAAATTCCTCTTGGTTTCCTATAAAGACAATAATTTTCCATTTCCATCTGTATGTTTTTTCTTTTTTTCTTGATTGTGGCCTCCTAGAACTTCCTGTATTGTGTTAAGTAACAGTGCTATGCTCCCAGTCTTAACACCTTTTTATATCTTTATTTAATTAGTTTATTTTCGAGACAGATCTGCCTATGCAGCTAAGCCTGGTTTGGAATTCATGATTCTCCACCTGTTCACTCAACTCACCTTCCAAAACCACCAGTTCTCCTCTTGGCTGTGTCTGTTCTCCTTTTGTGCTCAATCTTGAACTATCTCACCCTCCTAAACTAATATATTGTCAACTTGAGTATGCATATATTCCTATTCTCAAATTGCTCATCAATGCTGCCTTTCTTCTTGATTATCTTGATCAGAATTACTTAAAGGCCACATGATAAAACTTGGATAGGAAATATACAGCAACCCCCCCACCCCCACCCAAGGAGGTAAGACATCGTTTACTGTGTGTATGCCTGTAAACATCCATCTCCTCCTCTTTTCCTCCCCAACCCTTCCTGACTCCGCCGGAGCAAGCAGCTTCCTCCCACCACATTTCTACTCATTGTGCATGGGCCCAGAAGCTACAGAGCCCAGTGATGGTGGACTGAAACCTCGGAAGACATAAGCAACCATAGATCTCTTCTGCTGAGCTGTTTACCTCAGGTGTCTTGTCACACCGACAAAAACCTAAGATACTACATCTGATGACTTTAATATCTGGAGTTCCCACAGGCCTCTTTCTATTGTTCATTTCATTTCCTCTTGATCTGTCTCGCAGGTTGACTGGTAATATTTGACTCAGTGCCAAACCTTGTGGACGACAATGTGCCAAGGCTCTGGCTGGGGCTGTGCTCCTAAAGGAAGTGCTGTTTTAAAACCCCTTTCAGAAGTTTACAGTGACAGTGGATGGATTCCATGCAGTGAAGGGCTCTCTTTCTCCAAAGCTGAGGTCTGTGACCTGAAGACCCGACTGTGGCTGGCTCCCTCTTTAGTCCTAGGTGTCTTCTTCAGGATTTCCCTGGAGCTTTCCTGAGTGCACTCTGAACTCTCCTTGTACCCGCCCCTCCCTCCCTCTCTTCCTGTTTCTTTCCTTTCTTTCTCCTGTGAAGTATATACACGCGTGCAAGTTCATATGGCCAGAGGGCTGAATGTCTTCCTCAGTTGCTCATTTATTTCTATTTATTCTTTTTCAAGATTTATTTTCATTTTGTATACTTACCATTTTTTTTTTTGCTTGCACGTATGCACACACATCATCGTGTGCAGTGCAATGATAACATGCTAGAAGAAGTAGCAGAAACCCATAGACTGGTTATAGACCGTCCTGAGCCACCATGTGGAACCCGGGTCCTCAGCAAGAGCAGCAAGTGCTCTCAGCCACTGAGCCGTCTCTCTACACCCCCCACTTTTGAGACAGTGTTTATCACTGAACACGGAGCTTACCAATTCAGAGAGATGGGGCAGGCAGGGAGCTGCAGGACTCTGCCGTTTCCACCCTCACAGCACTGGGATCGCAGTCCTACACCACCACGCCTCGCTTTAATATGGGCGTTGGGTATCTGAACTCAAGGCTCCATACTTGTTTGACAGTTACTTTATTTACTGAGCCATCTTCCCAGCTCTTCATTTTTTATTTTCTCGCATCGTTGAGACTTGTGTTCAGCCTCTCGCTGCTGCTTCTGTCCTACTCTTTTCTTGAGCTGTGTGTCACAGTGGCCAACCGCCTCGAGGAGGAAGGCCAGCAGACAGCCAGCTCACGCTCCACACTTCCTTCTTGCCAGAGTCGTGGGCCCTCCAGCCCTGACTTCTTTGCCAGCTCCTGGAAGAAGCCCACAGCTGTTTCTGGGCTGTGAATGTCAGCTGGGCATGATACTGCATGGAGTTTTGCATCTTTGTGGTCATGTTTCTCCTCCTGGGATGGATGGAGAGCTACAGCTAATGCTCCGGGCTTCAGGCAAGAGTCTGGCTGTTGGCTTTCCTCAAACACTTGGAGAGAGTGTAGAGAGAAGCTAACAGATGCTTGCCTGAGTGCCTCCTTTAGCTTATTAATGCTGTCAATAGCATTAGTTTCCCGTTTTAAGCCGGCCTTGTATTTCAAGAGTGAACATGGACATGAGGTGTTGGCTCTTTCTATGTTGCTAGAGTTGGTCGATTGGCTGAGTGAGATTGGTCATGCCTTTCATTTCTTGTTCTGTCTTTGTCAGGGTGGACGTCAGGCTCCACTGCCCTTTCCAGTGAGCTCTGGAGTGTCCCTCACTGTCTGATCTCTGATGTGTTAGGCAGGTCTTCCAGTTCTATTTATGTTGCCGTGACAAGCTCCATGACCAAAAGCAATTTAGGGGAGGAAAAGATTTATTTGGCTTACAATTTCAGGCACAATCCATCATTGAGGGAAGGAATTGAAGACTGGAACCTGAAGGCAGACCTACCAGCTCTTCCATACAGCCTTCCACTCAACAGGAACTGACTCAGAGCCAAGGAAGCACAGCAGAAACCACAGAGGAACACTTCTTGATGGCTTGCTAACAGGATTGTACTTAGCTAGCGTTTTTATACAGCTCAGCACCACACCTGCCTAGGGAATGGTGTTTCCCACAGTAGACTAGGCCCTCCTGTATTAGTTAACAATTAAGATAACTCCCCACAGAGAGGTCCACAGGCCAGTATGATCTAGGCAGTCCCTAAATTGAGACTCTCCTTCTTAGGTGACTCTAGGATGTGTTAAATTGACAACTAGGACAGTAAGGTTTTCTAGAGGAACAGAACTAATGGGATGTAAATATCTATAGCTACTTCTCTATAATAAATGATAAATTTATTTTTAAAAATAGAGATTTTTACAGCTGGGTGTGGTGGCTCACATATTTAATCCCAACACTCAAGAGGCAGAGGCAGGTGGATCTCTGATTGGAGGCCAGCCTGGTCTACATAGTGAGTTTCAGAACAGCTAGACCTACATAGTGAGACCCTGTCTTGAAGAAACAAAAACAAAAACAAAAAAGGGAATTTATGAGAATGCCTCTTACAGTATGGTCTAGATAGTCCAAGAATGGCCAACTGCACTCAGGATAGGTCCACAATCTGGTAGCTGCTCAGTTCCTGAATGTGAGTGCCTCAACTGTCCTAGTCGGTCACTGAAGACCCGCTCTCCCTAGAGAGTCACTGATATTGAAGCCTTCATTGGAAGGCCAAAGAAGTTGGAGACATCAGCAGAGGATGGTGGTGGTGGCTGTGGCAGAAGCAGCAGCAGTGGTGACGTTGATACACTTGGGAAGAAGTGATGGTGGACAGTCAGGCAACACTGCCTTTTCCTCGGGTCTCTATATCTGGGTTGCTCCTTGGAAGGTGTCACCACTTTGAAGGTAAGCTTTCCCTTCTCAGTTAATCTCTGAAAGCATCATCACAAACATGCCCATAGGTGTGTCTCCTAGGTGACTCCAATTCCTGTCAAGTTGACAGATCTAACCAATGCAGCCTTTGGTTAGACTTTCACAATTCTAACTATCCTTTGTTGGATGTTTAATGGATGAAATTTTCTGAGGCTAGTGTTTCATTGGACAGAAGGTTTTAGATTATGACTTCAATTTAGGACAATTCATATTTTCTATTATTGTGTTGGGAGGCATTTTTTCTAGGAATTTGTCAATTCATTTAAAAATTCAAATATATGAAATAAAACTTCTATGTATTTATACCATATTCTCCTATTGACCATTAATTTATGAATACATATGGAAATATGTTTACTTTCTAATTTGGGGGGATTTAATTAATTAATTATTTTTCGAGACAGGGTTTCTCATTGTAGTTTTGGTGCCTGTCCTGGATCTGGCTCTGTAGACCAGGCTGGCCACAAACTCACAGAGACCCACCTGGCTCTGCCTCCCAAGTGCTGGGATTAAAGGCGCGTGCCACCACTGCCCGGCCATAATTGATTTATTTGTATTAACAGTGTGCATTAACAATAATAATATAACATGTGTATTGCAGTTGTGCAGGTGCCTCAGAAGCCAGAAGAGAGGAATTCCCTGGACCTGGAGTTACAGGTAGTTGTGAGTCATCTGAAGCGGGTGCTGGGAACCTCAGTCAGGTCCTCTGCAAGAGCAATACAGCATCTCTCTAGCCCTTGGGGGTTTTTTGAGACAAGGTCTAACACCACGTGGAACCCAAAATGTAGCTGAGGCTGGCCTTGAGTGTGTGTCAATTCTCCTGCCAATGCCGCCCAACTTGTCTCTAACACTTTATTTTGTTATGTGTCTTTTTACTTGTGACTACTATTTTCAAATGTGGCGATTCAGTTTCTCCCCTGTGAATGGCTGAGGTTTGTCTGTGTTCTCTGGTGTGTTTTGGTGCTCATTCTTTATTGTTTATTTTCATGGCTTTGCATTAGCTTGTTTCTCTCTTGCATATTTTTAGATAAGTTCACACATTTTCAGCTTTTCCAAAACAATTGTTTAGCACTTTAAATTTCCTTGTATACACATTGTTTTAGCTCCACTTCTCAAGTTTTGACACATAGTATTCTCTTTTTAAAAATATTTTTATTCATTCATTTTTATTTGTGTGTATGTGTGTGTGTCTTTGTACGTATGTGTAGCCAGCCCATGTGTGCCGTGCCTGCGGAGTCCAGAAGGAAGTATTGGATCCCCTGGAACTTGTGTTACCGACTCTTGTGAGCGTCCATGTGACTATGGGAGTTGAACCTGGGTCTTGGGGAAGAGCAGCCAGTGCTCATAACCAGTGTCTTTCCAGCCCCAGCGTTCAGTGTGCAGTATTCTTTCCTGCCGTCTAAGATAAGTCAATTCCAGTTTCTGCTGCGAGCGAGGCTTGAATCTGGGTCGGGGATGTTTTCCTTGATCTCCCAGCAGTGTCTTTCGAGTTCTCCCTCTGTGCTCTCAGGACCTGACCTGGGAATCGCCAAGGCTCACAGAGTCCTGGAGACATGCTTTAGCCCAGCGTGCAATCCATTTTAGAAACATTGTCTTTTGCACTGTAGGGAGTGTAGTGTATACACTTATTAACTGTGCTACTCAAATTTCCCTATGTCCCTGCTGATCTAGAGATGCCCTCAATCTGTCACAGTAGTGTAGCCGTTTTGCCTGGGTGTGACATGACCGTGACTGTCTTGAAACTGAGTGGCGGTGGTGACTTACAGAAGACCTGGGTCACAGCCATGACAATGAAATAAGCAGAATGATAGGTTGACAGCCAGGTCTGTGGCTACAGTGATGAGGCTTCGCTGTGGAACTGTGAATAATCTAAATAAAGTCACTGGCTCACCTGGTTGGACTTGGGTGGAGCCCTTTCTTTGGACTGTTGGTGCCCTCTCTCTGGGATGAATAGAGTTTATGTCTCTCCAGGAAATGTCCTGCTACAGTCAAGTCCAAGAAGTGTATTTTTCCTTTTAAAAAAATCTGTCAGTTTTCTTCTGTGGGGACTTATAGCCATTGTGGTGGCCACAGGCTTATATATCTGAACACTTGGTCCACAGCAGGTGGTGCTGATTGGTGAGGTCATGGGGAAGTCCAGCCTTCCTGGAGGAAGTACATCACTGGGGGCCGGCTCTGAGATGTCATGGCTTTGTCCCACTGCCGGATCTCTCTCAGTTTCATGTTGTGGTTGAAGATGTGATCTCTCATGCTTGCCCCCTTGCTGACATGCCTTCTCATCATGATGGACTCTCCCTCTGAAACTGTAAACCCAAATAAACTTCCTTAAGACACCTTGGGTCACGGTGTTTAATCCCAGCAACATAAAAGTAACTGTAAGTTGAGAATTGCTGAAGCCCTGTGTAAAGGAGTCCATTTTGGTTCCAGTAAAGCTTTGTTCTGGAAGATCTGTTTGATCTGATGTGACAGCTGCCACTCAGGCTTTTCTTTGATTAGAAGTCACCCATCATTCTCTCCCCTGCCTCTTTACTCCTGCTTGTCTAAATCTTTGTTTTAGAAAATATCTCCTTAAAAAAGGGGTGATGGTGCCTGGAGAGATGGCTCAGAGGTTAAGAGCACCGACTGCTCTTCCAGAGGTCCTGAGTTCAATTCCCAGCAACCACATGGTGACTCACAACCATCTGTAATGAGATCTGGTGCCCTTTTCTGGCATGCATGCATAATAAATAAATAAATAAATAAATAAATAAATAAATAAATAAATAAATAAATAAATAAATCTTAAAGAAAGTCTCTCTCTCTTTTTTTTTTTTTTTTTTTTTTTTTTTTTTTTTTTTTTTTTGGTTTTTCGAGACAGGGTTTCTCTGTGTAGCTTTGTGCCTTTTCCTGGAACTCACTTGGTAGCCCAGGCTGGCCTTGAACTCACAGAGATCCGCCTGCCTCTGCCTCCCGAGTGCTGGGATTAAAGGCGTGCGCCACCACCGCCCGGCAAGAAAGTCTCTCTTATAAGTAGCTGGTGGGGCTGCAGAGACAGCTAAGAACATTGCTGCTCTTGCTGAGGACCCCAAAACCTACGTGGTGACTCACAGCCAATGCCCTCTTCTGGCCTCCATGGGCACCAGGCACACATGTAGTACACAGACATACATTCAAGCAAAACATCCCTGCACATAAAATAAATACATACATACATACATACATAGACCAAACTCAGTCCCATTGACAATAAAGACAAACCACAAAAATTAATACATTGTCTTAGTTACTGTTCCGTTGCTGTGAGAAAACATCATGGCCAAGGCTACTTATACAAGAGAGCATTTAATTTGAGGCTCACAGTTCTGGAGGGGTAGAATCCATGGACATCATGATAGGGGAGCATGGCAGCAGGCAGGAAGGCAGGCACTGGGGCAGAGGCTGAGAGCTCCCATCTAATCCATAAGCATGAGCCTGAGAGAAAGAGACATCAGAAATGGTATGTGCTTTCGAAACCTCAAAGCCCATCCCCAGTGACACACCTCCTCCAACAAAGCCACTCCTCCTCATCCTTCCCAAATAGTTCCATGAACTGGTGTCCAAGTATTCAAACATGTGAGTCTCTGGGGCTCATTCTCTTTCAAATCATGATTTTTTTCCCATAGAGTCAGGCATCCTTTTTAACAGACTGTTTAGGTGGTGTATATAATTACTGGCACTGTGGATTTTTTTTTAAATGATGCTTCCTTGCTCCACTCTTTCTCCAGGTCTTGTTTTTAGTGTTCTGGGTTTCTTATGGACCTGGGCATTAACCCCTTGTTGGATAGTTTGTGAATATTCTGCACCAACCTTCAGTTGTCTCTTCACTCACCTGATGGCTTCATTTGCTGTGCAGAACCATCACTGTTGAGTCTAACCCCCTTTATCTACTTTTGCTTCTGTTGTCTGTTTTTTTCTTTTTTGAATTTTATTTTATTTTTTGAGACAGGGTTTCTTTGTGTAGTTTTGGTGTCTGTCCTGGATCTGGCTCTGTAGCCCAGGCTGGCCTCGAACTCACAGAGATCCGCCTGCCTCTGCCTCCTGAGTGCTGGGATTAAAGATGTGCGCCACTGCTGCCTGGCGAATTTTAAAATTTTTATTTGCATGCATGTGTGTGTGTGTGTCTGTGTGTGTGTGTATATGTGTCTGTGTGAGTGTATGCCACGTGTGTGTGGGTTCCAGTGGAGGTCAGGGAAGGGTGTCAGATGCCCTGGAGCTGAGTTACAGGTGGTTGTGAGCTGCCCAGTGTGGATGCTGGGAACTGAACCTGGGTCCTCTGCAAGAGCAGCACAAACTCTTAACTGCTGAGTGTTCTGGGTCTTATTAAAATAAACATACCTTTAGGTTCCTGCTTGGAGTTCCTGCCCTGACTTCCCTGAGCGATGGACTGTAATATGGAACTGGAAGATGAAATAACCCTTTTATTTTCTGACTTGCTTTTCGTCATGGAGTTTTGTCACAGCAATAGAAACCTTAACAAAGACACAGACACATAAAATTAAAACAAATTTTCCCCCCACAACAACAACAAAACTCTTGCCCGGCATTGTGTTTCTTCTTTCTCCATTCTTGCCTGCCCTTTATTTCTCTTGGCTTGCGTTTTCCCAGCACATTCTCACTCCTGCCCAAGCTCGGGTATTTATGATCTGTATTCTGTTCTTTTGGCATTTATTCAGTTTAGACATTTTAACACACCTAACTCTTGGAGACTGAGCCAGCCAGGGTCTGCAGTGGCCTCTGGAGTAGTCACATTGCTCTCTTGTTCTGTCTTCCAGCCTTCATTTCGCCGGCACTGGTCCAGCTCCAGAAGACCACTGCCATTGCTGCTGTACTTGAGCGCTTGAGACCCTACCCCAGCTGCCTCCTCCAGAGCACTTCCCTGCTGTTCAGCTCCTTCTAGGATGGGAGAGGAAGACCGTAGAGGGAAGTCAGAGTTGAACGACACCCCATTTGTTCTCTGAGCACTTTGGGTCTCATCCTGTGACCCCCAAGCAGGATGAGGAGGGCCTGCTGATTTCCCAGCTCACAGAGCTTGGTGCCTACAGGCTGACTCCACATGAACTTCCTCGTGTTCCAGCAAGGCCTTGGCTGCATGAGGCGTGGCTCAGGGTGACTCCAGCCCCGTGGATGCTGACCTGAGCGACCTTCACACTGCCGGAAGCCTCTGCTGCCTGGACCCACCCTCCCTTTCCCAAGCCTCACTAAAAAGGGCTTCTGATCGTAGACGCCACAGAAGACAGCTCTCAAGGCTGTGAGAGCCTTTGCCCTGAAATGTGACAGGCCTCTGTCACCCAGTTTAAGGGAAACATCTGGTTGGATAGGACAGACCAGCTGCCTGTGGCGTCCACCAGAGCACCCCTTTGCCCTCTTCTCCACCTCGCCTGAGTCCGTTCTCTCTGCCCTGTCACTGCCTCTAAAACACTGGCACGGGCACACGGCACTCTCACCTGTGTGAGTTACAGCTCACCTGTTTGCACTGCTTCCAACAACGTCTACATGAGACTGTCTTGGGCAGACCCGAGGCTCAGTTGATTTCAACCTCAGGCCAGTGGGGAGATGTTCCAGCGGTCTCTGGCAAGGAGGGTTCTGGGATCTCATTCTTTAGGGTCCCTGCTGGGTTCCTCTGCACTACCTCATTCTTGGGTGGTGATCCATCATGGACACTCCCCTCCTTTAGTGTGCCTTCTTCAAAGGTAGTCCTGCTTTCAAGGTGGGAACAGTAGGGCCGCTGTATGAAATGGCACTTGGAAAGCATCTATCCATCATCTATCTACCCAATTTCCCATCCATCTATCAATCCATCCATCCATATATCATCCATTCATCATCTACCTGTCATTAATTCAACCGCTATATTTATTTATTTAATGTGCATTGGTGTTTTGCCGTGGGTGTCTTGTACCATGGAACTAGAGTTACAGACAGTTGTAAGCTGCCGTGTGGGTGCTGGGAATTGAACTTAGGTCCTCTGGAAGAGTAGTCAGTGCTCTTAACGGCTTAGCCATCTCTCCAGCCCCCTAATTCAATCATTATTAATCCAACCAGTTTTCTATCCATCCATCTTCCCATATATCCATCTTCCTTCCATCCATTCATCCACCCAACCATGCAGTATTCTGTCTACAATTCATCCTTTCCATCCACACAGCACCTATCACTCTCCACCTGCCTTCATCTATCCATTATCTGCCTGCCATGTATTTGTCATCCATCCATCCATCCATCCATCCATCCATCCATCCATCCATCCATGTATCCATCCATCCATGCATCCATCCATCCATGCATCTATCCGTGCATCCATGCATCCATGCATGCATGCATGCATCCATCCATCCATCCACCCGTCTACTTGTATTCATTAATTCACCATTCATCCACCATTCTTCTGTCGTCCACCACCCAGCACCCATTTTAATTCATTCATCCATCCTTCTTTCCATCTGCCTTAGGAGACAGCTTGCCATCTTCATGGGGTTTGAAGTGTGTGCATGATTAGGAGGTCAGACAAAGAAGAAACTCAGCAGCAACAGGAAAATCGGAAGGAATGAGCCTGGATGTGGTAGGCAAAGGCCTGCATTGATAAAGAGTAAGTGACTCCTCATCAGGTCTCCCACTGCCCACTCAACCAGGTATGAGCTATCTGTGGCCTGGGGATTTCAACAATAAGCAATAGCAGAGCTACTATCATTTTTTCTTTTGAGATTTTAAACGTAGTTTTAAATTTTAAGATTTATTTTTGTGTATAAGTGTTTTTGCCTGCATATATTTATGTTCACCACAGATGGTTGTGATCCACTCTGTAGGTGCTAGGAACCAAACCTGGGTCCTCTGCAAGAACAGCAAGTGCTCTTAACTGCTGAGCCACCCCCAACCCCAGCCCTGTACAATGGGCTTTGAGTAAATTCATGTGAGAGACGGCAGGACCAATCCCCTCGTTTCAGCTCAGGCCTGAAACCCAGTAATGGAGCCCATGTCTGGGCATGTGCACCTTTTGGAGGGGTAGGAACAGGCTGTGACTTTGGGTAAAGAGGAGCCGATGGTCCAGCTCTCAATCCTTGACCTGTGCTGTGTGTGGGGAACAGCTAAAACTGACTTCACAACATCATCAAAAGGGGGAACCACCCTGCTCCCCAGTTGAAAGTGGAGTGCTGAGCTTTGGAAGACAAGGGTGTCCCTCCTAGGTGGGCCGCACATAGCCTGGACCCCTGTGTCTACCTGCTGCTGAGATGCCTCCCCAGTGCTCTGAACAGACTTACTCTGAGCCTGGAGTTGGAGAGCACGCATGCCGGCTGTCTCCAGGTAGATGGCTTCTAGCTAGGGGGAGCAGTGCTGGGTAGCTACACCGTGTGTGTGTGTGTGTGTGTGTGTGTGTGTGTGTGTGTGTGTGTGTGTGTGTGTTCTAGAGAAGAGATGTGCATACAGGGTAATTTTAATTCCTCTCACCCTCAAGTATCCATGCTCTGAAAATTTAGGAAATATAATTAAATTTTTTTTTTTCGAGACAGGGTTTCTCTGTGTAGCTTTGCGCCTTTCCTGGAACTCGCTTTGGAGACCAGGCTGGCCTCGAACTCACAGAGATCCGCCTGCCTCTGCCTCCCGAGTGCTGGGATTAAAGGCGTGCGCCACCACCGCCCGGCTATAATTAAAAATTTTTAAAGTGTATATATGGAGGACTAGAGAGATGGCTTGGTGGTTAAGAGCACTAACTGCTCTTCCAGAGAAACCAGCACCCACATGGCAGCTCACAACTGTCTGTAATTCCAGTTCCAGGGGATCCAACACCCACGGCAAAACACCAATGCACATAAAATAAAAATAAGTAAATTAAAATGTATGTGTGAGTGTATGTCACATGTGTGTGGGTGCCTGTGGCGGCCAGAAGTGGGTATCAGAACTCTTGGAACTGGAGTGACAGGGAGTTAGGAGCTTCTCCGTGTGGGCACTGGAAGCCGAACTTGAGTTCTCTAAAGAGCAGCAAATACTCAACCACCTGAACCATCTCTCCAAGCCTGGAAATGAAATATCATCAGAAGTAGTCACGGGGGCTCTTTCACTGTGTTCCACAACATCCTCAGCTTCCTCGTGCTTACAGCCTGCCTGTTGGAGGATGCTAAGGTTGAGCATTCTTCCTGGCCACAAGCCACGCTTGCTGAGGTCTCCTTGGCTGGTCACCAGGGCTCCACTGGGGCTGACCGTTGAACTTCCTCAGGCCCTTCATGGAAGAGGCTTCTGGGTTTCTACTCCAGTGCTGCCGATATGGACATCGCAGCTTTGTCAATCAGCTCCGAGGGTCACATGATCCTTTCCACTGTTTTCACATCTGTAGAGGACAGTGAAAGCAGTCACAAAGGGTCCTCGGTGGGCACTCACTCAGCTGCTGGCCAGGCATGCCCTCGGCCAGGCGTCTCCAGACCCTGTGGGCTTCCCACACTGTGCTCAGGTAACCCTCAGGGAGGCCTGGGCTGGGCACACCTTGCATTTCTGTTCACTGAAATTTGAGGTGGGAACCTGTGTGCTGAGTAGGCTTGTTTGTTTTCACAGGTGGGAGAGTGCTGGTCGGGTTGGCTCTGTTCTCAGTAAGTACCAATCACATAGCACCAAGCAATCAGCCACCTCATGGTGGAAAACAATCAATCTTTCATGAGGCTCTCACACCCGCCCTCGAATGACAAACACTTTAATTCCAAATTAAATACAGCAACACAGCTCTGATGAGGCCGTTGTTCCAAAGCACCATCATTTTCCATCTCTTTTGGAGTCGATTAAATTAGTCCTAATTAGAGGGAGGTAAACAGCTCTGGAGGACATGCCTTTGCTGCCGAGGTTGGCTGTTGCCTGAGACTGGGACCTATTTGTGCACCCTCGGTCCTGCCTGAGCTCCCTGAATCTGTGGCCTGAGGTCTTGGGTAGTCCCGGCAGTCAGAGCAGGGATGGATGACCCCTGTACCCCTCCTTATTCTAACTGCGCATTTCACGTGGAAAAGAGGTCCGTGTAGTGTTAGTGCTGGATCCAGCTGAGGACGAGTCTGACCGCAGGCATCTATTTCTTCCGGGTCACAGAACAAAACAGTGGAATAAGCAAATGCTTGCCGGAGGCCTCAGTCTCACTGCTCTGAAGATGGACTGTCGCGCGCCGCGCGGCTGCCAGAGGGTGCAGCCTGGTGGGTAAGGATACCACCGTGGAAAGAAGCAGCTCCCGTCTCTGTCCTGTGCACCCAAGCCAGGCATGGCAAGACACCTTCCAGCTGCTTGGAGAGCTGCTGCCAGCCCATCCTGATGTTTATGAATTGGATGTCGGATTTGCGACTCGCGGCTCCCCAGGTGGTGCCTGTATGACAGTTTCCACCTTGTACGACTGTGTGTGGCCCTGTCTATATCCCCACTGTGCCGTCCTTGTGCTCTTTGCTTGGCAAGGGTGAGGTTCTTGGAATGGGGCCCTGGTGTTCCCCTTTTGACAAGGCTGAGGCATTGGTAGAGTTCAGCCTGATGCTTTTCCTTCCAGGAAGCCAACCTGGGACCTTCCATCTACCTAAGAGAGGGGTTCTGCCTTTAGTGCTGATCTCTTTCCCACCTCTGTATCTTCACCACTGAAGCAGCTGGTTTCAGTGTCTCTCACTTGTTCTTGGTGTTGTATGTTTCAGTCCCATACTGGGTGCCAGGCACAGAGAGCATGGCTCCATGGGGAGCGCTGACCTTAACGCTTATGAACAAGTGTGTGTGTGTGTGTGTGTGTGTGTGTGTGTGTGTGTGTGTGTGCGCGCGCGCGCATGCGCGCGCGTGCATGCGTGCATACTAGGTCACATGTCACGTGTGTGTGCATTTATATTTTGAATCTTCCTATATGCCATTCAACCAGGGTTGCAGACTCGAGACCCGCCCCCTTCCAAGGAACTCTGTGGGAAGATGGGAAGTCTGGGGGCATGTCCTCCACTATAGACCCAGAGCTCCTGGAGCCAGAAGCTGCATTACTCCTGCCTGAGGTCTCTTGGGGTATGGAAGAGTTCGAGCCCGGCTTTGCTGTTCTGTTTGTCCTGCTGCCAAGTGTCTGATGCTGTCTTTTGGCAATAAAACAGTCACAACCCAGCTGAGTGAGCTGAGTATCAAGCAGTTGTAAACAAATCCTAAGTGGACGGTCTCGGTGAGTTCTAACGCCCCCCTCCTTGCCCATCAACCTCACACACAGCTCTTCAGGGTAAGCGAAGGAAGCACTACATTTGGGCCTCGCTGCATTTTGTTATCTGTTTGCTCGCCTCTAAAACTCCAGTGAATAGACCAGATGCTGTTTCTATGGCAACCTCCTCTCCTCCAGCCGTGGATGCTCAGAAAGCGAGTATTCAGCATAATCTTCCCAGGGTCTCCCAGCTCCAGGGGGCTGCTTAGCAGAATGGGAGCTGTGGCGGGTGGCCCCGCCTGTGCCTGCCATGGTCACTTCCCTTCCAGGGCCTCAGGAGTCAGGCTTTGGTGACGCTACTTCACTTCCTGAGCGAGTGACAGACTTGAAGACCGATGATGGGGGAGAGGCCTGAGAATGAGCTGCAAATCGATTGGTCCTCCTTCAAGGACCAATTAGTCCTCAAAACTTTATGGCGGGGACTGTGACTAGTCACCTTTGCTATGCAGAGGGACAAAAGGGACATGGTTCAGTGAGGGGCTGAGTTAGAACTGAATTCAGCATATGGCTCTTAGAGTCCCTGCTCTGCCCTCTACATGGGGCAACCCGGGGCCCCAGCTCCTGTTGCTCCACAGGGGTCACTCCACCAGGCTGTGTCCCCCAGCTTCTTGAGGCCCAGATGGGGCCAAACTGTGGACTCTGAGGTAGAGGCCTGCAGGAGGCCTGATCTGATCACACCTCTCACAGGCCTGCTGAGTCGTCTGGTGCTTGTGTCCAGCTGCCCACCAGCAGAGTTTTTGGACAGCTTTTGCAGACTGCTCACCAACATGTCATCACACTGACAGCAGGCAGTCTGGCCTGGCCATCAGGTCTACCTGGTCCTTCTTGAAACTTAAATTGGTCCAGGTTCAATTCAGTTTGAAACTCAGCATTCATTGGCTACATTCAAAGATTCCCAAGCCAGGAGTGACTGATCTCTGACAACAAGCATTGGTGATCTAGAATCTTCGAACCAACAGGGGAATTTTTCCTCAACAGCAGGGCTCTGCTGCATTAGTCTAGACGATTCTGTTGGACAGCCCTTGCTCAGATGTTCAGGGCATAGTTCATAGACCTACTGTGAGAACAGACTGCAGTTAGAGGCAGCCCTCTTCCAGGTAGAGCTGGAAGCTGCTTCCAGGTGTGTGACTCCAGCTGTGTGCCTGCCTCATCTGTGACCTGGCAGTGGCCGAGCCTACTGGACATACCTGTGAGGCTCTATCCAGATCATCATTTCCATTGCTGTCTTTGAACTGTGGAAACAGAGGCCCAGAGATGTCAAAGGACTTGCTCTAGGCGCACAGCTACCACCAGCAGTTGAGACTGTCTGCACCTAAGACTCACGTGGTCTGACCATGCTGCCAGAGCGCAGCGCATGACAGTTCACGTGGCCCAGAGTCTTCTTATACATCAAGCTGGAGTCTTGCCTGATGCTACTGACTCCTTTTTCCTGCCCTGTGGTTGCTTCCTGTGGACAAAGCCAAGGGTGACGTTAGATACAAGCCCCACCATGCCTTGCAGAATCCCAGGAGTCCCTTGGGAGTCCTCTGGGCTCCCAGTACCTTTCCATAAGGAGCATTGTGCTGTTGGTAGTCCTTAGCCTGAGAGACAGGTCACCAGAGAGTTCGCAGGAAACACCCATGAGATGGTGAACCCGTGCTGGGGAACAGACATTCCTCCTCATTATCTTACCAATTGTGATCCTTGACCCTGGAAATGTCCTTCTGTCATTCGCACAAGGAAGAGATCCCCTCAGCTGTCACTTAAGGGCACAGCTTTTCTGGACTTCCAAGGCCCTGGCTCTGTGTGCGTCTTAGGGAGGTGACTCTGAGTGTTCTGGATGCCTCTATCTCAGAGGAAGGGGCTGGATGCCACCCTGGCTTTGTCATCTGTCACCTCCCCATGTCCGTCACTTGCATGCTTCCTAGCACACACACTATGGCCGCCACAGTAAATCTCAAGCTGTCCTTGCCTTCTCTGCTGGCTCACCTTCCTGACCCTCAGCATCCTTGTCTGTGAAGTGGGTGCTGACACTGCACCAGCCTTGACTGGTTGTCAGGGTTGCCCGGGCTTCTTCCACCGGCCCCGTCCCCTCCTCCAAACACCAGGATGCATGGAGACCATGGGGAGGCTGGGCAATGGTCTTTTTTTTTTTTTTTCAAGACAGGGTTTCTCTGTGTAGTTTTGATGCCTGTCCTGAATCTCACTCTGTAGACCAGGCTGGCCTTGAACTCATAGAGATCTGCCTGGCTCTGCCTCCCGAGTGCTGGAATTAAAGGCGTGCACCACCACCGCCTGGCTTGGCAATGGTCTTTTTGAAGATGTCCTTCCCATGTGCTGGTTACTAGAAGACGTTTTGAGTTCCCCATAAAGGTTCTGTGTTGGTGGGCCTGATCCCCAGCTGGTGGTGTGACTGAGAGGTAACTGGGTACTAGGGCACTAACTCAGTGGATGGGTTGATCCTTAGGTGGGTTCATGGGTGGGTGGGCTTTTGAAAGACGGGACCTTGTTGAAAGTGGGCCACTGGAGGTGTATCTTTGAAGGGTGTATCTTGTCCTCCCATCCCCTTCCTGTCTCTTTTTCTGGTCCACCATGAAGTGTTCCTTACCATGGGCTCAGGAGGAACGGAGCCAGGTGACCGTGGCTGAACCCTGAGATGAGCCTTTCCTCCTTTGAGTTGATTTTCTTTTTCTTTTTTAGAGATATTTATTTTATGTATATGTACTCTATCTGTATATATGCCTGCATGCCAGCAGAGGGTATAAGATCCCACTACAGATGGTTGTGAGCCACCATGTGGTTACTGGGAATTGAACTCAGGACCTCTGGAAGAGCAGCCGGTGCTCTTAACCTCTGAGCCATCTCTTCAGCTCCTTGACCTGATTTTCTAAAGTGTTTATCACAGTGATAGTGACTAACACAGGCTCCCTTCTTCCAGGATGTTCCCAACTTTTGGCAGATGGTCAGAAGTTCTCAGGTTGCCATTGGCAGTGTTAACTTGTGTCTGCAGAATCCAGCTGGCCCGGCAGGGGTCTCTTATATCTGTTCTGATGGATTTGGCCCACAGGGGTCACCTGTGGCTGTTCAGAGTGATTTGGCCCACAGGGGTCACCTGTGGTGGTTCTGATGGGTTTGACCCACAGAGGTCACTTGCGGTGGTTCTGATGGGTTTGGCCCACAGGGGTCACCTGTGGCTGTTCAGATGGGTTTGGCCCATAGGGGTCACCTGTGGCTGTTCAGATCGGTTATGCTCATGGCTTCAACAAGTGGTTTCTGAGGTGCTAGTGCTCGAAATAAGTGCCCAGGTCTGAGTTAAAGAAACAGCCAAGAAAGAGAGGCCTGGCTCAGTGACTCCAGAGTGTTGTAGAGTGTGGTCCTTCCAGCGAAACAGCCGCCATCTTCACCGGGCTCAAGCTGCCGTGCTGTGAGGGACTATCACAAGTTGGCCCGTTGACAGCTGGTGTTCTCTGCGAGGAGGGGTTTGGGGTCACTGGACCCTCACTTAAGATTTCAGTGTCTCTCTCCTGCACCTACTAGCCATTTGTGGGCCATTCTGCCCTAACTGCATGTAGCCCTGGGGAGGTACCAGGAGGTGCTAGATGTATAGGCTGAGGAAGGATAACTGAAGGAGAATTCTGTCCATGTGGCTGTGGGGAAGCTGGGTGAAGACTTCCCAGTGTGGCATCTTTGGAGTCACCCACACTCCTGGAGGCAAACCTTCACTCATACTTTGTAAGTAAATCCAATTTATCATTGGTTCCCCAAGTTGAATTTGGTGGAATCATACTTTTGTCTGTTGTTGGGACCTTATAAAGACAGGGCAGATATTATTCATGCCTCCCCAGGGAAGGAATTCTCAAAGCACCGAGCCCACACTTTTAGCCAACTAAGTCCAGCTCAGGTGAGAGAGTGTAGTAACTAAAGCTGAGTTCGGGAGCTCCAAGGAAACCCAGGGATTCCGAGTGCCCTGGCTTGGTGACTTGTGCTGTCTGTGAGGCTTGCTCTGTCCTACAGGTCATTCCCACCCTTGCCCTTGCCCCAACTCTAGCCTCTGCAGCAGCTCCACACATGCCTGTGCCCCCACACCCCTTGTACCCTCCCTCATCTCCCAGGCATGCCCACCTTCCTGGAGGTTGTCCTGGCCTTCCTACTGCTCCTGGTGGGAAGGGACCAGGCTCCTAGTTCTCCTCTGTGCCCGGCACACGATGGGGCTCTGAGGCCGCGGCTGTGCACACACTCTGGCAGACATCAATACTAATGGTAGAACTATGCAGGAAGGAAGAAGCTGTTGAGATGTATGCAACCACAGCCAGTCTCGTGACGAAAACAGTCTCTCCTTCTACCCTGGCCAAGAGTCACAGTGGAATCTGAGCATCGATTTTTGATGTTATTTCTCAGTGGCTAACGTGGCAAAGAGAGGGCCTTTCACCCCAGTAATGGGAAATACAATTTTTAGGCCAATAGCACAAGTGCAAAGCCCTCTTTGAAGTCATCAAGAGCCACGAGCTTTTGTGCCCCACAGAACGTTGTCCTGTTGACACTCAGTGGCTGAGCACAAAGCATCTGTGCTGGCGGTGGTGGGGAGGAGTGGTGAGCGCAGGGGGGGGAGTGGTGAGCAGGGGTGGGTGGGGGTGGGTGGGGGGGTAGGGGTGGGGGTGGGGGGTGGAGGGTGGGGTGGGGGGTAGGGGGGAGGAGTGGTGAGCGCAGGGGGGGAGGAGTGGTGAGCGCAGGGGGGGAGGAGTGGTGAGCGCAGGGGGGAGGAGTGGTGAGCGCAGGGGGGAGGAGTGGTGAGCGCAGGGGGGAGTGGTGAGCGCAGGGGGGGAGGAGTGGTGAGTGCAGGGGGGAGGAGTGGTGAGCGCGGGGGGGGGGGGGGGGGGAGGAGTGGTGAGCGCGGGGGGGGGGGGGGTTGGGGGGGTGGGGGTGGGAGGAGTGGTGAGCGACCTTCAGTGGGCGACAAGGTGCTGCCCAGCTGCAGGAATTGATTATTTCCCTGAGGCCGAACAGATCGAATCTTCCAAACAGATGCCACCTCGGCTTCTGCGTGTGTCCTGCCAGTGAAGAGCTTCTGCCAGAGGCTTACTGGTGGCCATTTAGGGTCAGTCAGGAGTATGGCCAGACGCTTAAGACAGTGTTGTCTGGCATGCTAGGGGGAAGGTCTTGCTTTGCTTGCCTGTGTGGGGCGAATCCTGCTGTGACAAAGGTCTCCTTGCCGTGGAAGATATGATGTTTCTTACCAGGTCCTTGGCTGATATTTTTTGGCTCCTGATCTCATAACTGTAACTTTGCTGGAAATATCATGTCTGCTTGGCAGGGAGAGCAACCAGCACAGGGTCAGTCCAACAGTGGATTGAGTTCTGGCTTCCAACAACCTCCTTTTCCAGCACTCTTGTGACTCTGTTTCCCTATCTGTGAAATGGGCCCATTCTGGGGCCACTTCCTGTAGCACTACTGGTTGATGTCTTTAAGGCTGTTGTTGGTGTCACACTGAGGTCCCTGCCAGCTGGTCCCCTAGCATCACGGGGTAGACCTTCAGCTGTCCTTCCAGGCCCACACTATGGAGCTGAGTGATCTTTTCAGCATCTCTTTAAAAATTTAAGCTGTGTGATATAGTCCTGCTGGCGGGCATAGGGCTCAGGCCGCAGCACAGGCTTTCAAAGCTTAATTGTCATATTTTGTTGGGAGAACATTGACCCTGAGAGAAGCCAAAGCTTTTAAGATATTAGCACAGTGAATGAGCTTGGCCAGGCCTTGTGCAGGTCTGCTCAGGGGAGAAGACAGGGCACTTCTTGAGTCTCCTGGCTGGGCACTCTGTGTGGCTGTGGGTGACCTCACGAACACTGCTATCAACCTGTAACTTAAGGCCGTGGCAATCCAAGGGGCCAAATAGACCCTCTAAGTGGGAGAGAGGGGGGGAGCCAGCAAGAATGGCAGTTGGCCTGCAGTAATGTCCAGGATTCTTTTGGTCTGATGGGTATGGGGTCTGTCCTGATGACACTTGGCTGACCCAGGAGCCACCTTACACAGTGGGGCAGGGTTGCTCTCCAAAGGGGAAGAACCAATCCACAGGAAGGTTCTCACTGTGTCCTGGGTCCACGGCAAGATCCATGCGCCAAGGTGGGCTGACCGATGACGTGGCACCTAGTCTTCCTCACCTTGGTCTCCACTGGCATATCCTGGGAGAGATGACATCATCAGTCTGCAACTGAAGTCTCCCTTGTCAACCGTCCACTGCAATGTGGGTCCCAGAATAGTTTAAAGCCTAAGGACAGGTGCTGGGGTGTGGGTCGGAGTGTCTCACCCTGGCAGGCTGCTTGGACCCCAGTCTCGCTGTTTCCTAGGTAAAATGGGGATGCGGATGACAGCCTCTGGTGAAATCCTCACCAAGAATAAGATGACCGTTCCAAAGAAACTACTTGGGAGTTAGGATGACAGGATGCATGGAGACAGGCCGGTTGGTCCACAGAAGGCAACCTAAGTGCTACTGAAGCTGAGACCTCCACTCGTGAGCCATCTGAACCTCGAATCAGAGCCAATGATGATGGCGTCCGCAGCCACGTCCAGCCCTGCTGCGACAGATCCACTCAAGTGGAATGGTTTAAGAAAGGGCTCTGGGTCAAGGTTGACTTTTCCTTAGCAGATCATTTCCCCAGACACCACAAAGTCACTCTGCTAGTGTGTTCACTGAGGTAAGAGCAAAAATAGCTCAAAATGAAACGTCTCCCAGAGTGCTTAGGAATGCCCAATGGAGCTGTGTATCACTTGTGTGCTAATTTCAATTCTTCATTAATTAAGAAACAAGGCAGAGCTGAGGGGAACCATTCAGGAACAGTAGGTACTACAGTGTAAGACTGACTCCCAGCCTGGGGCTCTCAGCTGCACAGAGCAGAGTTCTCTGAACACCCCCTGAACCTGAGAACAGAAGCTGCTGCCGAGCCAGGAGCTGGGGCTAGCCTGTCTTCTTCAGGGCCCTGCCGTTAATAAGATGGTTGGTTTGGTCTGTAAGCGGATTGTACAGCTAACTAATGTGCCTGTACCTTGCAATTATTCATGGCCTATGATTGCTCTGCCTGAGTTTTCAATACATTATTCATAAACTAAAGACACTTTTCCAGAGCTTAGAGCAGGGAGGAAAAGGCAAGCCCGTGGCCAAGACTACGTAGGAATTTCCTCAGCAGGGAGTGGGTGATTTAGTCTGGCATACAGGCTGGGCAGTGGAGACAGGTAGGAGAGCTGATGGAGTCTGTGGGAAGCCTCCTGCAACTTGGGGCCCAACCTAGTCTTTTGGAAGAGGGGGCTCTTCCTCATCCTCCTGGACTCTGTGCTGCTCCCCAGACCGAGTCCCTCTTCATAAGCAAGGGTGGCTTCCCACCCAGAACAATTCTCAACAGAGGAAACCAAGGCCCACATCAGGAGAAACTACAATTAGATTCAGGAGGCATGCACAACCATGAATCCTGCCAGGCCTTGGAGAGGCTAGCGCTGGGTGACTTCTGATGCCTGGAGACCTCCCTTGCCCTGGAGTCGCCCTCGAGGCAAGTGCAGGAATGGAGGGGTCAGCATATGCATTCTGGAAGGCCTTATAATCCCATGACCATAAAGAGATCAAGATGGGTAAAAAATACCCTGAAGAGCCGTATAATGAGGAAGGAAGCTTTGAACAGGACCTGTGCTGAGCGGTCAAGATGCTCGTTTTGGAAGGCTTTCTGGAAGTGGGAGGTACGCTGCTCGCCCTCTGTAATAAAAGCTGCCAAGTCCCCAGGCGGTTACCTTGGGTCTGGGCTGTAAATACCCACGCCTGTTGTTGGCATTCATTCTTGTAAAACCTCAGTCTCAGAAGGACAGCGGCTTCTGCCACCGCTCTGTAAGGATGTGAGCAATGATATTAGGGATGAAAAAGCTGTGACTCGACTGGGGAGGACAGGGTGTGCGGGGAGCAGAACACACAGAATACTGAAGCCTTGTGGAAGCTCCAGAGCCCCACTGAAGAGTCATGGGAGCTGCCATGTTGCACTCCATCAAGACATCTTAATCGGGACGCATTTTTCCTCCACAGGTGAATGAGCTGGGTGGCGGGCAGAAAATGAGCACAATGCCTTACAGCAAGAAGTGTGCATGTGGCCTGTGTGACTGTATGAGCCCTGTGTGCATGTATGTCCTGGGTATATGATGTGTGTTTGTGTCGATACTGTATGCATGTATGGAAGGTATGTGCATGAGGGTATGTATATTCAGGGGCATGTATATACTGTGCATGTGTGGGTACATGTGTTGCTTGCTTGCATGTGTGCATAGAAATGCACTCTGGTGCACACAGAAACACATGAATGTGCTATGCACCATGTGCAAATACATGCCTAAACACATGTGCATGACATGCATGTATGTGCACCATGTGTGCATGTGTGTGGCACATGCGCCTATGTGCAGATGTACATGTGAGTTCATGGATGGGTACAGGTATATGCATGCCTGTATGTGTGATGGGTACATGTGTGTACATACCAGTGTGTGTGTGTGATGGATATATATGTATACATGCCTGTGTGTGTGAGATGGATGCATATATGTGCATGCCTCTGTGTGTGTGTGGTGTGTGTACATATGTGTGCACTCATGTATATGTGCCGAGAAGATAGTGGAGACAGTTCTGTGTCTTCAGTCTACTGTCTTGGGCACTCCCATTGGGTACCACAGATACTATGGCTTCCAGTTTCTAACCTATTGCTTGCTGGTCAGAGGCTGTCATTCACAGGTGAGCTTCCCCTGCGCCCCCCACCCCAGTGCACCACGTGCCCAGGGAGGACCCCCCCTGCACAGGCCCTCTCTGGGGTACTGTGTCTCTGGCAGGAGTGCCGTTTCCGGGCCCCTTGAGACCCACTCCTTCCCCCTGGTCTACTGAAGGGGTCCTGACCATGGCACTTGCGATGTTTTGAGTTGCATAATCCACCACGGGGGGCTGACCTGAGCATTGTAAGGTGTTTCCTGGTGCTCTTGGCCTCCACCCTCTACAGCCAGAAGCAGGTCCTCACTGTCGCAGCCCCAAATTCCTCCAGATGGAGCAAGTGTCGCTGAGGCTTAACTTCCCCTAGCTGAACCCTCATCACTGAACCCTCGCCTTAGACAGCCCCAGGCCCTGGACACAGGGCTGTATCAGGCTATAGCAGAGCTAGGTCTGTCTTCAGTGAGATAGAGACATTCAGGCCATCAAGGTGTCTAGTTCTGTACTGGGGAACCATCTTCTGTGTGTATGTACACGTTCATATTTTGCTCAGGTGTGTGAGCTCACACACACGTACGTGTGTGTGTGTGTGTGTGTGTGTGTGTGTGTGTGTGTGTGTGTGTGCAGGCTAGAGGACATCTTTGAGTGCTGTTCCTCGGGTGCCAGCCATCTTGGCACTTACCAAGTAGACCAGACTGGGTGGGCAGCAAGCCTCCCTGGCACTGAGATACAAGTGCATCACTCATCTGGCTTCCTTATGTGGGTTCTAGGGATCAAACTCAGGTCCTCACGCTTGCCAGGCAAATTCTTTATTGACTGAGCCATCTTCTTAGCACCTGGGGCAGCACATTTGAGGCCCCAGGTCACTAGGTGATGGAAAGCAGGCCAGGCCAGCCTTTGAGGCTGAGGATAGTAGGAGGCGAGACCTACCCATCATTCACCACATCCTCCATGTTCCAAGGGCCTGTCTTTTCCCATAGCCTTTGGTCCAGAGACCAATCTTGCCCTCCGAGCCACACTTCCATCCGTTTCTCTTGCTCTGGATCTCCTCAGGTCTTTGCTGCCCTCCTCTGGGCCCATCTTCTCCCATGGGAAGACTCAAGCCTGGGCCTCATCTTCTCCTGTGGGCCCTCAAGTCCTAGCCACAGGCACTCCATCTATTTCCTGGGTCTCTGGGGTCCTCCAGGAGCCCATATATCTGTAGTACACCTCTGACCTTCATGCTATCTTTGTTTTCCCATTGAACCCCCAATGACTGTGTCTTGGAAGAGCCTATGGCTTCTGGTGAAGCATAGACATGGCCTTCAATATTCTTCAATCCATGTGCAGTCAGGCAGCTAGCTGCCTACTAGGTAGTCAGTGACCTCTCGTCAGGGTTCCTGCCAGATGGTGTCTCCCCAAAGATGGCTTGGGGAAGTGCTCGGGTCTGTCCACACAGGGAGGAAGACACAGTCATCCATGGGGTTCTGTGGTCCCCACACTGGATTTATTGGTAGGAGTGTCCAGACAATCAATGTGAGATGGGCATCAGTGTAGTACCCCTCAGTGTGTGGGAGGATTGGGATGGGAATGTCCAAACTCTCACTGTGGGATCAGCTGACTCAGGTTGTGTGTCACTGTGGCTCTGCAGCCGATATAACCACAGTCTCTTTCAGCAGGACCAGCCAGAGCTGAGCTTCCCTGAGAACTCATCTTGCCCCTTCACAGCATGGCAGGCTGACCCTGTGGCCTCCTCAGACAGTGGATGCCGAGGCAATGTTAACTAGAGCCACAGGATCACTGTGAGGGATCTAGCATAGGCCAGGTGTTGAGGCAGCTCCACGGAGAAACGCAGACCCCCAGTCTCCACAACTCGTCTCTGCGCTAATTTCCCCTGGAGCTCGGCGAGTTGAGCAAAGATGTCGGTAGTTAATTCAATAATTAAAAACAAACATGGCTTTATTTGAGAAGATCCTGTTCTTCCTGGCTGCCAAGCTGGGATTCAGGCTGTTGGCGGGCTGTACCGCTCGGTGCCAGCCGGGCACTTGCTTCAAGTGAAATGTTTATTTCAGGGAAAGAGCCCGCTGGGGTCTTGTCAGAGTGAAGAGGGAATGGGGAGACAGCCTTGGGGTCTGAGCCTGAAATCATTCATGTTATGTCTTCACTGGTGAGACCTCCTCTACTTGTCTGCTACTAGGATCCCCAAGGCAGGTAGGGTCAGTGGTTCTGACCCCAGAAGGGGGACCCCAGCTTAAGCGCCCCACAGATGCCCAGCTGAGCTCCAGGTAGCTTCCTCAGAGCAAGCTAAATCTCATCGAGTCATGTGGGGCCCTGGCCCACCCACTCACAGCTCTGAGCACCTGCCCTCTATGACCGCACTCACTGACACTGGCAAGTCGATCACGGGAAGAGCTAGGAGGAGTTGGGCTGCATTCTGAACACATACAAGACAGTTCCCCGAAGAGCTCAAGTCCTCAAGGAGTAGGTAAGGGAGCACCCAAAGTCAAATCCATTTTCTTGAATTAGACCTGAATTATGTCAGGTCTGCTCGCACAGTTATCATCTGATGCCCGGGTGGGCAATCTGCCAACTGTTTAATTAACCGTCATGGGCGTTGTGGAGGTCAGGGCTGAGCTGTGGGGCAGGTGGTGAGGAAGGAAATGGCAGCCAGTCCTGACGTCATGGACACAGAGCCTGCAAACTGCAGGATCCAGGATGTGAATAATTCCCATGCCTCCACAGGCTGTCGACGTCTCCTGTGGGAAGCGGGTGAGGCTTGAGGAATCTCAAAGGGTTCGACCCCAGAGCCTGCTTTCTGTGAAGCTCCAGGCAGAGGCCACCTCCTTGGTTCTACAGTGCAGCTTTGCAGAGTCAGAGTATGGGGACAAGGACAGGGTGGTTTTCACCTGTGCAAGCAAAATGTCAGTCCTTCGATGCCTGATGGTAAAGCCAGTGGGGTGTAGCAGACAAGGCACAGAACAGAGCCAGGGGTCTGGGTTTTCGGTCACTCTCACTGTGGCTGGGGGAACCTCTGCTTCTGTGTCCACAAACTGGGTCCTGGGGCTCTTCTGATGAGGTATGGGGCTAGGGCAGGGGAGGGACGGGTAGCTGAGGAGAGAGGAGGGCGGAGGCCCTGCAAGGTGCTGTCAAGGGTCTTCCTGCTTGGCTGAGCCTACAGGATCAGGTGGTTGTCGTCTTCATGCTGGGAAGCATTCTTTGCATCTTGCCTGCCCCGTAAGCTGGGTGAGACTGGGCATGAGCTGGTGAGTCCCTTGCCCTCACACTGGCCTGGTCTGCAGCAGCCATGTAGATTTTGTGATGCGTGTGCGCGTGCGTGCGTGCGTGCGTGCGTGCGTGTGTGCCCTTGTTCAGTTCTTAATGTGACGGTGTTTATCTCCACTGCACACAAGCTCTTTAAGGGGTTAGTGGGGCAGGACCGGTGGGGGAGGGGAACAGTGCTCTGAAGGCTGAAATACAGACAGGCAGCCAAACCTGAGGTTGAGCGTCTCAATTCAGGCTGGCCAGCACCTTCAGAGGGGAGAGGGTGGGGGCCAGCTCCAGTGTGAGAGAGGAATCTACCCAGAAGGGGCTCCCAGGAGGAGGCAGGGATGAAGGAGTGCCAAAGAGGAAGAAGGTTCCTGGAACTGAATCAAAGGCTTGAGTTTCCCAGGGTGGCTGCACTCAGGGTGGCTGTGGCCCCTGGCCCCTGCCTTCAGCTGGACTGCCTGGAGGTGCTGTTTCCAGCCCAGGAAGCTCTTCCTTCTCGCTCTCGAAGGCTTGCCACCAAGTGCCTCAGTCTACACTACCCTGGGCACCGCCTCCTCTCTAGGGGTGAACCTTCCTCACGTGGGTGATGGGATTGGAGATGTGAGCATGAGTTTGGACTTAGATATGTGCATATACCTGCATGCTTTTATGAGTGTGCACACACAAGTGTCCTTCATGCTGGTGCATGTATGCTTGCAGATGTGTGTGCTATGTGCAGGTGTGCATACATGCAGGTACACATGTGCAAATGTGTACATATACAGGCTAGTGTGTGTGTGTATGTGTGCTTGCATGTACACAGGCATGTGTAATGAGAGGAAGCCAGATTCTCAGGAAAGCAGTTATAGCTTGTGGCCTCTAGCAGGGGGACTTGTAGAGCAAGGGAGGGTGACCAAGATGAACCACCTGAGGTCTGTCCACAGTGTTCCCATGCCTCTCTCCGGTTGGTTAGAGCTGATAGGGAGGACAGTTAGAGCTTCCCAAGGCCCACCTAGTGGACAATTAGCCAAGACAAGCCTGTGTGATGGGGTCTCACCTTGTCATATCTGGTCTTTTGATAGGTGGACAAGGAAGAGTCATTTGGTAATTGGCACACTGGTGTGTCTAGCAGCCAAGCGGGGGACCTTATTTCAGGGATAGGTGAGTCCTTTTGAGAGCTCTTTGTGTACACCTGCATGCTCTGGACTCCTCCATAGAGAGCTTTGCTGGAGATACATGAGGATGAAGCTGGGATTCTGTCATCAGCATGAGCATCTCAGTGTGGCCCTGTGCTGGCTCATCTTCCATGCATGCACTGCACATGTGCTGAGCCCGGTCTGGCACCCCCATAGAGAATGGCCAGAGAAGGCCCTGGATCTGCTGGCTGCAGGGAGTGCTGCTGAGGGCGACAGCCTTGTAATGGTGGCAACAGCATGCCTTGACCAAGTGTCAGACTTAGGCTGGCTGAGCATAGCACTCCTCTGTACAGCCTAGGGAGGTGCTCTACAGCCCACACGGGGCTGCCCAGATGGGCCAGTGCAGTAAGCAGCCAGAAGGCTGGAGGCACAAAGTGACAGAAAGTGCTCTCTGTTGGTATCTGAGATCCTGGTGACATGGGCCACTCGCTCCCAAGGCTCCAGAGGAGGGCCTTTTGGTTTGGACCAGCTGTATACCTTGGCTGGTGGCCACATTGCTTTACACTCAGATGCAACATTTTCAGATTTCTTCACTGTTCACCCTCCACTCCCACCCCTATGTACCTTGACTGGGTATCTCCCAGAGGGACCTGTGATGGTACAGTCACTCACTCAGCCCAATCCAGCCTGTGTGGCTCCCCCAGGAGGGCTGGCTGCTTCCTAGTCCTTTGCACACTGACTTCAGCTCTTTATGGGATATGATGCACCATCCCCTATTCGTGGGGGGCGGGGCTGCATGCAGGCTGCCCAGCACCACAACTCTACCTCAGGATGCCCCATCCATGGGGTTGAGGATGGTAGCTGTTAGGTCTCAGACTGTCCCAAATATTGAGAAATGAGCTGAAACTGGAGTATAGGAGAATTGTTGGCAGTTAGATAAAAGCCAGCATTCCCCAGGAACTTATGAAGCTGGTTTCCATCTGCTAAAAGGAATCATTTCCCTTCCCTCTGGCAGAAGGGGCATAGGCTATCTGTGGTTGCATGTGAAAGCCTGTGCTGGCCTCCAGGCTCCCTCAGTATCACAAGCACCTGTTATACAGTTCAAAATCCACACTAGCATCCTGGCCCTTCTCATCTCCTCCTGTACCCCAAACTCCCAGATATCCCTCCCCTCAGCTACTCGGCTGTTCTCACTGTTCTCTCACTCGCTGAGACTCTTGTTATCTTTTGGTTCTCTCTATATATTTCTTGCTGTCTTGATATCCCTACTATTCTCTCTTGCTCTCCAGCTTCTGTAGCCCTGGCCATGTCCAGTCTCCTCTCTCCGCTCTGGACTCTCCCCAATGCCTCTGGCTGTTCTCTCTCTCATATCTACAATAAAAACCTTAACTATATCACAGAGCAGTCATATTGGCAGTTTCTTTATTGTACCCCTTCACATATAGTAGCAGCTGTGCTGGGTACTCAGAGGATTGAACAAGACATGACTGCCATTGTCCATGAGCAGAAGAGCTGGTTTGGGGTGAAGGAGGCTTCCTGGGGTCTCAGGGATGCTACAAAGAAAGCGTAGCTTCTCTTGTAGGTGGCAGCTTATTCTAAACTCACAGGACACCCTCTGCAGGGTGGCTGCTCAGGAGGAGGGACTGCTAAGACGAAGGTCATTTGCAGTGTCCTCACAATCTGTCTATCCTCTCAGGGCCTCTAAGGGCCCCTCTTTGTCTCAGCTTCTCTATGCTCCCCCTGGGCCCACTGTAGCACTGAGCAGGCCAGAGATCCCTGGCCGGGGGCTCATTTTCATGGAGGGCCCCAGTGGGCAGCACCTAGGAAATCAAAGCCCAGAAGGAGGAGGTGCCATTCCATTCAGGAAAACCAGCTCCTGAGATGTGGCTGCTGATGGCCTCATTGAGCAGGGACCTGTGATGTCCCTGGGAGCCTGGCTTCTCCCAGAGGGCTCAGCAGAAGAGGGTCATTTGCCTCCAAATGCTCAATGGTTTTGTGTCCTGGTTGTTGTTGTTGTTTTTTTTTTTGTCAACTTGATACAAGCTAGAGTCATCTGAGAAGAGGGAACTACAGCTGAGAAATGCTTCTATAGTATAAGGCTGGCCTGTGGGTAAGCCTAGGGTGCATTTTCTTAATTAGTGACTGATGGAGGAGGGACTAACCCCTTGTGGGTGGTGCCACCCCCTGGGCAGGTGATCTTGGTATATAAGAAACCAGGCTGAGTAAGCCATGAGGAACAAGCCAGTAAGCAGCACCTCTCCATGGCTCTTGCTTCAGTTTCTGCCTCCAGGTTCCTGCCTTGACTTCCTTTAGCAATGGAATGTGACCTGAAAGTTGTAAGTGGAAATAAACTCATTCCTTCCTAACTTTCTTTTGGTCATGGCGGTTTTGTTGTTGTTTTATTTTTTGGTTGTTTGTTTCAAGACAGGGTTTCTCTGTCCTGGATCTCGCTCTCTAGACCAGGCTGGCCTCGAACTCACAGAGATCTACCTGCCTCTGCTCCCGAGTGCTGGGATTAAAGGCGTGTGCCACCACACCTGGCTTGGTCATGGTGTTTTATCATGGCAATAGAACCCCTAACTAATACACTTTGCCTGGAATGTCCTTCTTGGGTGCACAGTACGTCCCACAGGCCTGCTGGGAAGAAAAGCCTTCAACCAAGGAGAGACAGCAGCTGGCTGACAGGCACCTGGTTGCTCTTCTGCCCAGCAGGCATCTCTAAAGTTCCCTGGTGCCTGGGACTGGCTTCTCTCCCCACCTTTGAGAACATTTTCTCACCCTTGCCTCCCCCACTTATATTTCATAGAGTCAGTCACACTGCCCAGTGCATTTCCAGTGCCCCGAGTCCTTGGCTCCGAGATCCACTTTTAGGGAAGGCCAAGCCCAGTTTCATCAAGAGGCGGTTGCTCTGTAACTGTCCCTTCCCCAGGAGGTCCATCCAACCACAGCGACTGCAGAAGCCCTGTAAGCAAGGTGCCAGGGGAGAACTCTGGGAGCCAGCTTCTCCAGTGGGGCCTTTGAGACCCAAACCCAGAGGCGGGGGTCACACAGGTGTGTGGAGAGCATTCTGAAGGATGCTGGGTACAGGCTGTGGGAGCCCTGTGAGGAGTCTACAAGGAATGGAAGCTTAGAGAAACTTCCGTGTGGAGGTGAGAGGAGGCTGGGGAGGGTGCAGAGCTGTAGGAGGGGGTGGAGAGGCAAGGGGGAAGCTGGGAGTGGGAGGGGGAAGCAGAGTAGAGAGACAGACAGACAGACAGACAGATACAGAGACAGAGAATCAGACACTTTGGCCCTGGTGAAGGCCAGGGAGACCCCTCCAAGGTCACTGCAGGTGTGACCAACTTGAGGGGCTGGATGATAGGAGGGTGGGGAACATGGAGCTGAACCTGAGCTGCTGAGGATGCAGCTCCCTAGAGGGGCTGAGGCTGGAAAGGGACAGAGGAGCCCAGGAGGCAATTTGATTAAATCAGGGAGAAGAGAGAGTCGGAGACAGTGAAGGCCAGCTGTCCCTTGTAGCACGAATTCTAAATGGTCTTATAATAAAAACCTAGAGTCAGATATCAGGGTGAAAACTCAAAGATCAGAGAAGCAGAGCAAGCCACAGCCACCACCTCTTACCTCACCAACGCCTCAGCCTGAAAGAGAGTGAGCTCCTGTCTCCTCCTGCCTTATATTCCTTTCTCTGCCCAGCCACATCACTTCCTGTCTCAGCCTTCCTAGTGCTGGGATTAAAGGTGTGTGTGCCACCACTGCCCTGGCTCTGTTTCGCTTTTAGACTGGATTAATCTCGTGTAGCCCAGTGTGGCTTTGAACTCACAGAAATCCAGATGGATCTCTGCCTCTGCCTCCCGAGTGCTAGGATTACAGGTGTGTGCCACCACTTCCTGACCTCTATGGCTAACTCTATGGCTAGCTCTGTCCTCTGATCCTTAGGCAAGCTTTATTTCCTAGATTACAAACAATATGTCACCACAGTCCCTGCTGTGCTGTCCCCAGAAGATGTGTGCTGACCCTTGATGTCCTTCTTCAGGCCTCACCAGGTCAGAGTGTGGCGCTTCCGTGGAGGTCATGGTTATGGCAGGAAAAGCTGGTGGCCACACGAATCGCCAGGATCTCAGGCCCTTCAAATTTTCAGGACACGGGAGAGGGATGTTTCTGCCCCATCAGCATGTCTGGGTCCTCTCTGTGGTCTTCCCAGTCCCTGTCATGGGGAGTGTGTCCACCGCCAGTGAGAAAAAGTGACAGGCAGAAGTGGAGCAGGATTCCCAGCCTGTCGGCAGTAGACTGCTTTGACAGAAGCCCATCTCAATAGCCTGGAAACTAAGGCAGTGGCCATGCTCACAAAGGGGCCTGAAAGGTTAACAAAGCCCAAGTTGGGGTGGTGTGGCTCCGAGAGACAGGTGTCCCTCTGTTACCTTGCTGTGGCTCTCCTCGGCTGAACGGATGGCATTGTCATTGCTGTTGAAGTTCAGGGCAGTGAGACCGAGAGGGGCAGCTTTGTGAGGACATTCCACACCCGACCCTGGCCTCGGCTCGGAACTCAGCCTGGGTGCCCATCATGCCTTGAGCTCCCTGCGAGCTGACTGCAGCCGGGGATCGACATCAGCAGGAGATGCTGTTAAGTGGCCACTTCTTCAGCCTAAGCCTCCCAGCTGCTTCCTTCCACCTGGAGCTTACAGTAATCATAAAAAAGGGAGACTTCCTTGCTGTTACTAGAGCCTGGCTCCTTATCGATGATCTTCTCTCTGTCCCAGACGCAGGGGGGAGAGATGAGAAACAACAGGCAGGCACAGGCTTCTGACCCTCTGCCATACCTTCCTGGACGGGTAGAGGACACAGACGTGAGCATAGCTCACAGAGTGGCGGGGCATCATGTATCCCGGTTATGCTGGGCAGCCCTTCTGGGAGAGAGCTATCCCATCCAGGTCGTCTGACATTCAGTGCATGACTTCTGCTACCCAGTGTTCTCTGAGATAATTAATTTCTGCTGGCCAGCCGTGTTGGTTTAGTGTTAATTTTTAACTTGACAGAACCTCGAATTACCTATGGAACAGGCATCTGGGCGTGCCCGTGGGGGTTATCTTGATTGTGTTAACTGAAGTGGGAGGGCCTGCTCACTGGGGTCCTGGACGCTGCAGGTGGAGGTGAGCAGCAGCATGCATTCGTTGCTCTCTGCTTCCCGGTTGTGGACGTGATGTGAGCAGCAGCTTCCAGCTCCTGCTGTCTTGATCGCCCTGCGTTGATGGACTGCACCCTGGAACTGTAAACTCAGTTGCCTTTCTCAGAGTATTGTAGTACAGAGACGGGAAAAGAAGCCAAGACACCCGTGATACTGAGTGGCGTGGGAATTGACACCAGAATGGCACTTCGGGAAAGTGAATGTGATTGGGTCATCCAACCCGGCAGGGGTGAAGGCTGAAAGGACCCAGTCCCTGTCTCAGGGACATGACCAGATGGACCAAAATGACGGAAAAGTAACTGAAACTCCCTTTTTGGTCTGGCATTCTGTGCCACTTGGAGAGAAGCCATTGGATGCTGTGGCTGTCCTCTGGGGACATGCTCCACCATGGCTGGGTGGCCCTCAGATGTGTGCTTCAGGTCTAGGCTGCACCTTGGGTTCTGATGGTGACACTGTGACCACACACATGGCCACATGCACAGGCTCCTGAATGGTCATGAGCCCGGCCACTCCTTCGGAATGAGGAGCCCATAGACAGGGGTCAGTTCCTTTTCCTTTATGCTACTCTACAGTTGGGTGCTTTTGTCCCAGTGATTGTAATAAAGCACCCGCGGCACACGGATAGAGGGCCGGCGAGGAGCCGTTCTAGACTGCAGATGTGGTTGGTGCCTGCGGCACGCCTCAGTTTTACTTTCTCCTCCCTAAAGAGCTGCTCCACACCTGCCCAGCTGCTGCCCACACCACACCATCATCCCAATAAGTTGCTCAAGCTTCAGGGACTCCTCTCAGGGCACAGGTGCCAGGACGGGGGTTCCCACGTGTGAGGATCCCACAGGTGCCCTGTCTGACTGGAACCATTGCCACCTGGAAGCAGCAAGTCTTACAGAAAGGTGGGATGTCTCTGGCACCGGCTGGGGGCTGACACCACACAATAGTGAGACTCTGTCCTATAGTGCTGCGGTGTGGGTCTAGTGTGCCACCAAGGCTCATGAGACAAAGATTTTGACACCAACACGGTGGTCCTGGGACATGGTCGAGCCTTCAGGAGTGAGAGATCAGTGGGAGGAAGTTAGACCACTGGGGACTGTCCTTTGAAGAGATACCATTCCCAGTTGCTCCGCTTCCTTTCTGTCTGTTTCCTAGCTGCCACAAAAGGAGCAGCTGCCTCTGCTGTGTGTTTACTCCCATGACATACTGTGTGGTTACAGGTTCCAGTGACCAGGGACTGAAGCCTCTAAACACACAAACCAAAACAAACCTTTCATCTTTTGAAGTTGATTCTCTCAGGGATTTTGTCACAGTGCTGGAGAGCTAGCTGATGAATACGTAGGAAGCAGCTAATGGGTCTGAGCCTCTGTATTTGGGGCTGTTTCCATCTGGGCAGAGTCACGGGTCATAGAATTGAGGAGAGGAACAGGATGGCTCTGTCATTACTACCTATTGGTCCACGCTGACTCTGGGCTTTGCTGTGTCAGGGGTCAGCTGTCATGGGGAGGCTACCTTAGGGCACATGTGGTATCTTCAGCAGAAGTTGACTGGCCACATCCAAGTGAAGAGTGCCAGGCTGCTGGGAGTATGCTTTGGTCATCAGGAAAACAAACAAACAAACAAAACCAGGGTGGGATGCTGTGCTCTGAGGTCCCTGACACCTTTTTGGGTGACGCAGGGGAACCTCAGAACATGTCTGGGGATAAAATCCAGAGGGTGGGATCCTCAGAGCCTGAGGCCGAGGTTTAGTGTTCATCCCACAGCCTCCAGCCAGCATGTGTGTTAGCCAAGGGCAGCAGGCTGTGGTCTGGGGTCCACAGAAGTGACTGAGTGCATGCAGTACCTGAGCCTCCTGTAAAAAAGAGGCTGGCCATGATGTCAGCCCTGTGTGATACGGCTTGCTTGCAGATGCGGCCCCATTTCTTCTTCTGGGTTATGGAGACATGTTGTGGAAATGCAGGGTGGAGGACACTTACCCAGGATTATAGCCTTGCAGCAGACTTGGAGCAGGTGATGCTGGCACCAGAGCTCTCCGGAGAGAGCCAGGTCTTCATGCCTCTGGTGGGAAACAGTTTTGCTATGACTGGAGATGCCAGTGAAGAGGATGACTGTTAAGGGGCCGAGGTAGACTCCTGCTGTCATGGCTGTTCATGGCCTTCCCCCATGAGCTGAAGTTCTTGCCCTGCAGCCTGTTTCCCCAGGGGGACCCTGGAATTCATTTCCCAGACTCCTTTGCAGTCACGTATACCAGCCGGCTGGCTCTGCTTCTGTCCTGGAAGGCACGGGGAGCCTATGAGGGCAAGAGACCCTGAAAATGCAGCATTGCCCAGTGTTTGCCAGGTAAGGTGGCACCAGTCCAGGGGGGACAGGTCTTTTTCACTGTCTACCACCAAAGCCAAACTCCTCCAGCCACACGTAGAGCCTTGAGGGGTAACTAGGAAGGGAGCCCTCTGCAAACCTTGTTGGTGAGCAAGCATAGCAGGAGGATGGAGTGGATTTCTGATTGTCTGAGGCTCCTTGGAGGCCAGGTCAGGCGGAATGGCTGCCAGCCCGCAAAGTGCCTGCCTTTGATCACAGGGTCATGGACCTCTGGGGCTGTCCTGGCCAGACCTCATTAGGACCTCTCTGGCCTGCTGGACATGGATTGATCAAAGATTGATCAAATGGCTCTTCCCTTCACCAGTGCCAGATGGTCATTGCTGGATCAAACAGAGCCAGGCTCTGCCCCGCACTGGCGCAGCAGCAGGAAGGCAGGACTTAAAGTCTGTGCACGTCTCAGAGAATGATTCTTGGCTCTCAGGGAGCACAGATCTTCGGAAGCTTACCTTTGGCCTCTCCTGAGGGTAGAGCAGCCTTTACCTCCCCCAGACCTCAGCTAGTCACTCTGGCTTAGGCTCCAGGGAAGAGTGTGTTCATGTGTGTGCACGGCAGTGTGGGAGATCTGAGCACGTGCACATGTGCGTGAGTGTGAACACAGATGTATGAGACTTGGTTGTCAACTTGACTTCATCTGGAATTAACTAAAACCCAAATGGCTGGGCACACCTGGGAGTGGTTTTTTTTTTTTTAATGAAATCATTTGAAGTGGAAAGACACACTTCAAATCTGGGTCTTTGAGGTGGGATGATCTGCCTTCAATCCAGATCTTTTGAGGTAGGAAAGCCCACGTTTAATCTGGACCACACCTTCTGCTGGCAGTCTATATAAAGGACATGGAAGAAGGAAGCTTGCTCTCTTTGCCTGCTTGCCCTCACTCTTGCTAGCAAGTCCATTCTTTTGCTACCATTAGAGCCTACTTCTTCGGGATTCTGGCACATGCTGAAGACCAGCTGAGACATCCAGTCTCATGAGCCGAAGAACAATTACTGGATTCTTAGATCTTCTGTTGGTAGACAGCCATTGTTGGACTAGATAGATCACAGCCTGTAAGCCATTCTAATAAATCTCCCTCTCTCTCTCTCTCTCTCTCTCTGTCTCTTACACACACACACACGCACACACACACGCACACGCACATGCACACGCACACGTACACGCATACACACATGAGTAAATATATATATTTATATAGTCATCCTTTGAGTTACATTCCTCTAGAGAACCCTAATATAAAGACCATGATAAAATTTGCATGTATGTGCCTGAATGTGAACACAGACATCAGAGACCATGAGTACATGTGCATGTGTATATACAAGTGTGTATATAGTGCATATATACATGCATGTGTATGCCCATGTATACCAAGCACACAGGGATGTGGAAAGTCTTACATGCCATGTGTGTGGTATTACATGTGTGATGGTAGTCTTAAATTTCTTTAGATATATTTATTTTATTTTATTTTATTTTATTTTATTTTATTTTATTTTATTTTATTTTATTTTATTTTATGTGTATGGGTGTTTGTGTGCATGTATGTCTGTGCATGTGTGCCCTGTGCCTGTGGAGATCAGAGGAGGGTATTGTATCTCCTAGAACTGGAATTACAGTTGGTTGTTGGTTGTGAGTCGACATCTGATTTTGCTGGGAACTGAACCCAGATCCTGTGCAAGAAAAATTGCTCTTAGCTGCCGAGCCCTCGCTCTAGCCCTCTGATGCTTAGTGTTAACTCTCAGTTTGACAGGATCTTGAATTACCTTGGAGAAGGGCCCCTGGGCATGCCTGTGGAGGATTATCTTGATTATGTTAAGGTAGGAAGACCTGCCTACTGTGGGCAACACCATTCCCTGGCTGGGATCCTGGACTATAAATGGAGAAAGGGAGCAGAGCAGCAGCATGTATCCAGCACTCTGCTTCAGTAGGTTTGAGGGAGCAGCTGCTTGAAGCTCTTGCTGCCTTGACTTCCCTGCCATGATGGACAGTACCCTGGAACCGCGAGCCAGGCTAAACATTTTCTTCCCTAAGTTGCTTTAGTCACAGGATTTTAGCAGTCACAGGAGAAGATGCTGAGACAGCGTGTGGGAGTACAGTATATGTGTTAAGAATATACTTCATGTACTGGAGCACATATCATGAACTCATGCATGTATACGTCAGCTGTATATGTGCTTGTTGCATGAATCCTAAATGGTCTTATAATAAAAACCCAGAGCCAGATATCAGGGTGAAAACTGAAAGATCAGAGAAGCAGAGCAAGCCACGGCCACCACCTCTCACCTCACCAACTCCTCAGCCTGAAAGAGTGTGAGCTCCTGTCTCCTCCCGCCTTATATTCCTTTCTCCGCCCAGCCATATCACTTCCTGTCTCAACCTTCCTAGTGCTGGGATTAAAGGTGTGTGATCCCAAGTGCTGCGATTAAAGGTGTGGGCCACCACTGCCCGACTTCTGTGTTTAATCTAGTGGCTTGTTCTATTCTTTGATCTTCAGGCAAATTTTATTTGTTCAAAGTATCACCACATGTGCTGCATGTATGTATGAATGTGACAGCTGGGTGCATGCCCATGCTTGAGTGTGCCACCTGCACACATGTTTGCGTATGTGTAGAAGCTTGACATAAGGCATGCGGGCAGTGTGAGTAGAAATGCCTGAACAGTTGGTGGAAAGACCTCACTTGATCGCTTGAGCTGGCCCAGGCTCTTATGCCACTCTTTGACACAGCCCAAGGCTGTACCACCGAGTGTCTATGTACAGAGCCAACTTTACACAGTGCTGAGATGGGCAGGCTGGAATGCAAGGTAAAGATCTCTGGTGGACAGCACTATTTTCCCAATGGCCAGTTCCCTGTTTGGAGATCTAGCTGGACAATGTGGCTCTCCTTCCCTGTGGGTTGCCTACCGAATCCTTCATTGCTGTCTCTATTTAGCACTGGTAGGGGGGCGTGGAGACAACCCTGGAACCATGAGGGGCTCTTTCACTGGCTGTAGCAGGGCCCGGTGCTTGGAGGCAGCTTTGATTTGCTTTACCAAGGTCACCAAGAGGCAGGCCAAGGTCACTGAGAGGCAGGCCAATGTCATTGAGAGGCAGGCCAAGGTCACCGTGAGGCAGATATTCTCTTGTGGAACCCCATTCTGGCCACTACTTTAGTGGCAAAAGGTCAGAGTAGGTCCAGGCCCAGTGCATTGCCCTTAGGGAAAAGAGCTCATATTGCCTCCTTCTTGACCAAGGAGGCCTTGCTGACACCCTGCCCAGTGGACATGGGCTCCCTCTCCCTGGAACCTCAACAGCTCACTGTGCAAGGGGTCTTGAATGGCTTGTTTGAAATCAGTAATGTACAAGACATCTTCTCTCATAGACATGTGTTTCCAGGGAGAGTTTCCAAAGTTCTGACTCGGTGCCCTTCCCCTGTGGCCCCACAAGGTGGGATGAGTCCTCTGCCCTGTTGGTAAACAGTGAACAGCTGTGGACTTGGTCCCTTCATCTCTCTCCTGAGAGCTATAGTTGGAAGGGTTTCCATGCCAGTCCTCTTCTTTTCCTGGCTGAAGGACTTCTCTGTTCTTCTTTGCAGAGCCTGGAGCTGAGGCAAACGGCTTTCCTGGGGATGGATGGCTCCAGGCGCTATGAACTCCAGAAGACCCGAGTCCACTCTGCACTCCTGTGCCCGGATGGGTAGTCTCCTGCTTTTGACTCAGTGGAAGTCTTTTTCACAAGGTCAGGCCTCTGTTTCTGGTCCTTAGGAGTTTAGTTTTATCAAGAACTTGTGTCTTAGTTAGGGTTCTGTTGCTGTGAAAAGACGCCATGCCCACAGCAGCTCTTATGAAGGAAAGCATTTAACTGGGGCTGGCTTACAGTTCAGAAGATTCGTCCATTATTGTCATGACTGGAAGCATGGTGGCATAGCAGGCTGACATGGTGCTGGAGAAGGAGCTGAGAGCTCTGCATCTTGACCTGCAGGCAATAGGCCCTCCTGTGATTGTGAGCCACTGAGTCTGAACTTGAACTTCTAAAACCTCAGAGCCCACCCCATCATGACCCACTTCCCCCAACAAAGCCACGCCTCCTAATAGTGCCACTCCTGGTGGACCAAGCACTCAAACACACGAACCTCTAGGGGCCACTCCTGTTAAACCACAACTTGCTGGGTTAGCACTGAGGAATGAATGACACCACCCCTGGCCACACTTGAGAGATGGAGGGAGCGGGTTCCTGGTTTCTTCACCCCTAAACGTGTGGCCACTGGACTGCTTCAGCAAGAAGCCTGCTCTCTGGCCCTGTTGTTCGGCCCAGGAGACTCCTGTCTGCTTGAGCCTGCCTGCCTTGGTTAGTCTTTGTGTTGGGAATGAGCCCAGTTCAGTCTGAGCCCTCTCCCTGCTGAGTCACTCCAAACCAGATCTGCTGCACTGATTTCACTCCCCAGGTGAAACGGTAGATGCAGGTTGCAAGGTCTTCGTCCACCAAAGTTCAAGGCCTGTAGGAAGACCCTGCCCGGGAGCTGCTCTGAAGTCCCATCCCCATCCCTGACATGACCCTGCCAAGGTAGTCATTGGGTTTCCAGGGAGAGAGCTTGGATGTGAGATGGTCACCATGGGGCCTTGTGACAAACCAGGCCTGGCCTTCCTAGGAGCAGTGATGACGGAAAGGGAAGGTATCAACCGCGCCCATCTTCTCTCATGTCCCCAGGGCCAGGACAATAGCCCCAGTGTATCCTGGGTCTTCTTGACACTTCTGAACCACTGCCCCTTTGGAAAGCCAAACCTTCCTGTCTCTGGGGTAGTGCCCCCGGCATCCCTTGCTCAGGTGATACTGAGGTGCGCCACTGAGAGAGACTGAGGGAACTAATCAGTATTAACAAGGACACTGGCCAAAAGTGGCCTTGGGGCAGGGGCATGATGCCGATATGCTCAGGAAGAACTACCTTTGTTGGTGACATCACGGGGTAGAGGGCAGCTTCCAGGCAAATAAGGTGCTCATAGTCCTGGACCCTGGGAAGGATAGCCTCTCTCTATGCCTCAGTTTCTTTCTCTGCGAAGTGGGAATGCAATCAATCAGCTCTTCCTGGGGTCATGGTGGTGATGGGCCGAGTGAGTGCTGACTGCTTACAGGTCAGGGAGGGGCACATGGTGGGGGAGATAAACTGCCCCCAACTGCTCTTGCACTTGGCCTCCTTGGCTCTTCCCACGTTGGCTCTGGGACTGGGCCCTTGGCAGTTCTCATTAGCTGGCCTCTGTACCCAAAGAAGCCTTGCAGGGGAAATCAAACCCTGGCATAGAAAGTGGATCACGAATATGTCTGAAGTGCTAATGTGAACAGCCCAGGCCTGAGGCCCAATTCCCAAACAGCCAGATCAGAAGCACACTGAGCGGCTGGTTTGATTCAGTTCCCAGCCATGGGCTCCAGGGCAGGAAAGAGCAAAACCTGATCTGTTTATGCTCTACTGTCTCGGGTTCAAGGATGGTAGGGGAAGCTGCTCCCCCCATTGTGGTCCTCTCTTCCTCCTTCCTCTCCAGCTGGCCCCCAGGGTTACTTCTTGAATGCCCAGCCGTGAGGGTCTGTCCATCTGGGTCAGCTGTCATCCATAGCCCTCTGTGGTACCAGGGTGACCACTGCCTTCAGGAGGAGCCTCTATAAGGAGCAAGCCAAACACAGGGGTCTGTTGGAGACCCCCATGCTGCCATGGTCCTGGTGTCTGAGCTCAGAGACCATTCTGGAGAATTCAGAAGACCTGGAACTTCTTACTCGACTTTCTGCCTCGGCAAGGGTCTGTGGTGCCATCAGGGTGCACTAACACCCTCCTCATTGGCTCTCACAGGCCGCCAGCCTCTTTCCTCAGCTTCTTAAAAGCCTATTAGTGGGGTGACATCGGACTTCTGGTCTGTGGGCCTCGGCTCCTTATCTGAGAAGCAGAACTCTACTGCTCACTGAGGAGGAGCCATTGGTGTGCTCCTAGGAAACAACACTGAACGGAGGGTTCAGGCCGGAGGTTCAGACTGGACCTTGGGATCTTTGGAGCCCATGTGCCCTGGGCATGAATCCTGCTTCCCTGAGCAGAGTCATGTCACTGTGTGTCCACCTGTGCAGACAAAGAGGCAGAGGCCAAGAAGGAAGGCAGGTGGTTTCTTTACAGCTTGCAAGGCATGCAAGCCAAATCAAGATGGCCCCTACCCACACTGTCTCAGGCAGCATCAGCATGCTCCCAGAGTTCAGCTTAGTCAAGGTTAGTATGGATGGGTGTGTTCTAGTGTGTGGGGTTCGAATAAGAATGGCCCCAATAGGCTCATCTATTGGAGTGCTTAGTCACCGGGGTGTGGTGCCATTTGAGAAGGATTAGAAGGGTCAGAAGGTGTGGCCTGTTGGAATAGGTGTGGCCTTGTTGAAGGAAGTGTGTCACTGAGAGTGGGCTTGGAGGTTTGCAAAGGCTCACACCAGGCCCAGCATTTCTTTCTCTCTCTCTCTCTCTTTGCTTACAGATCAGGATGTAGCTCTCAGCTACTGCTCCGGTGCCTGCCTGAATGCTGCCATGCTCCCTGCCATGGTGATAATGGACTAAGTAAACCTCTGAAACTATAAGCAAGTCCCCAGTCAAATGCTGTCTTCTGTAAGATTTGCCTTGGTCATGGCGTCCCTTCACAGCTATAGAACAGTGACTAAGACACCTGGTGATCACTAATATTACCAATACTTGTTCTCACAACTACCCTGGCTCTGCTAACTCCGACACTGGGGTCAGGAGACTGGGGCTCAGACGCAAGCAGCTGACATGACACACAGGCCTGGCAGAGTGCTGCTGTCACCTGAGTGCTGTGCTGGCCCAGGGTCCCAGGCAGCAAATCTCTGAACTCAGACCCTCAGGCTTCAGAAGACTATCATTCTACTCCAGCAGAGGCTCAGGCTTAGTGACAACATGCACCTGGTCTGCTGGGTGGGGTATTGCCCAACCTAAAGCTAGAGGCAGACCATCTGTCACCTGCCACTCCAGTCTTGGAGACAATAGAGCCAAGTGCAGGGCTGGAGAGATGGCTCAGAGGTTAAGAGTACTGGCTTCTCTTCCAGAGGTCCTGAGTTCAATTCCCAGCACCCACATGGTGGCTCACAACCATCTGTAATGAGATCTCGTGCTCTCTTCTGATCTGCAGAGTACATGTAGGCAGAACACTGTATACATAACAAGTAAATAAATCTTTAAAAAAAAGAAAGAAAAATAGAGCCAAGGGCAAAGAGTGCAATGGCCATTGCTTACGACCAGTCCCAAAGACCCGAGCAAAGCTGGGCTCACACCAAAACCAGGGCCAAAAGCCTATCTTGGGGAATATTTTCTGAAAGCTAATATCATTTCTTGAAATCAGAATAACATTTCTCCCTCTACTCCAGTCCAATAGAAATTCTGAGACACCATGGCAGAGTTATAACAGCCTTATAGATCACCAATAGAGGAAAACAAACAAACCAACAAACCAACAAACCAGAAAATGAAGCCACACACAGCCGGTTGTGAAAATGAAGCCACACACAACCACACACAGCTGGTTGTGAAAATGAAGCCACACACAACCACACACAGCCGGTTGTGAGGGTGAATCACAATTCCTGGAACAGGGGTTGGGGTCACTTATATGGGCAGGGACAGTCCCTGAGCACCAGATGCTGCCCAGGCAGAGTCTGGATGGAGTGCACACCAGAGCAGCCCAATGCAGCAAAAGCCAGAGGCCCAGTGCAAATGCCTGATTGGGAGTTGGACTGGAGAACCTCCTGGGCAGGAAGCCAGAGGTACACCTAGAGGGCTAGATGCCCTGTTGGGGGCCAGGGATGGGCATAACCAGACCTAGAGAGGAGCATAAGGAGGACATCTTCTCCAAGGGATGAGACACACAACACGGTGGGTGTTGGTACCAAGTTTAGAGCCTAGTGAAGTGAGGGCCCAGGTCTGAATGGACAAAAGGAAGTGGGTGGGGTGTCTCAGGCTGTGACCCCTTGGATTCGAGCCACAGATCTCAGGATCCCAGGTTGTCCCAGCTAGATTCCATGGATGTGGAAAGTGCAGTGGGGACCTCAAATAAGGACTGTGGGCACAAGGCACGCTGTTCTGGGTTGCCAACCTGTGGCTCGCTCATTAAAGTTAGGCCATAATGTTCAGTTAAGAGCCTGGCTGGAGTAAGCTAACTGGAAGATTCACTGGCTGCCTTTGAACTGCCCTGTTGCTAGGGGAGTTCAAGTGAATTATGCATGAGCTATTGGATGGCAGAGAGGACAGGAGCCTCAAGGATCCTCAGTGTAACGCCATGGCTTTTAGACGTGCCCATGTCCCGGCTAGTACTACAGGATTGTTGCTGACACTGGTACCTGTCTTGGGAGCCTAGGCTTCCTCTAGACACCCCTCCTGACCCCCACCCTTTGTAAGAGCCTCCTGGGGCCTGCAGTGGACACCCAGTCTACATCCTGCTTGAGGCTTAGCTGTTGACCAATTATTTAGATGTGCTGTGAGTCCCCATAGAGTCCCAGGGTCATCAGTCTGGGGACAGCTACCTGACTGCAGCCAGGCCTTGGCTCCTCTGCTTCAGCATCGCTAACTCTCAGGAAGAAATGGAAACTCGGTGGGGAGTTTTGAAAACAAGTGGTCGTGCTGGGCTTCCTGCTGGGGTTGGTGGACATGTCAATTGGATTCTGACACCTAAGGTGGAGGACCCCCCAGACAAGACAAGGGATGACATCAGGGCCCAGAGTCGAGGCACATTCACGTGTCTGGTAAGAGAGATGATGAGCTAGCACCTCGAGACCTCTCATGGGCACCTAGAGAGCTGAGGCAGTGGGTGCTGGATGAGTGAGTGAATGGGTGATTGGCAGCTGTCAGGAAACAGACCCTCTAGAAGGAGCAAGGACTGCATTGTGGACAGCTGTGAACAGCAGGTGAGGCTGGAGTCTTGAGTGTCAGGGGAGTCACAACTGCTGTGAGGGGAGGGCCAGCTCAGCCTAGCTTTATGGAGACAGGATGGCCTTGGAGGGACAGTCAGGCAGAGGCTGACAAAAGGAGGCCCATTCCATGTTGGTTTGGTGTATGAGCCTCTAAGACAGTGGTTCTCAATCTATGGGTCACAACCCCTTTGGGGGTCGAATGACCCTTTCACAGAGGTCACCTAGGACCATTGGAAGGCACAGATAGTTACATTACAATTCATAACAGTAGCAAAATTACAGTTATGAAGTAGCAATGAAAATAATTTTATGGTTGTGGGTCATCACAAAGTGTATTAAAGGGTCTCAGCATTAGGAATGTTGAGAACCACTACTCTCGGCCAAGGTGTGGCAAAAATGTCATGGGGGGTCCAAAAAGCAGGTGTTTTGGTGACATATAGAATGGAGTGAGGCAATAGGAAGCCACAGCAGATGGATGGGTGAGTGGCCCAGAACCTGAGATGGCTTTTGGGCTTCAAGTCTTATGGTCTCCATGCCTATCTCTCCACATCCACCTGCAAATTTTGTGTGTGTGTGTGTGTGTGTGTGTGTGTGTGTGTGTGTGTGTGTGTGTGTGTACGAATGAATGAATATGTGTTCATGTGGAGGCCAGAGGTAGATCTTCTATCATTCTCCACTTTATTATTATTATTTCGTTAGGTGGTTTTTGGCTCTTGGAGGAAGCCCAGATTTAAAAAAAAATATTTAAACCTGTGTCTTGGGTCTGTTCTCACTCAGAGGCCAGGCAAGCTCAGATTTTTAGGGTGAGGAAGCCACTGGAGGTGGCTGGCACCTGTCCTAGGTGACAGTGGTGTCCTGACTCATCAAGGACACAGGTTCCACAGAGCTTTCTCTGAGGCTAACAGAGACCCTTTGGCTGGGTGAACCTGCTTCTTCCTTCATACAGGGGACCCCTCCTATGTCCCAGAGTGGGGTCAGGGGCAGGGGCAGGGCCAGGGGCGGGGACAGGGGAGGGCCTTCCCTTCCAGCTTCCCACACCAGGGCAGGCTAGGCTCTAATTGTTGGAGTACCTATGCATCTCCAGCAGGGGTCACCCCTGAGACCAGGAACCTGCACATGGCGCCAAAGCAGAGATTTCTCTTTCTGAGTCTCCAGGCTTCCAGATGAGATGGAGCGAGGGACACCATGCTAGAATTTTATGAAGCTCACTCTTTCTGAGAAAAATCATCTAAACCGCCAATCTGGGAAGGGCCTTACCCTCAGCCCCTGTGTAGCAAGAAGGAGCAGAGGCCAGCCAGGAAGAGAGGCCCTACCTTGGTGAATTTCAGGCCTCACCACCTCACACTCCTTTTTCTTGTTATTGGGACTCAGGAAGCGGCCACCTCACCATCCTTGCACCATCCTCGAGGTCATGAACTATGAGGAAGACCCAATGAGGCTAGACAAAGAGGACCAGGCTGAGGACCCCCAGAAGCTCTGATGTGGTTATCAAGGGCACCACCAAAGATGGCTTCTTTTTAAACATTGCTCATGGACACACACCATGGCTCTTCAACCCATGCCTGTTTTTGAGTCAGGCAATGCCACTGGAGGCCTCAGAAGAGTCTGGCCTCAGCGGGGCAGCAGCAAGCAGCAACTGGCAGGTGGTCGAGAGGCCTACAGAGGCTTAAGCAGAACCCCCTGCTGCCAGGTGGGAGGCGGCTGGCTGGGAGGCAGCTCGCTCTGCAGCCTGAGACCGGCATTATATTTAGGCAGAGTAGGTGGCTGCCTACTTGGTGTGATTTCACAGGCTCTGGGGGGCCCCTTCCAAACCCCAAAATACCTCCTCCACCTGCTTCCTTCTACAGCAGTCTCCGATAAGAACAGCTTTCTATTCCCGAGTTAGAAAGCAGGCTAGCTGCCCTGTGTTGGAGCTGGCTGCCATTGGAGTCAGCTCTCAGCAGGTGCATGGGGCATCCGAGGCCTGGTGAAGGAAGGCCTTCTGAGGCCCTTGTATCTCCTGGGGAGCTGTTGGGTAGCCAGACCTCTAATTCTTAACTGTGGAGCCAGGCTCTCTGTAAATGTTAGGGATACTGTAGGAATCCTCTGAATATCTTTATTGGTGCCAAGTGTCACCCAGATAGGGGCTGAGGAGATGGATGGTCCTGTTTTACACACACACACACACACACACACACACACACACACACACACACACACACACCAGGATTTAGCTGATAGAGCAGAACATTTCAAGTTGAGGCTTCGTAGGTAGATAGGGATAGGGGTTCACTAGGTGATGAGTGGAAATGATGTCTCCATGAAGTGAGATGGACTTGTGGGGATGGCTCAGGCAGGCTGCGGTTGGCACCTCAGAGGAGTCATAGTAGCTAAAGACAAAAGCTAGCAAGACAAGACACAGATCAGACAGGAGTCAGCCTTCTATGATCAGCCGATCCATATGGCGGCATCGAGTGCTACAGGTTAGGAAGATCCATAGCTTGCAAGAGGATTCCCAGAGTGTGAGGCCTGGCCCCGGAGTGGAGGGAGGGAGAGTGGAGACTGGGGCAGTAGACTCCAGCCAAGCCCTGTCTCTAACCTCAGCTTCCTCATCAGACGGTGAGACCAGGATTTCACCTTCCACAAAAGAGCAAGCAACAGGCCCTCTGTGTTAGCCCTTGGTGTTGTTACCACGGCCGGTGAGCTAGCTGTTTCTCTCTGCAGGTACTCATGTAGGAACATCTAGCCAGGCAAAGCTTGCAGGCTTGTTCACCCCTGTTAACTCTATCATCGTCATCTTCCTGTGTCTTCGATGTCATCAAGATTTCTCTTTGCTACCGGGGTCGTGCTTCCATGATCTCAAGCTCGGTCAATGGAGCCTGGAAGTCTTCGAAAGTCAGCATGGGTGGGGTGAATTCCTCTTACTGGCTGTGTGGTACGCTGGGACAGTTAGTGCTGTCAACTTGACAGAATCTAGAATCACTTCTGTGACAGGTCTCTGGTCACATCTATTGGGGATCATCTTGATTGTGTTAATCAAGGTGGGAAGAACTGCCCACTGTGGGTGGCACCATTCCCTAGATGGGATCTTGGGCTGTATGAGTGGAAAAAGGGAGCTAAGTAGCCACAAACATTCATAGGTCCCCGATGGTGGATGTGATGCAGCCAGCTGGTCCAAACTCCTGTCATCTTACCCCACTGCACTCTTGAACTGTGAGCCAGAAAGTTCCCTTCGTCAGGATTTTACCATGGCAAGAGGAAAGTAAACTAAGAGGTGGGTCATTGTGTGAGTGCTGTGTCTACCTTTGCGTGAATCTGTTTCTCACTGGAGGATATAGGGGTCATTCTGTTCTTCAACTTTATAACTTATACTACAACAGACATCTCGAATCATTCGTGCTATAGACGGAATGACCATCCCCACACTCTGAAAGACATCTGCATCTCAATCCAAGGCTTCTGACTATGGTGCCTGCCATGGTCAAAGGACCTCTGCAGGTGTGAAGGTTGAGTCTTCGAGGTAAGACATCATTCTGGGTTTGGGGGCGGGCCCATTTAACTTCAGTCTTCACTGCTGCAGAGAATGGATTTGTTTGTTTAAACCCAGAAGGTGGTGGAGACTTGTCACAGCAGCCAGGGGACACTCATTCACATCTCTGCAGGACAGGCTTCTCGGAACGCATCTGCACAGGGGGAGGGCATTCTCCTTTACGCGTTCCTGGACCTCAGCAAGTTGCCCAATACACAGACCTCGCAAATTCACACTTGTAATGTGTGTGATGGCTGCAATTGCCTCTCTGTCGGCGCCAGAGATTGTCACTATTTTAAATGTTTGTCAGTTTGGAGACAAAATATTATCTCGGCACTTTAATTTGAGTCTCTTTGAATTATGCTAATTGCACCTCTCCTGCTCGGAGCTGCCCGGGTGTGTCTCTGCTTGTTTTGATTCTGGGTTTGTGCTACTCTCTTTCTTGACTGGAAACACTTCTTGTATTGTCTAAATAATGATCCTTCGCTTGTTTTAAGGGCTGCAAATATACCTCCCAGTCTGTTCCTTGTCTTTTTCGAATGGTCAAAGAGAAGATGGAAAAGGGCTTTTCTGGTGAAAGTCATCAGCTTTTCCTCTTTACGCATTCTGGGTTTTGGATTTTACGTCATAGAATTTCTTTCCCTAAATAGTATAAAAACGCACCTCCTTATTTTTGTCTAAAGCTCTTGTAAGGCACTAAAACATTCAGTTCCTCCTCTCATCTGGTGTGTGTAGGGGCTGATGTGAAGCAGGGGTCTGGTCTTTATTCTTCATACAAGGAGCCAATGTCTTGATTCCCTTTGTTGGGAAGATTATCCTTTTGTCATTGAGCTTATTACGTCTCTTCTTAAAACCAATGGGCACACCCACGTGTGTAATCTCTATTCTGTCTTATTGATCACTGTGTCTTTATTTTCATTATTTATGTGTGTGTCTGTGTATGCCTGTGTGTGCAGGTGCTCTAGGAAGCCAGAAGGAGGCATCAGATCCCTTAGAGCTGGAGTTATGGAGTTTGTGAGCTGCTCGATTTGGGGGCTGGGATCCAAACACCGGATCACGTCATAGAGCAACAGTGCTCTTAACAGCTGAGCCATCTCAGCCTTCTGAGGGCTGGGATTGCAGTACATGCTACTGAAGGGTCAGTCTCTGTTGAGATGGTGTCACTAAAAGACAGGGAACCTAAGAGCGCCAATACCTCCTGGGGCTGTTAGAGCAGACCTGAATCTCTGGAACACCAAAAGAGGCATTATGGAGTCCCAGCTGACTGGAGACCCTCTAATTTGGCACCAAAGCCCAGGGCATTGCCTGCCTCCTGCCCTTTGTCTGTGTACACACTGCAGGGACATACTGCCCCCCCCCCCACACCCTCACTGGTTGTGTGTCATCGAACTGATTGAACAGTAACTTGATATATGACCTTAGCTGATTGAGTAATGTATGCATATATGCCAGTGAACATACACTTTAAACCAGATCTGCACCTCAATGCTGGTCTCCAAAGTCTGCTTCCTAGGAAACTCATCGTGACTCTTCCTGCCCCCCCCCCCCCCCCCACCGAGCCTGGCCAGTGAGAGGGAACAAAAACCCCACATGCTACCACACTGGGCCCATAGGTCTATCTTTTCTGGACTGCTCCTTGTCCTGCCCTCTGTATCTCAGTAGGTTTTGTAGTGAAGTTGTCTGGTCCTCTCTGTTTCCTTCCATCCCAGATCATTTCCTTGACTTTAGAGACTTGGCAAGTTCTGCTTGCAAAGCTCATTGACTTTCCCTCGGTGATACCCTGCATCCATTCATTCATTTAGCAAAACTTTATTTACCCTTGGTGATACCCTGCACCCATCCATCTGTTTAGCAAGACCTTACCAAGTTGCATTGGCAGGGGCACCCAGAGCTTGAGGAAAGGTGGCTCAAAGGCCACAACACCCAACTGGCCACACTTGCTACCCAGGAGAGGTTGGGGTTGGAGCCAGGCTGTCCACACCATGTACTGGCCTTCCACAGTGGCTCCTGTGTGACAACTGTGTCCAGTGCAGAATGATGGGGACAGGGAAGGAACAGAAAGGTGGCTCCACATCATGGGCAGCAACATCAGCAGCTTGCTGGGCCAGGAGAAATCTCTGAGGATGAGTTTAAATGCTGCTTGCTCTAGTGAGTTCAGTAGGTTTCCAAGACACAAAGTGGTCCAGAAGAAAACCCCATGCACAATATTTTAAATCTCTCACTGTAACAAGTAGGTGGGTCTAGGAAACAAGCTTGCCACAGCTACCCCAAGGAAGTGCCGCATGGCTTAGATTCAGACTCCCATGTGCCCAATCCCGTGTCTGGACGTCCCTCTCCTTGGCTCAGGAGCATCTTCTGTATCCTTATCTGACCTTCCCTCTGCAGACCGAGGTGACATTGGAATAGGACCCACCCTAAACACCTCATTTCAACTCAATTACTCTCTGTGCTCCTGGTCACAGCCTGAGAAACAGGGTAATGACATTTGAGGATGAACTTTGGGTTGCCAGACACATTTCATTCTGTAACATTCAATACGCAAAGACCAATTGCATTTTCACAAGTCAGTCACAAACAACCAGAAATCGAATATGTTGAAAACACTTCAAAGAGCTCGAAGAAATGGTCGGGAATAAATTCAACAAAACAAACCCAGGTCCTATATGCTCAAACAATTTTTTTTTAAAATATCACTCAAAGAGACTAAATAAATGAGGAATCGGAAGACCCAACGCTGGGAAGGTGCCGGTGTGGTGAACGGATGGAGGGAAGCAGGTCATACCCAGGGAAGACTCAGCGGGCTTTGCAAGCAGATCCTGGCTGTTCTTCCTAAACTGCCCAACATTGCAGCAGCCGCCAGAGGCTGGGAACAGTATGGGCATGGAAACAGCACAGCATGACTTCTTCACAGGAAGGTCTGGTGGTGGCTCTGAGCCCACTCCTCTGCCCCATGAAGACCTGGTCACATCCACTTGCACATGAGACCAAACCTGGGCTGGAGGCCGAGAGAAATACCTGCTTGAAGAATTGCTGTCCAAGATGGAACTGGGGTCAGATCACCCCATCCCACTCTTCAGCTGACATCCCCCTACCACTGCACCATGAACCAGTCCCAGAAGGATCAGCACTGGAGAGGGTAAGGCTTGCAGATCTTGAACCCTGCAGTCTGCCCCAGTCCCCACCTACCTGAGGAGTCTTGCAGATTCTTGCCTTCCACCTCCTCAGCCTCCTCATGACCTCTGTCCCCTGACAACTTCCTCTAGACATCCTGCAGAGACTTGTGCAGTGGAGGTCTGTCTGTCCAGGGAACACAGCGGGCCCTTCCTGGAGGTCAGGCCTGGAGCTCAGCATGGCAGAGGCAGCCAGTACAGCAGCGACAGGGGACAGGGGACCAGCTCTAGCAGTATCCCACCCTGCATTGGGTTGAGCTGCCCTGCTGGGGCACCAGCCACAGGGAAGGCATAGGATGGAGTCCTGGGGCTGGCAGACAAGAGAGCCTGTTCTTTAGATGACAACCTCGACACCTCCTTATCACCCCATCTTGGCTGCAGGGACAGAGCCCCCAGGTAGGCTTAATTGGGTTTGAGATGGGGTGCAAGGGATGCTAGGTGCACCCCAGGGCCTCCACTCCAGAACTAAATATTACATAATGATGGAGCCTCTCTCACCCACCCTGTGTCTTAAATGAGAAGAAGGAGACCACTTCAGCTGTCTTCCCAGCTTGACTCTTCAACTCAACCCACCTCGGCCCCATCCTAGGCCCAGGCTGCTGAATTCAGGGTAAGGGTGGCTGCAACCCAGCCTTTGTTGGAAAGCACACCGCATTGGCACGTGGCAATTTTGTTTTAAGGCCAGCCAGCGCTCGCTCCTCTGGAACGCACTGAATAAATTTCCCTTTATTAGACACAGCCTCACATTACAGAGTCTCCCCCTCATTATTCCCGCATAAGCTCGGCATAATGGGCCTCCAGGCTCCTTTGCATTCAGAATCTCGGGCACTTAAGAGCCCAGTCAGGCGCAGGTACAGGCAATTCTCAGGAGCAGGCCAGAGGGGGATGAGCAGGGGGACATGGGGGACACTGGCTGGGTGCTGGGTGGGAGCTGAAAGGATGCTATGTGCTTGGTAGGCTCCCATTATGCCAGCCAGGCTTTCCTGTGCTTCCTTTAGACCACTCAGTGTGGGCTCCCCCAGGCTTTTAGTACCCAGACCACAAACTCTGACCTGGCCATGGTCTGGGGTTCAGTCTGCTGTAGCAAAATTTGAAAGGAAAAAAAGAAGAAAGAAAGAAAAGAGAGAAAAAGAAAAAGAAAGGTAGACTGCTGGAGAAGGAAGCAGGGAAGGAGGTATTCCCGCCCCAACAAACCCTTTTTTAGTCCAGCATCTCACACACACATACACACACACACACGCACACGCACACACACACATACACACACACAAACACACACACACTACACCTTTCCTGATGCTCCTTTCTATAGCTCCAATGCTGGATTGAAGGGTCAAAGGCTTCAGGCTTGGAGCCCTGGGAAGTGAGAGCCAGCAGAATCTCAGAAGAAGGCAGCTGCTGGGAACACGCTGCTTCAGTGGAGATAGTGCGATGGTTTTCTGGGTCAGCAGAGAGGTAATGAACCAGTGACTTCCAACCAGGTAACTGGCTCCTCAGAGTGTGCATTCTCTACCTTCAGAAACCAAAAGAACTCTATCCAAGTGACAGATAGCAGGAGGCTCCGATCCTCCTCCAGGAAGTTTTCACAAGCCCTTGCAGCTCGCCTGCCACACGCCAGGCACTACTATGTGTAATAAGGAGCCCACCAGAGATGATCACTCAGACACAGTTTATAGCCAACTGAAAGTCTATTCCAGCTGACTGGGACTACAGTCAGGTATTCAGGTCCTAAGTGTAGCCTTAAGTGTGCAGAGCATTGGGTTTTTGAAGTAAAAAAAACACCATGTCCCGGCATCTTGCTCGGCAGCTGCAGGGCAGTTTCACAGAAGCAAGCAGCTTAGCAGAAGCAAAGATAAGCAGTTAGCTGTAAGGCATTCCCACACAAGCAGGCAATCTAACAGAAGCTAAGATAAAAGGCTGGGGCATCTTGACCTTGGGTTCCTAGAATAGAGATGGGTAATTTTCCACTGGATTCTCCATCAAGGAAATCAAATTCTAGTTAAGCCTGAAATGGCCTCAACAAGAATGCAAGATGGAAGAACCTTCGCACTGTCTTGCCCTGTCACGATCTGCCTGAAGACTTAGCAGAAACAGAAATCTCTGTGGGCAGGGAGCTCTCTCTCTAGATATGGAATGAGCTCTGAGAAGGAGAGTTAGCAGGGGAGGAAATAGGAATCAAGGGGTAAAGGCTGTGGGTGCGCTGGGAACACCAGGGAAGGTGTGTCTGGGAAGCGCAGTTCAGCATCAACCAGAGTGAGAGAACAACCATGAGACACTGGGAAGCCACATATCAGCCCAAATAACAGCTGTGCCAAGGCCCTGAGGCACACAGTCGTGTGGACCATTTTGTAAGGGAGAAGAATGATGCGAGGCTGATGGGTGTGGGGTGCAATGGGAGGAGATAGGCAGGTTTGGGAAGTGCACACAATGGCCTCTCAGAGTCCTGGGAGTCCAGGCCTTTGTGAACGACCTCACCATGGCCAGAAACAAACCAGCCCCACTTAGGCTGAGGTCCCAGAGCCTTTTCTGTCCCACATGAAGGGTGGGTAGGTGGGAGGGAGGGCCAAAAGCAGACACATGGCTAGTGTGGAGCAAGGACTGTGCAGGGGTCTGGGTGGATATCAATTCCTTCTTTCCTTGTCAGATCCTAGTGCGTGTCACAGTTATTCACAGTCACCTGCTGTTGAACAGCACTATCCTTTGAGCCAAACCACCATCAGCTTCATGCGTTCCACTGTGGCTGCTTGCAAAAGATCATCACAGCAGGCCCTGTTCACTATTGACATTTCCTGAAAGGAGGAGGGCAATGGGACCCTCACCTGAGTGTCCAGCCACTCCTGTCAGCCGGTTGTGTTCAGTTCTGCCCTAATAGCATGTGGCCCGGGGGAGGGGCTGGAGTACTTAGGTTGGAAAGGACTAGCCACGAGAGAGCCACCCTCTGTGCTTGGTACAGATCGTCCAATGTGGCGACTTCGATGCCGCCCACATCCCGGTCTGTAACCCTCCACCACTGCTCTGTAAGGAAGCCCAGCAAAGTCATTGGGTGAATTTTGGTGGTATTGAGCTTTGGTTTATCATTGGGATCTTGGTTGGGTTAGGAGGGGAGAGACTTGGCACCCCCTTCCCACCCCAGTAGATAAGTCTTGTGATACCTACCCTCATCCTGGGCCCAGAGATTCCAGTTACAAGATGGGGGAGTGGGAGGGGCTGACAGAGCCGAGGCTGCAGCAATGGGCATGCCTATTGCAGTCACCCTGTTCCTGTTGTTAGCAGCCTGGGCCTGGGGAGGCTGAGGTGGAGCCCCTCGGGGTTGAGTGAGGATCTGGGGAGGCAACTGGGGTAGTTCCCCTGTTTTCTCTTAGGAGTGAGGCCAGGAGGGGCTTCATCTGTGTGCAGCGGTTAGTTCTGGAGTAGGCTCAGACCCCTAAGCCCATTGCAGCTGTGGGCTCTATCCCTGCAGCCAAGATGGGGTGATAAGGAGGTGTCGAGGTTGTCATCTGAAGGCCAGGCTCTTCTGTCTGCCAGCCCCAGGACTCCATCCTATCCCTTCCCTGTGGCTGGTGCCCAGCAGGGCAGCTCAACCCAACACAGAGGCTGGGACTCTACTGGAGCTGGTCCCTGTCCCTATGCCTCTTGCTGCTGTACTGGCCGCCTCTGCCATGCTGAGCTCCAGGCCTGACCTCCAGGCAGCTCCAAGAAGGGCCGGCTGTGTTCCCTAGACAGACAGACCTCCACTGCACGTCTCTGCAGGATGTCTAGAGAAAGCTGTCAGAGGTCATGAGGAGGCTGAGGAGGTGGGAAGGCAGGAATCTGCAAGACTCCTCAGGTAGAGTGGGGACTGGGTTCAAGATCCACCCCCCTTGGGTACCCAGTCACATCCACACCTAGATGTTGCTACGCAGTAGGCGATCTTCTGCTAGCTTCCATCTTACCCAGGCATGGTGTGGAGGGCAGTGCTCAAAGCTTTCCCATGCTCCCTACAGACCTTCAGAGAACAGCTGGTCCCTGACCCATTCCTGCTACAGAGCTCCACATAGTATCACAGAATCCCAGGAGTAATCTTTCCATCAGCACTCCCCTGTTCTAATACCCTCCTTGGTTCCCCCATTGTTTGCAGAGTAAAGTCTAATATGGCAGCCCAGCTGCTCCCCCTTCTTCGGGTCTTTGGCAGAGGTCCCCACCAAGGCCACGATCAGGTGTATCTCTCAGCAATTCCTTCCCCATCAGTCTCCTTAGTTCTGGCAGGGTCTGGGCTCCTCACACCCTGGCCTGTGGTGGCTTGTGGTCCTCTGCTGGACTTTGGGCTTTCAAAGGTGGTGGTGGCCGTGGCTGCTTCTCCAGCGGGCGGACCTTGCGGTGTTCTTGAAGCTGGGTGTTGGCAGCAGATTTGCTGAATGGATGGAAGGTGAATCAAAGGCATGCAGCTCCCCTGGAGGGGAAACACTGAAGCCTCAGCAGGTAGGGAGCACAATTTGTCTCTTGTATGCTAGAGTGTGGAATGCCTGCCCAAGGCAGCCTCCAGTTGGGGCCTGGCTCTGAGAAGTTGGCCGTCTGAGTGGATGGGTTGGCTGCCACCATCACGGTCTTCATTGATGAAATGGACAAAAGACCACACAGCCGGCGTGGCGGGGGGCCCACCCACGCTTCCCACTGATCACCCTCTCTGCTTCAGAGTCTTGGTTGTTGTTGTTTTTTTTTCTTTAGATCCAATAATCTTATTTTTTTTCCTTTCAAATATTACATCCAGACCACTGTTTCCCCTCCCTCCTTCCCTCCCAGTCCCCTCCCCCACCACACCCCCCCTCTCCCAGATAGAGCCAGCAGATTCTAATATGATTGTAGTGACTGGAGTTGGTGTCCTGGAGGCCCAGGAGGTCACATGAGGTCACAGCACTGGGCTCCGGGTGGAGGGAGGGGCTTCCGTTTCCGACCAGCTGCTGTCCAGCGGAAGTCACAGTTGAGCTTGTGCACGTGTGTGTGGGTGCCTGTGCGTCAGGTGGGCATGTCTGCAACACTGTAATCTATTTCTAAAACACGACCTCATGATCTCATAGGGAAAAAAAAAATCAATGAATATTTACTACCCTTGCTTTTTTTTTCCCCTTAAAAATTTCAATTTTGCTGTCTGGTTATTAAATCTATTTTTATTGTTACAAAAATGCCTTCTACCCATTAGGATGAGGGCAGCCCGGGGCTAGAGAAGAGCGTGCGTCACTCACTGCTGGAGGAGGAGGAGACAGGCTCATGTGGCAGTGGGCAGGTATGCCAGGCTGGGGTTGGGGCCCAATCTTACAAACACGCAAACCTTTCAGGAGGGTAGGTCTTAGTGCAGGATACCCTGTTACTCTTTCATGGGAGGCTTGGCTTTTTGGGGGGTCAGCCTTCCAGGTGCACCTGCTATGAGAACCTACATAAACCCTGACTTTCGGGGTCAAATGTTCCTATACCCGTGTTGAAGGGCTGAGTGCCGGGCCACACACAATGCAAGCCTTAGCTGGAGCAGCTTTTGACAATGTTCACTCATGCTGTGGGAGAGATGGGGCAGGATGGGAAGGACCTGGGGTCACTCTGTGACACCTCCCCACTACCCGCACTGGCCAGTGGCTCTCTTTCTCCTACAAGCTGCCGGCTCCGTGTGATGGCTACCATCTGCTTCCAAAGCCAGAGCAAACCTCTCTGCAGACCTGGACATAGAACTCTCCAAGACCAGGCACTGGGTTTTTCTCCATGGCTGGCCTGTGCTGTGCTTGTAAAGCCCAGGACTGCAGTCCAGGGAAAGGACATCCCAGCACAGGACACTGGACTTTTAGGCTGATGACTCCCTCTTCCCAGTTGAGGGGCTATCTCCAAGCACTGGTGTGTCAACTGCAGGTGTTTTTGTCAAAGGACATGGATGTAAGAGCTATCCCCTATGAAGACCTTGCATTCCCCTGCATGGTTGGGGTCCACTGAGCTCCTGGCTGACTGACCTATGTCATCACTGAAGATTTGCTGTGACTCTCATCCGATGGCCATGGCTTCGGCTGGACAAGACATCCATCCAGTCCTTGTTCTTTGGCCCCTGAGAGTCGCTCCCCACACTGCTGTTTGTATCCATGGTAATGCTGCATACATATCAGTTTGTGGAGTATGTGACTGAATTTGTTCTCTGAGGTCTAGGGTGACCATGATTTGGTCCTGGATGTCTGGACTGAGAAGGGGAACACTGGGGCATGGCCAGGTCGGTGGGACCAGGTACACATCACGGGCATCTCAGCACACTTTAGCAGCCTTTAGTAAAAACCTTGCATACCTGGACCCATCTGACCGTCTCCCGCCTTCTGAATTCCTGCCTCTGAAGCACGGCTTCTGCCTACTTGAGGCCACTGTCTTTTCTCACTGTGAATGTCTAGGGCTTGTCGTGAGGGAGTCAAAGTGCCCCTAGGCCAGCACCAGAGCTAGTGGGAAGGAAGGTTCCAGGATGTGTGAAGCTGACTTACAATCTCATTTAAGGCTCACAGGGGTGGGGCTTTGCCAGAGCAGAGAACAGAGATGTGTCCTAAGCTGCTATGCCCCTTTCCAGGCTGGGGGTTTCCTACTGCTGCCCCCATGAGGATATTCCAGAGGCCCAGGTGTGCATGCTAGGTAGCGCCAGACTTGGGAGGCTAGTCCTGGGTAAAGGCTTGGTCTCCAGCCTGGGGCTGTTTCGGGCTCAGGAAACCTTAACAGATGAAGTCTAGTGGGAGGTCATTGTGCCAATAGGGGTGCTCTTGAAGGGATAATGGGACACCAGTCTCTTTCTTGGCCCAGCTGTGTTCTTCCATATCCCTTGGCCATGGAGCCGGCCAACTGCTGTCTGAATCATTTGAAACTATGATTTGAAGTGAACCCTTCCTACCCGTAGGCGGGTATCACAGGGGTCCGTCATAGTGATGGAGAGTGAACCTCATCTTCGGGGAAGCCCCAGCTTGAACCTGGATAACATCCTATGGGTCACAGCCAAGGGTTGATGCCAGCTGGGCAGCCAACATGCTGTGGCTTAGGCTAAATTTTGTTTTGAACAGAGCAGCTCCGGAGAGGGTTGTCTGCTTTACAGCATTCCACAGCACAGTGGTAAAACAGGCAGCTGGGGCCGGGCGGTGGTGGCGCACGCCTTTAATCCCAGCACTCGGGAGGCAGAGCCAGGCGGATCTCTGTGAGTTCGAGGCCAGCCTGGGCTACCAAGTGAGTTCCAGGAAAAGGCACAAAGCTACACAGAGAAACCCTGTCTCGAAAAACCAAAAAAAAAAAAAAAAAACAGGCAGCTGGGGGAACCTGTCACACTCCAGCCTGGCCCTGCCCAAGCTGAGGGCTGAGTCACCCACCTTGCTCCTCAGACTGTTCAGGGCAGCGGCTGCAGTGTGGGTGGGCTGCCTGCAGCACCATGCCACATTCTTGCCTGTCAGAGCGTGTCCGGTCCCACCCCACAGCTTGCTTGTGCCCAGCTTGGCAGCCCGTTAGCATTTCTCACAGCACACAGGTCCACGCTGGAAAGCCAAGCAGAGCCAGCAGTTCGGGAGAGGATGGGGCTACAGCAGGACCCCGTGGCCTCTGGAGCCCCGTGGCCTCTGGAGCCCCGTGGCTCAGCTTCTCAAGGCCAGTTACCTTCCATCACGCTGGAGATGGATTGGTCTGCCCTTGTGACCTCAGGTCTACACTCAGTCCCTTGAGCTTCAGATGACCTGTGTAGCTCACCTGACCCCAGGACAAGGACTAGAGCCCGGCACCTGGTGGGAACCAAGTTGTCCATCTCTAGGAGAGGGAGTATTACCACCTGACCTGAGGTCCCTCGTGGGTCTTGGGAGAAAGCCTGGAAGTGCAGGCTGAGACAGAGTGTGCTTGGGGGAGGGGCGAGGACGGTTGGCATTCTAGGCACAGGCAAAGGCTATCTGTTGGCGACTTGGGGTAACTAGTGGTAGAATCTCTCTTTCCTCTTTCTCTCTTTTCCTTCTTCCCCTCCTCACCTCTTCCTTTTTCTCCCATCTCTCTCTCTTCTACATCTTCCTCTCCTCTCCTTTTATTTCTCTCTTCCTCTCCATCCTCTTCCCCCTCCTCCTCTCCCTCTTCCCCTTTACCCCTCTCTCCCCCTCCTCCTTCCTCTCCATCCTCTCCCTCTTCCTCCTCTCCCTCCTCCTCTCCTTTACCCCTCTCTTCCCCCTCCTTCTTCCTCTCCATCCTCTTGCTGAGCCTCTAAAACTGTGAGCCAAGGGAAATCTTTGCTCTCTTAAAACGTCTCCATCAGGCATTTGGTCACCATGACAAAGCAATGAACACTTGGCGGGGTCACCTCCAGACCCAGGAAACCAGCTCTCGTGAGACAGCTGAGGTGAGACCTGTCCCCACCTGGCATGTGAGGTTGATGGGATGGGTTTAGGGCTGACTTTGGCACGGACTCACCTTGCCCGAGCCTCAGTTTCTCACTCATGAGAAAAGACAAATCAGTTTCAGCTCTACCTTCTCGTTTTGTGCTTGTCTGATTCTGAGAACTCAGGGCAAGGCTGCCCTGTTGATCTCATATGTAATTATTTTTTCTCAGGATTACACATTCTGGAATAAAAATGAAATAAGACCTTCAGAATAACAGATGGAATACTTTTTGACCTAACATTAATATGCCACCAGGCAGGCAGGAAAATGAATCAGTAAGATTAAAGACATGCAGGGCCCAGGAGAACAGCCGCTGGGGGGCGTGGTGGGGGAGGGGCGGCTCCAAGGATATTTATTTGCTCTGACATTAGGGCATTAAGCTGGTGCATATGTAACACCACATAAAAATGACACCAGCAGCACATTCCTCAGCTGGCACCACTGTCTTTGTCAGGAGTCCTCCTAATTAACATCGGAGGAGCTGCCTCCCTGGCCATCCCGGAAGCTTGAGCCTGGCCATCCGATGAAGGCCCATCCATCTTGGGAGACTTAATTGGGGAGGTGGAGGTGTGGTTTCCAGGGAAGACGGACAGGAGAGGGAAGTGGGAACCGGAAAGAGGGAGGAACAGGAATGCCAGTTCTTGCCAGGTATATAACCATTCAGCAGTGGCCCTCACTGCTGACCCACGAGGCACATATCATTTATGCCCAAATGGCAGACCCCAAGGGGCATGATGGGATGTGAGGCCATGCTCCCTTCTCACAGGCTAGGCCTGCCTGTGCGGTGAGTCTTGGAGACACAGGGCACACCACACCATAGTCATACAGGTGAGGAGGACTTGGGAGATGGGAGTCCCCCTAGCTCTGACTACTGTGGTCCTGGGGTCAAATGTGTCAGGGTTAGCTGGCCCCACAGACAGCTAAGGAGCTCTGTCCTAGTGAACCCCCAATCTGCCTGCACACATGTGTGCTAAGGCCCAGCCCTTGGGAAACCAGTCTGAAGAAGTCACGGCTGGAATTAAGATCAGAGACACTGTCTGCCCAGCATCCACCCACAGGACCAGGCCAATGCTTCGGAACTTCGCCTTCCTGTCCTTGTCTTGCATGTTGGATCACTGTGACTTAGGGCCACAGCCCACAGTAAGGCTGGGTGTGGAGGCCGTGGTGGCATGCATCCTGTCAGCTTTTGCACACATGCAATGTTAATGTCCACTGCTGCATGCCCTACACACAACCTTCTCTGTCTAATGCCAATCACTGCCTTTTGACAGTCAGCAACTAGGTGTGGGTAGGGGGCTATGCTCAGAGCACTGAGAGCCAGGATTCTGGGTGGACCCTGGGAGACCACAGCAGCTTGACAGAGGAAATGGGGATGGGAGGGGACTGCAGCTGGAATGAGTGATAAGCTGGCACTTGGCTTATACCCAAGCTGTTTGGATTTAGAGTCAGGGAAAGTTTCTTGTTCTATCTTGTCAAACATGAAAAGATACATAATCCCTTGCTTTTCTTTCTCCTCTTTTCTCCTTGGCTGCCAGGAAGCTCAGAGTTCACTTTAGCTCAGAGCTGTAGAAGCTCTTTCTGGTCTTGGGTCTTGCATGGTTATTGTAGAAGGATCTGTGTTTTCTGGGCTCTACTTGGGTGATGAGTACATTGGCATTTTTTCTGAAAGCATGCTATCTTGTCATAAAAAGGGAGGTCAATGAGCCCCAAGCACGGGTGTAGGGCAGGCAGTAGGCCGGGCACTGTAAGATCGAAGGGTCACATAACACTGCCCATCCTCTAAGACCCTCTAGTTTTTGAGAAGCAGTGATGATCACCTGGGGGAATGGTCGAAGCCCCACATCGACCTGCAGGTGCTGCCTGGGAGCCAGTGGCCATCTCTCTGCCCAGAGCATTTCTGCTCCTGTCTTCCCTGCCCCACCCCGCTCTCAGACCTCCCTCAGATCACCCTGGGATGCCAGGTCAGGAGGGAACCTGGAGTTTTTTGACCACTTTGCTTGTTAGTGGCTTGTTGCTGTAACGTCACTTGACAAAAGCACCATTAGGAAGAAAGGGTTTATTTCGGCTCACTGTTGGGGTACAGTCCACCATGGTGGGGAGGCACGGTAGCAGAAGTGTGAGGCAGCTGGTCACATTGAGATGCTCAGCTCACCTTCTCCCTTTCCTAGTCCAGACCCCATCCCGTGGAGTGGTGCCATCCACATGTAAGGTGGGTCTTCCATCTCAGTTAGCCTACTCTAGATGATCCCTTATAGACATGCCCTGAGATTTGTTTCCATGGTGATTCTAACTCCCATCAAACTGACAAGATAGACCATCACATCCATGGACAGAATGGGCTTTGAGGAGGGCCTTCAAGAAGCCACTGCTGATGCCCAGATAAAATTCTTTTTCTGGAAGTTTCTGTCACCAAGACCCCTACAATCACTCTTGCTTCTGTCCTCTGAGTGTGTCCCTTCAACATTTGTGAGGACACTGTGACCACCTCCATCCTGCTAGTAGAGCCCTGTCATGGAGGTTGAGAAACTTGAGGACGTTGGTTCTAGTGTCCATGGCTTGCTAACTCACATTGGGCAGGAGGCTTTGCTGCCCTGGCTATCCTGGGTAAGAAAGAGTAGGAAATCAGCTAGTGATGTCTGTCCCAGCTGGCACATTTGCTGACATGATGGGAACCATCTTCACCACTGAGGCCATTCTTGGAAGTCAGGCAGGTTCTGAGGTCTAAGATGCCATTCTCAAAACCTTTCCTTGTAGACTCCTTGGAAGTTCTTACTGGTGTCTAACCTATGGGTGCACCAGAAAACTCTTCAGTGTCAGCCTTCATGTTCCTGCCAGTAGAACAAGCCTCCTAGCCCTGCTCACTCCCAGCCCCGCCATAGTCTGGTTTCCACAGCTTTCTTCACCCCTGGGAAAAAATCCACAGCCCCAGGGAGTTACTTGCATGCTTCTCTGAGCCGGACCTGCAGCTGGGGCCCAGGCACCGCCTACTTTCCAGCCCGCAGCTCAGCCAGTGTCTGCCCTGGCAGAGTGTGGGATGGCCACTCCCAGCTGCAGCCAGCCTGTCCCTTGGGATGACTGATGTGCTTCTGTCTGGTTCGGCCGCTGGCCACATGTAGAAGCCAAGTCACACGTGAGGCCTTTCAGGGCATGGATTTACACAATATTACAGACTACAGAACCTCATATATCATTGGCAGTGTAAGGGCTGCTGCAACACCCCTACCCTGTGCCATTAATCTTGGGTGAGGGAGGCTGGCAGATAGCCTCGACTCTCCCCTGATGTGCCCTGCGGCCGGGCTGAAGAGCCTCTTGCCTGGCTTTTTCCATTTTCTTCCTAACAGCTTCAATATTTTAACAAATCCAAGTGCTGTCCAAACTGGTGGCGGCTTCCGCAAGCCAGCTGCACTCTCCCTGCTCTGCCACGGTCATTAATTTAGTGGCCTGTGAGTTATGGACTGCAGAGCCTCCAGCCTCCCCTGCTCCCATGGGTGGAGTCAGCCCCAGGTCTCTTCTACCACTGTGGGATGAACTCTTCGTGGAACAGGACACAGGAGCCATAGACCATGGCCTTTGAGTCCTAGGCCACAGTACAGGCCCTTGGCAGGGCTCCTACCACAACCCACCTGTTTTGGGACTCCGGGAGGGACAGAGTCTTTAAGACACCATGTTACGCATTAAGGAAGTGCTTGGAACTATCCAGAGCCTGGGTTGACATTCTAAAGTTAAGGAAGGAAGTCAGGAGGGAGCATCAAGGGTCAGGCACTTAAAATCGAGAGGGGTGGCTTCAGGCTTGACCCCAGTGGACCTTTGAATTGTCCAGCGCCCCACACCTGATTCAGGATGACCTGAACCATTGAATTGCATAAGCTCACCTATACAGAATGACCCTGACTTTTGGACCAGGCTATATAGCCTCACCCAAGGCATAGGTTGACCTTTGAGCCAGCAAGCCCACCCCAATGAAAGCTGACCTTGACCTTGTAATCTGTCCCAGCATTTTTCGTTGACCTTTGTAGACCTGTGGACACTCAGCATTGCCAGACTCCTCAGAGAGCCAGCCTACGCAATGCCCTTCTTGCAGGCAGCTTCTGTCTGTCAGCAGCACTCATAATTCTAACGTAACAAGGAGTCCTTTGAGCGACTGGCATTGAGCTGTAAACACACACATTTTGCAAACCTTAAAGGTCTCCTAAGGAACTGGGATCTGAGGCTGCCTGGGTGCCATCCAACCTAGCCCAAATCCATGGGATTTTGTTTGTCCTCAACTAGGATCATTTTGTTGTGATGGGTAGAAGGAAGAGGTACAGACCTAGGCTTTAAAGGTTAGGTGAGAACGGCTGGGAGTGGCGTGGGGTGTGTGTGTGTGTGTGTGTGTGTGTGTGTGTGTGTGTGTGTGTGTGTGTGTGTGTGTAGGGCAGCTGGTAGCACTGTTTCCTGTGGGCACGGAGATATTGAGGACAAGAAGCCACAGGCTGAGAGGCACGCTGTAGTGGTGCTAGGAAGGTGAAGAGGGGCCTGGGAGAGAAATGGAGGGGAACCCTGTTGAGCCCAGGCTGTGCCCTACCCCAAGACTAGTTTACAAGGAGCATTGACTCCATTTGGAGCACAAAGGCAGAGGCAGGCTGACACTGCCCCTGAGAGAAAGTGTAGACAGTGCCATCTGTCTCCCACCTCCCACCAGGCATGGCCTGATAAATAACTTATCCCTAAGATTGGGCAGGGTGCCATCCCATAAACTTATCAAAGCCATTTGGAACCATATGAGCGTGTGTGTATGTTGAAATAATAAGAAAACCAGGCCTGAGACCTTGCAGAACACAGTAGTCAGAGGAAAAGGTGCACACCTGTCGACTGAACCCTGTGAAGAAGAGGACATCTGACCCGTGTGTGCATTGTCAAGGACCAGACAGGCGGAGACCCCGGTCCCAGGGCCCTCATCTCGGCTGTCTCCCTTCCACACTCCACTCTGACTCCCCAGCCATTCACCCTGCTCCCTCGGAGCGAGAGGACATCTCAAGCTCTGTTTGTTTTTATTCCATGTTAGTCATTAATTTAAAAAACTGTTTCTAGGGAACATATAAGCAAGGCTCAGCATCCACAATATTTTTTGGTGTTTAGCATCTTTGGCGTGACATCGGGCTGAACCGAAACAGTGACTCAGTATCCCAAATGTCACAGTTGGCTGGGGCAGCATCTTCCTCATGTGGATAAACACAGGAATCCAGGGTGAAGAGAGGGAGGAGGCCAGGCTGCTGAGAAACAGAAACACAGCAGTGGGGTGTGCTGGCGCTGGGATTCCCAGAAGCGCTGGCTTCCTCCTTGGTTCCCAGACTCAGGTTTCAACACTCTGTGGTGGGCTGTCGTCCTCCCTGCCCCCCTCTGAGTGGCTCTGTGCTTCAGGTCGAGGGGCAGCCTCACTCTGGCTGAGATGAGAGAGATAGACAGATGACATCTTGGCCATCTCCATATCCTACCGTCAGCATCTGGAAATGGGGGCGGGGGGGGTCAGACTGACCATGGGGTCAGGTGCCAGGGAGGAAAGACCAGGGCACCATGATCTATCTGCATGTGAGACGGGAGCCGGTATAGCACAGTGACTCTACAGCGAGGGCAGCACTGTTTGCCACCTTTGTGGTGACAGTTGGAGGGCTACGTCTGTGTTTCTAGAAGCCCAGGGTTAGCTGGTGTAGATGTGGGGGTACCTCTGGGCCGTCCTGACCCAGCCATCAAGTTAGCCTCCACATCTGCCCTAAGATGGGGTGTAGAAGTCAGAAATCTCTAGTGGTGAAATTTATCAATCTATCAATCCCGGCCTGTGCCCTCCTCATAGAGGATAGTGTCACTGTGGATAATGTCACTGTGGCGGTTGCCATGCTCAGCCATGAGGACTTAGCCACATGATGCTGAAGCAAGGTCTCGGAGGTGAGGCCGCCTGTCACTTGTTTGGGGAAGTGGTTGTCAAGACTTAGAGCCTTTAAGGAAGGACTGGACAGCAGGGCAGAGGTGCCGGGCTCAGGGCAGTGTGCGCTCAGGCCTTTCGCAAACATTGACAAGGCCCAGAGTGCAGCTGTGCCTCTGCTGGGCAGTGTAAGCCTCTCACAGTAGAGACACTGGCTGTCTCCTCCCTGCAGTCCAGCTGGGTTCTGGGAGCTGCTGAGCATGAAGAATGCTCTGCATTTTCTTCAATAGCCAGTGAGTAGCTCACTTGCTGTACCAGGGTTGGGGACAAGGTGATCGCCAGGGCAGATGACATCCCTGTCCCTCTATCCAAATGGAACTGGCATGCTAAAAGAGGGATATGCAGCAATAAAAAAAAATAGTGGTGAAAATGTGCAGATGCAGTGTGCACAGCTGCAGAGGAGTGACCGTGGGAGGCAAGGGCAGGTCCCCAGAAGGATGCGGGGAGGGGTCCTGCAGGTACCTGATGAGGAGTGACCATAGGAGGCAGGGGCAGGTCCCCAGAAGGTTGAAGAGAAGGGTCCTGCAGGTACCTGGTGAGGAGTGACCATGGGAGGCAGGGGCAGGTCCGCTCTCTGACCTGCTTTCCTCCTTTGTGAGTCAAGCATTGCTGGTGTTTGGATGAATTGAGCGCCCAGTGAGAACTTAAAGTGGACCCAGTGGCTTCAGCTGCCTGGACTTGCCCAGCAAGGCGTCAGTTGAGTGCAGGGACCAGGGTCTTGTCACGTGGAGAAATTCAACCCCAACATGATTTCACAGGCTCCTGAAAGTCATGCCACTTTGGGGCAGGAGCTCCTGAGGCCTCGCAGTCCGGGCTCGGGTCAGCATGCTGCTGCTCTCACTGATGCATTGCTGCTCTCACTGATGCATTGCTGCTCTCTCTCACTGATGCATTGCCTGGAAAGAACTGTAGCTAGGTGGAAGCGGTAAGGACTCAGTTGCTCTGTGCTTCAGGTGTGCTCTAGTCCACACATTCCTGACCCTTCTTTTTTCTTTTATCTCTCTTTTTAAATATATATATTTACACATGCATGCTGAAGGAGGAAATCTTTGGGTGTCAGTCCCTGCCTTCTACCTCGAGACAAGGTCTTTGTTTATTGCTGTGTGTTTCAGGCTACCTGGCCCGGCAGTCTCCAGAGGTTCTCCTGTCTTGGCCTCCCATCTTGCCATAGGTGTGCAGGGATTAGAGAGGCGTGCCGCAGCAGGTTGATGTAGGGTCTGGGGATCTGAACTCAGTTCCTCACACTTGCATGGCAAGCGCTTTACCCACCGAGCTGTGCCTCAGCCTCAGCCCCCGATTTCTTTTCTCGCTGGGCACTTGACACACACATCCCCAGCCTCGTTTCCCTCAGGAGGGGCTGTGTGTCCATTTACTGACCAGCGGGGCAGAGGGAGGCCTGTCCCCGCGGAAGGCCTGTCATAAGCACCCCTGTTCAGCATGGCTGGGCCCAGACCTCTAGGACCAAAGCAAGAAACATGAGTGTCTCGTGAGTGAGGATGAGCCTCGCTCTGGGCCTTGGAGACATGGGGGTGTTTCTCGGGCCAGTGTTGAGCTGACCGGTCCACATGCCATGGAAGACACGGGAGAGAAGTGGGAGGGTGTCTGCCAATCCTCCCCTGAAGGGGACGGTGGCACCGCAGTTGGGACAAGGGCTGTGGAAGGGCCATGTTATCTCTGGTACTTCCTCCTACTTCCAGGAAGTCACACGCCTTTGACTCCTTCTGTAGAGTACAGGAGGCTTGCATAGGAGGAGGTGATTGGGGTCCAGTGGATGAATCCAGGCCTGGTCTTCTGTTCACTTTCCCTTCTCGTGTGAGTGTGTGTGTGTATGTGTGATATGTGTGTGGTGTGTGTACGTGTGTATGTGTGGTGTGTGTGTATGTGTGGTGTGTGTTTTATGCTGTGTGTATGTGTATATGTGTGGTGTATATATATATGTGGTGTGTGTATTGTGGTGTGTGTATTGTAGTGTGTATGTGTGGTGTGTGTATGTGTATATGTGTGGTGTATGTGTGGTGTGTATATATGTGGTGTGTGTATTGTAGTGTGTATGTGTGGTGTGTGTATGTGTATATGTGTGTTGTATGTGGTGTGTGTATTGTGGTGTGTGCATATGTGATGTGTGTGTGATGTATATGTGTACGTGTGGTGTGTGTGTGTGTGTGTGTGTGTGTGTGTGTGTGTGATGTGTGTAGGCAGCTTGCTCTGGGGAATCTCCTGCATCCACCATCACAGCTGGTATTACAGGCGGCTGCCATACCTACCTGGTGCTTTGTGGGTTCTGAGGATTGAACACCGAGGTTTTCTTGATTGCTGAGCAAGCCCTTTAACTGCTAAGCATCTCCCTGCCCTACTCTGCAGCTCTTAAAGTCACAGGCCCTTTGGTGAAGACCTGGGGTCTCTGGGGTTGGACTTAGCCCTTCCTGGTGAGACACAACTCTGAGTCTCAATTTCCCAAGCTCTTGGAGGGGACAGCTGCAGTCAAGTTGCTGGATTCCAGGGTCCCCAACACGGGGCCTCCTTCACTGTTTTCTATTGTCTCTTGTCGCTCCTGGGTGCTCAGGGTCGTGTGGTGTGAAAATGACTCTTCCTTTTGAAGAGATGGAGAACAGAGTTCCAGGTCATCAGGTGAGACATCTAAAGATCACAGGTCCCCAGTGAGACGCTGTCACAGGACTGGAACACCCATAAACGACCCAGGAGGACGGGGATCACTCCACCTCTGTTCTGCCATCGTCTCATGAGGAAGATGGTGTATCCATTAGCTCCCAGTGACTTACCTTATCCAGATCCCCTGAGCTGACTTCGACTTGGGGGATGTCACTGTCGACGCTGGGTTAGTATAGGGCCCTATGGTTTTCCATTGGGTGCCTGTGTCTTAGTTAATTTTTCTATGGCTGATAAAACGCACTGACAAAAACAGCTTCAAGGAGAAGCGTTCTTTTGGTATAGTCCATCATGGCAGAGAAGTCATGGCAGCAGGCACTTGAAGGATCTGGTCACATTGTATCCATGGTCAAAAGAGTGCTTGGCAGCATGACGGCTTTGCACAACGTTCTCCAAGAGGCTCACACGCTGACGCAGGCGCAGCTCAGCAGGATCCTGAGGTTGCTAAGGACCATTCGCTGGAGCCCTGGAAATGTTCTTATTCCCTTTCACCTGTCTCCTCCACAGTGGAGTTTGGAGATCTGACTGCACATGAGAGCAGGCCTGGGGTTTTACAGGCAGCCATAACCTGGACGCTGGTGTTCCGATGGAGTTAAGGAATTTACAAGCGGCCACTGGGCCAAGCAGGCAGGCAGCTGCGCGAAGCTTTCATCTCTACCGCTTTGCCGGAGGCCCCGGGGCTCTCGAGCCGGCACACTTCGGAGTGGGGAAGATGTGGAAATTGAATTAGTCTGCACATTTGGGCTGCTGATGGCTTTCCTCAGAGCCATTTCGCTCGCTCCTTTTTAATCTCATCTTTCTATTTATAAGCATCTGGCAGCTAAGTGGAGCTCAAGAGTACATTCCAGGCCCTGACCGCCCGTCATAACCCTCTCAGGCTTCCCCTCCCATCTGTGAAGGAGAGCTGTGGCCCCACCGGGAGCTGAGCAGAGCCCATAGTGAATATGATATGCTGAGGGCGTCCCAAAGGATGTGATGGGGACCTGAGAACAGGGCTGCATGTGCAGACATCTGTGACCAGGTGCACAGGCTTATATTTCCAAGGCTTTGTGACTTCCCTCAGCTTCCGACTCCTGGCCAGACTAGGCCTAACTCCTGAGGGCAGCCATCTACCAGTCACTGAACACCCACTGGCTTCCCACCCCAGGACAGGAAACTGCCCCTCAGCCCCACTGGACTTATGGCCATGGTGAAACCCTCAGCCCAGGGCTCAAGAAATGGTCACGTGACAGTCATTATTCCCAATGGCCCAACCCATGGGTTTACCCCAGCTTACAGGATCAGAGTGCTTCCTTTAAAAACTGAAATATGAGACCGGCATTGTGGGCAGGTGGAGGGGGTCTGAGGTGTGGAAATGAAAAATGGAGGGATGGAACAGAGGGCCCCAGGGTTGGCTTTTAAACGGCAGTTGTTTAGCACAGGAGAAGTGTCTGAAAGATGAGCACTGAGAGCCACAGGCCTGTGAGAGGTGCCTGAGCCTCCCTAGGGAGGTGAGGATAGACCACAGAGGGAAGTGTGAAGAGTGAAGAGCAGAGGAGGTGGGGGTGGAGTCAAAGACGAGCAGGGCTGGCAGGGGTGCAATGGACCCTGATGTAGTGGGGAATGTTGAGGCATTGGCAGGATGTGAGCGTGAAGCAGGGTCATGGCAGGCAGTGCCTGGCAAGGCCTGGCAGATGTGAAGCTGGCCATGGCATGAAAGAGTAGGTATGCAGAGAAAGCCCTTGCCCTTATCTCTGAGAGAGACCCTTGATTTGCATAGAGGGGGGAGCTCTATGCCTCTGGTGTGGATGGTGGTTCCTGTACTCCTGGCTCTAAAGCCTAAGACCCTGAGAAAGGATGAGAATTTCGGAGCTTAAGGATGGGTGATGCAAAACAGCTTGAACCCCTGGTTAACAAATACTGACCACCCTCCCCAGTGCCTTCAGGAGCTATTGTTCAGAGAGGGGGATGGCCAAGTGAGCAAATCCTAGGGTGGGAGGTCACTGTGCCCAGTGGTGGGTGGGAAGGGCTACAGAGAGCTCAGGGGCATTCAGCCTGGGGGTCACAGAAGACTCCAGAGAGGAAGAGGACTGTGGATGATCTTTCAGAACAAGTGGGGGTGGGGGTGGGATGGGGTGGGAGGGTGTTGGGGGTGTTGCAGGAGGGAACCGAGGCCTGGAAGAGACTTCCCCGGCTTTCGGGGAAGTCTTACGGATGGATCAGCAGGAGGGGAGAAGTCATGGAGTGGGAAGAGTGGAGGAGGGCGTGCAGACCATGAGCAACTAGTCTTGTTGACCACTGGCCTTCCCATGGCAGCTCTCAGGGCTGTTTGGTCTCTGTGCATCAATGCTTCTGTGGTCCAGTCCCCACCCTCAGGGACATTGGTGTCAGAGATGGTCAGTTCTCCATGAAGAGAGCCGACTGTAGATGTGCTGATGAGGGAATCCAAGCATGTGGCCGTTCTATGGAAGTCATGTGCCTCTCTTCACAGTGATAGCTGGCAGCTGATGAAGACTGCTCCTCTGGGAAGCCACATCCCCACTCTAAAATCTAAACATGTCAAGATAATACTATGGAGATGCCCACTGGTGCCCCACTGGCTTGAAGCAGAGGTCTGAGGGCAGCCCACTGTACCCACAGATGCATCAGGGTGTGACAGGGCCACCAGAGTCTGCTAGGGCTGGCTTTTCCAGAGGGAGAGGCCAGAGGTAAGGGGCCCATCTCTGTCCCCTGCCCCCTCTGCATTTCCCACCAAGTTTTCACCTTTTAATAGATGGTACTATTTTTAACCAGCTTGACAACACCTCTGTAAGCCTCCATTCTTCACACTGAGAAGTAAAAGATGTTGTTTCCGAGGAGGTGCCAAAGCTCTTGAGCTCCCCAGAAGTCTGGGGTTGCGTAGAGGGCACCAGGTCTTTGTGCCCAAAGATGAACTAGGAAAACCAGGAATGTTAAACGTTCAGGGTTGTCTCTTCAAAGAAAGAGATGTATAACCTGTTTTCTACCCAGAAGTCTGGGAATGGGTGTAGTTAATAGCCTAGTGACCTGTGCTGTCTGTAGGGCCAGGCCACACCCGGTTCCCACAGGCTCTTATGTTTATCCCAGACTGTTCCTCTCTAGACCTTTTTCTTGAGCACTGTTTTTCAGTCAACAGAACCCATCCTTATGAGTGCTGTCAAAAGCACTTTACAAATGGAGCAGAGGTGGCCAATAGCCTAGGTGACCTCTGTGCTATCTGTAGGGACAGGCCACACCTGACTCCCCCAGACCTTTATGTTTATCTCAGTCATTCTCTCTAGATCCTTGAACATTGCTTCTCAGTCAATAGAACCCATCTTTATGGAAAAGGCCATATGTGCTTTGTAAAGCATTTCAATGTAAATATATCTTAAGCTTTGTTGTACACTTGGGACTGAGTTAAGTATCGTCAGAAAACTTCTAAATATGCCTAAACGAGCTGCCCGGTGTCATACTCTAGAAGTTTGAACCAACGCTCACTACCGAGCTATGTTGGACTAGATTTCTTGCCTCACATGGATTGATACTCTGCTGGCTCTGGTGTCTGCAGAGACTCCCCTGCCCCCCCCCCACACACACAGGGGGTTGGTAGCTCATGTGGAGCAAAGAGGACCACTTCACAAACCTAAGGATTGGTTTTGGGAGTCCCAACCAACCAGGAGCTCAGGGAAGGGGGACGCAACTCTGTTACATAACATGGGTGCTCTGAGAGGATCAGGGGACCCTGTGCCTCTGCCTGGAGCTGCCTTAATAGTTGAGGAACTACTAAGGGGTGCTGGACTCTGGATGGGGGATGATGGGGAGTATTTTTCTCCATGACTAGAGGCCTCGAGTCACCCCTAGTTCTGAGGTTGATGTGTGAGGGTGTATCTACAGAGACAAATGTTTTCTTGTTTCCTGTCTGGGATGCAGATGAGCTCCTCATCCCAAGCCAAGAAGCTGATTCCACAGCTAACAAAGAGATACATGAAGCCATGGTCACCCACCAACCTCCGAGTGTCTTGACACTGATGTTCTTGTTAAACTCAGTACTGAACAATCCAGATGGGCCGCCGTGGCCAGGCTCCTCAAGGCACGGGTAGATAGAAGGGGCTGGTGGGCCGGTAGGAGAGAGTGTGGGGGGGATTGGGGGGACCCAGACCTGTGTCCCAAAGTCCTTCCCATGGACCCAGCCTTTGCAGCCCTGAAAGGATGAAAGTTGATGACAGAAGGTGGAATTGGGCCAAGAAAGAAGAGCTTCTGCTCACATGTCCAGCTCTGCCTGCTCTTCAGAGCCTTCTGTGGACTCACAGAGTGCCTGTACCATGCATGCGGCAGGCTGTTCACAATGCTTGTTGGGAGTCTCCTGGAATTTACAGACTTTGGTGAGGGTTCTCTCTGATCTTCCCCACCCCCAACCAGCCTGTGCCACTAACGCCAGAAGTTGGACCAGGTGGCAGGGAATCCCTGGGCTTGCTCAGTTCTACCTTTGGGAGAAGGTAGGCACAGGAAAATGGCCATATGGGTTGGCCAGGGCAGGAAGAGGTCCAGATAAGCCCCTTGTGGTCTTGGTCACTGGATGGGCCAAACGTTATCACAGTTGGTCCTGAAGGGCACTAACTTTTACAGTATTAGGAGCCTGGCTCCAAGGCCAAGCAGGTTCAAGGCTGGGCTTTGGGCTGGGGGGGGGGGGGGTCTTCCTTGCTTAGAATCTGATCTCTCAACTCTCTCCAGACTGGTGGCTATTATAGCAAACCCCATTTTCACCCCATTTGTCCCATGCCCCAGCCAGGTGTGCAGAAGGGCCCTGGGTAGGGTCTGTTTGGGCAGGGCGACATCATTTCACATTCACTGTTGTGGGCCCAGGGTCCTCTCAAGGGTGGCCATACTTACCAGGCATCCAGCTCTGCCATCTGGCAGGGGCCTCCTGTGCCACTATAGAGAGCAGGGAGATAGTGTCACATCTATCACACCTCTACCTGGTAGGGACTTCCTGTATCTCAGTGGCTAGACCTAGTCACATGATCATTTGCCCCCTTTTCCCACCTCAAGAATGAAGCTGAGGCATGGGAGCCTTCAGGACCCACTTAGCAGATCTAAGGAACAGGTTAGTGAGAACCTTTTCCTCCAGCTCTGGTGGCAGGTGAACAGTGGTAGGGAAACACATTCACTATTTAACTTTATACCTGCCTCTGCCTCCCAAGTGCTGGGATTAAAGGTGTGCACCACAGCTTCCACTTACTTATTTATATTTTCCATAGATAAGGGTTTTTTGTTTTTGACCAGCATCTATGCTTGTGCCTCACATGTGTGCAGAGTCTGAAGAAGCCAGGAGACGATAGGGGATCCCCTGGAACCAGAGTTACAAACAGTTGTGAGCAGCCATGTGGGTGCTGAGAATTGAACCCACCTGGATCTTCTGCAAAAGCAGCCTGTGCTCTTAACTGCTGAGCCCTCTCTCCAGCCCCAGTCTTCATTTAAATGAAGGTTGATTCCAGGTGGGCTTTGCCCTGCCAGCAAGGCCTGGAAGGCTTATTGCTCTTCAATTAAATCCCCATTTAGGTCAGTGTTTAGAGGTTTTTTTGAGTGGGTGAGTGGGCACCGGGCTCAGGATATCTGGTTGATGGCGGCTTCCTGGAGAGACGAAAGCCTGCGGTGTTATGACCCAGCCGGTGATGGATTGCTCTGAGAGCGTCCTGCTGACCCCAGGCCGAGGGGGATAGAATGAGGCCCTCATGATAGATGGCTGGGGAGAGCTGTTTAATTTCCCAAGACCACCTGCCACTCTGTGGCCGTCATTTTCTGTGCTCTGTCCATCCATCAAGTACACGAGAGGCCAGGGGCACTTCTAATTTCAATGCTGGGGGAGTGCTTGCATTGGGCTAAAACGGGGAGATAGATGCCCTTCTTAGGAGCAGAGATGAGGATACAGCCACACAGGGAGAAAAGATTATTCAACCCCAGCACCCATCCAGGTTGGTTCACGCAACTTGAAAGACCAGGGGTTCATCTGCAGGTGGTTGGAGGCAACTAAGCTTAGTCCTTATCTAGCTACATCAGAGCAGTGTGCCTGGCCCAAGCAGACCTTCCCATTGTTGGGGGGCGGGGGGCACGGCTTCTCGAAAACACAGGAACTGCACGTCGTACTCATCTGGGCAGACATTTCCCTTTACACCGACTGTGATCACACACACACTGCTTTTACAAAGCGGGACAAGGGATTGCTTGTCTCTCCCCCCATTCTACCCCACCCCACCTGCCTGGTAGTGGTGTTGCATGTGTTCATATTTTAAGTGGGGGCTGCTGCTTTCTGTCTGTTGGCCGAGAGCAGCCACGGAAAGTGGTGGATGCCCGGTATGTTAACAGAAAGCTCCTGGTGGTGGAACAGTGCCCCTCCCTCCCTGTCTTCATCCCGGGCCCCTTCTCTAAGTCCCTTCCCTGCATCCCTGTTTGCATAGAAGGTAGTTGGTGGGTCCAGGCCAGGTTAGTCTCTGGCCCTGCCTGTCATTCCGATCCCTTAGTACCATGCCACTAAATTTAGTGTTCTAGATGATTCAGCCACAGCAGCTGCCTTCAGCCTCCCCTTCAACGATGTGTCAATTGCCAGCTTTAAAAATAGCTTAATTGTTTTGTCCTGATTATAAAACTAATCCATATTTGTTGCCAAAAAAAAGTTCAGGAAACAGAGTTTACTGAAGAACCACACACACACACACACACACGCACACACACACACACACACACACACACACACACACACACACACGCCTGCATTCCCAGTTTTTGTGAGGAGGTAGAAGAGCATGATGGAAGTCACGCAGACAGCGCACTCCCATTGTTACACCTGAGGTCAGTCAGCCACCTCCTCACATGAAGGCAAGGCAGCAATGCCGTGGCTTTCTTCAAAGGATCTGTGTGTTTTAGTTGTTTAACCTTTTCTTGACCTTACTCCGCCCTCCAACTCCTTTCTGGGATGCTCCCCTCCCCCTCCCAACTTCATGCCCTCCTCTTTTAAAATAAGATTTATTTTTATTATTTTTAATCATGCATAGGTGTGGGGGTGGGGCATAGGTGCCCATGAGTGCAAGTGCCTAGAAAGGTCAGAGGCATCAGATACCCTGGAGCTGGAGTCACAGAGGGTTGTGAGCCACACCTGATATGAGAGCTGGGCACTGAACGTCCTTCTCCCCACCCCTCTATTTTACACTGAGTCTAATCAATGCTGCCCAAATGCACATGGGAGTCTGATCATTCACTGGACATAGGAAACCTACCATGGGCCACACCAGAAAGAGAAATGACTCTCCCTCTTCCCAAAGCTGCAGAACAGCTCCTCAGCTGAGGGAGGGGGAGGGCTCACGAACCCCTCCCCTGTCTGTGCTGGAATGTTGGTTGGTTTGATCTTGTCCTATGTCATATGGTCCTATGAGGCCATCACAGCTGTGAGTTCATGATGTCGTGTCCAGAGGACACTGTTTCATAGCCCTGTCCCTAACTTCTGCTTCTTACAATCATTCCATCTCTTTTTCTGCAATGTCCCCAAGCCTTGTAGAGCAGTGTGACGCAGAGAAGATGTGAATCAGGTTTTCAAATGGTTACCAGTTGTGACTGATCAAGGCAGGGAACTTCGGGCTTTCTTTTCTCCTTAGGAAACATGGCCTTGTGATAGTCTTGCCCCTGGGGTGTGACTTAAGGCTTCGCTGACAGCTGCTGTCACGCAAAGGATTTGCCTCACACATAGCCCACACTGGCGTCATTTGTGGTCCCCACTTCCGTGATGTCTTTGCAAAGATACGTGTGAGCAAAGGAACCCTCACACCGCTGACTGTGACTCTGTGGGGCTTGCCAGGCCTTTCCCATTTTCCTCTTGCAAACAACAGCACTGAACACTTCCCGTTTCCCCACCACCTGGCTGATTTCTCTGAGTCGCACCTGGAATAAGGAGAGCTCGGGTCCCTGGGTCCCTGCTGGTGAGGTTAGGTGGGTGTTTAAGAAAGAGATTTCACGATGCCAACTTAACTCTTAGAAATCCTACCATAGCAGGAAGGGTGATAGCAAAGGGAGGGGCCACATTCAAAGTCACAGGTCCCACACCTCTCTGGGATCACACTGACCTTACCAGCTAGGGGACCCATAGACATAATCCAGTGACTCAGGCAGCCCCTGCCTCAGTCACCTTGTGTAGTTTCTAAAAGCTGGAATCTAAATCAACCTACTTTCCAGATTCTAGGAGAGCAGGTGCTCACAGAGAAAGAGCCCAGGGGCAGACAGGCAGCTGTGCTGGGCCCGCGCCAGCCTCCAGAAGCCCAGAGCTTCCCCTTCCCGTCTGGTCAGTGGCTGGCCTGTCCCCTCGCTCCAGGCTGAGCAGGAAGATGGAGTAGCCTGCTTCTGGAAATGGTGCCTGCTGCCAGGTCCTCGCTGCTCCCTGGGGAAGTCACACTTGCTATGCTTCTTGTACCATCGAGCTAATTAAGATGAAAGGAAAACCCTTGGATGAGCCCGGGGAAGCAGCATCTACTTCAGATTCTGCTCGGCTCCCCATTCCATCAGGCTGCTCTTAGTAACCTCTTAGGACCCCCTGGCTTGTCCACCTCCCGAGAGGACAGGCCTCACGCTGCATGGTTCTGGCACAGGATGGAAAGAGAGAAAACACTGAGGGAATACGAGAAGAGAAAGAAGCCTCGTACACCACCCACTGAGATTTGGGAAACTTCACTGCAACCGATAAAGCCCGGATTGCCTGCAGAGTCAATGGTCCCATTTCCAAGAGATGCTTCGGATGTTAAAAACAGTAAATAAGTCATGCTCACTCGGGCTGGAATGTTTGTAATCTCGACTTTTACTGTATTGGCATTCCTCCCTTGTCCCTAAATCTAAACAGTGAACCTCACAAAATAACATTGCAATTTCATTTCCAAAAGGGAATTCTTTACGATAAGAAAAATAACTAAAACCAGCTCATGTATTTTTTTAACTTGACTTTTACACCTTACTTAAATACTAAGCTTTGCTTAATCCTTAAATCTTGTTGTAAATTACATCCTCTGAGAAACATAATTTAGAAAGCTACAGGGTCACTCAGGGGTGTCCAGCTTTTGTATTGTGTGGTGTTCATGGCTATCCTGGGGAGCATGCAGCCTGTGGGTTGCAGATTGGGCATCCATGGTTACTGCAAAGATGCCTAAGTTCAAGTCTCTTTTGAGAAGTCACACCTGCGTCTTACTTGGTGTGGTGGTTTGAATGAGAAGGGCCCCACAGGCTCATATAATAGAATGCTTAGTCACCAGGGAGTGGGCCTGTTTGACAAGGATTAAGAGTGTCCTTGTTGGAGCAGGTGTGGCCATGTTGTGGGGGGGGGGGTGTCACTGGTGGCAGGCTTTGAGATTTCAAAAGCCCACACCAGGCCCAGTGTCTCTCTCTTTGCCTGCTGCCCGTGGATCAAGATGTAAAGCTCTCAGCTACTGCTTCTGCACCCTGCTTGTCTGCTTCCTGCCATGATGATCATGGACTAGCCCTCTGACACTAAGCAATCTCCCGCAAAACGCTTTCTTACAAGAGCTGCCTTGGTCATGATGTCTCTTCATAGCCACAGAACAGAAACTAAGACACTTAAGATTGCTGGGTGGAGCGATGGTATTGCACAGCTTTAATCCCTGCACTTGGGAGGCCGAGGCAGGCAGAACTCTATGAGTTCGAGGCCAGCCTGGTCTACAGAGCGAGTTCCAGGACAGCAGGGCCACACAGAGAAACTCTGTCTCAAAAAACCAAAACCAAACAAACAAACAAAAAACAAAACCAAAACCAAAAAACCCCAAACAAACAAACAAACAAACAAAACACGGGATTGCATAAAGTCCTTTTCTTATTTTCTTCCATGGCTCTCTGTCAACATGCTTAATTTATTATCTATGCTTCAGACTGGCTTGTATCTAAATTCTTTTCTGTGACATAGTCAAGGATCTGGTTTACTTTCGTGGAAGGGCCTGAAGGGGAAGAGAATCCTAGGCTGCCAGTGGCTGCAGTGGGCTGTGATACCTTGCCACCACTGCAGTTATATCAAAGTCTGAAGCCACTTGGCTGCTCCTGCCCTGGTCTCTAGTGCCAACTCTGGAGAGAGGTCTTGCCAGGTCTGTGTGGCCACATGCCTCAGGTGTGGAGACATGTTTACATCACTGGCCCTGTGGGCCTGGCATAAATTTGAGTAGAATTAACAGATGACCAGCAACTAGCCACAGTGTCCAGCTTCCAGTTCCTTCTGCTGCAGTATCCCAGCATGCTCGGTGGTAATGGTGGCTGTGCCTGCTTGGCCCAGCCCTGTTCTCTGCAAGTCACAGGGCCGAGCTTCATAGGCATGTGAGAAGGATCTGTGCATGGGTGTGTGTGTGTGTGTGTGTGTGTGTGTGTGTGTGTGTGTGTGTGTGTGTGTATGTATGTGTGTGTGTGTGTGTGTGTATGTATGTGTGTGTGTGTGTGTGTTGATCCTTGCATTCCTTTGTACAGCCATTGGGACCCACTAGAACGTCCTCTGGCTGTGCCAGGATAACTGCTGGAGGGGGGGAAGGGAGGACAGCTCAGTGGCCATGAGCCCTTGGGGACCCTGGAGATGGCTCGTCATTGGGTAATTCAATGCTACAGCTCAGACCTCAGCAGGACAATCTCACAAAGCAGTGGCCACGTGGCTGCCTCTGTGCATACAACCTCTACGCTCTGACATTCCTACCCTTGCCATCGCTCCCAGGTTTCTAGTCCTCAGGTCTCTCTGTCCCATGCTTCATGTCCCCCACCTGTCACTCCACAGCATCCTCAAGGACTTTCTGACAGGGACTCACATTGTCTTCTAGTTCACGGAGACCTCCCTGACCAAGGAGCAACTTTGGGCTGGTGTACTCTGAGGATCCAGAGGTGACCTATGTGGGCCCAGGTGCCACCACACCATGCCACTGAGACCCCTGCTGCTTCCTTTGCACGTGCTTCTGCCACCACCAGATAGTGACAGCAGCTGTTTTTCACAAGCTTGTTACAGTAAGTGCTCACTAAACCCCCATTCCTTCATCTAGAGGAGATGCCTTCAGGGTGGTTATCACTCACCCTGCTTTGGGGATGTCACTGAGTCTTCCGAACCCACCTCACATCCTGTTGCTGGGAAGGGCTGAGCAGGAGGCTAACCTGGGAAGAGGCTTGTCTGTTTCCTGAAGGAGGGACCTGGCAGCTGACCTTTCATCTTGTCCATGCCCTCCTGGCTTGAATACCCCTAGCTGTGTGTGTGTGTGTGTGTGTGTGTGTGTGTGTGTGTGTGTGTGTGTGTGTGTGCATGTGTGTATGTGAGTGAGTGTGTGTTCAGGGTCAGGGACCAATAGGGCCTTTGGGGTGGAGTCCATGCAGGGCTCATGGGACCACACAGTGCTCAGCATCAGGCTTCAGAGGAAGAATACATGTGTCTCCTTCCCCTTGCTCCCCCATGCCCTCCGCTCACTGGAGAAAAGGGGCAAGTGTGGTTCTAGCAATATGCTCTGCACCTTGCCCACAGCTCCTCCCAGTCCTCTCCCACACGTGAGTCTCCAGGGATGGACTGTGCACCAATTCCCCACCCTGACCCCCAAGCCCTCTGCTTACTGCACTGGGGTTGGGCAGGTTTCACCCTAAGCGTCTCTCCATACAGGAGTCTCAAAACCTGGCAGGTCTTCTATGCAGACAAGAAGACTTTTCAAAGATATGTTTCCTCTCCTCTGGAGACTTTCCAATGGGCCTGACCCAGACAACATAGCTCTAGTTCCCTTCTAGAATGTCCTCTTTCAGAGTAACTTAACAACCAGTGCTCCCCAGACAGGATCTCACTATAGTCTCCTAGTTCTCTGTCTGCTTTGAACCTCAGAAGCACCATGCTCCAGCCATTGCACCCCCTGATGGCCACGAGAACCAGATGGATCAGAGCTGGGTTTCGAAAGGACAGGCAAGGCCACCCACACCTCTGCAAAGCCTGAGGCCTCCTCAGTTCAGGCTCTGCCAGCTGGAGGCAGACACTGGTGATAAGGACAGCCCAGCCCAGGAAACTGCCACCTGGTAGAGGACACCATCCTTTCCACACTTTCTCACCTCCACACAAAGCATATGGGATATTTGCTGAGAAAATAGTATGCCAACCCTGCACTGTCTTAGCACATGTTAATTACAGTCACCAGGGATAGAGGCCACTCAACGTCAGCTGTTGGCTCTTACTTTTTTTTTTTTAAAGAATTAAAACAATTTATTCTTTGAAAATTTAATCCATGTGTGTGATGCATCTTGAACATATCCAACCTCTAATTCATGCTTCCTAGTTGCAACCCACCCAGAATGCCCAAACGCACTCCCTCCCACCTTCATGCCCTCTTTTTCTTTCTTTTAAATGACTCCGTGAGTCTAATTAGAGCTGCCCCACGTGTGCATGAGTGTGGGGCCACTGTCAGAGGGAGCAGGGGCAATCGTTTGAAGAGAAACGATTCCCAGTGGCCACCAACTATAACAGCTCCACGTGAGCCCCTCCCCCAGCTATGCCAGACTGGGGACTGGCCTGGTCCTGTGCAGGCCTTGTGCAGACCACCACAGCTGCTGTGAGTTCATGACTGCCACGTCATGTCTACAAGACAGTATTTCACAGCATTCCTCCTCACTCTGTGGCTCTTATGTTCTTCTTACCTCCTCTTCCAAGATGTTCGCCGAGCCCTGGTGTGTGTGTGTGTGTGTGTGTGTGTGTGTGTGTGTGTGTGTGATATAAGATGTCTCATTTAGTGCTGAACGTTCGATAGTCACATATTCTCAACCCTCTGAACAGTCTCTGCATTGCTATCCGCTGCAAAAGAAGAGGCATAAATATTTAGAAGAAAATTAGAACGACAACCCCCCAAAAGGGCGAGTGATAACCACCTTGCAAGTATTTTGACAATGTGTCCGTTTAGAGAAGCAACAGTAGTAGGTTCTGCCCTAGGACTTACGACCTCCCCCAACCCTGAGCTTCGGGCCAGGATTACATTACCAGACATGGATCCCCTTCTGGGGAGCAGGCCTCAAATTCAGTTGAAAGTGGTCGGTTGCCTCCATGACAGTCATGCCATTATTGAACCAGTGGGCACGTCTTTCCAGGCAGGTCAGCAGTACAGCCTGCAGAGTTCACTGCTGGGTAAGTACTTTGATGAGCTTTCTCCCTCAGTGGCCTTTGCAGTACCTTCTAGTACTACGAAAGCTAGCCACCAGGGAGGAAGTTTGCAGTTCCAATTGGATTTCTCCATGTACTGCAACAAAGCATGTCGTGTCTTCAGCAATAGGGTCTTATCATTTATTATGCTGGGCGTCCAAGGACAATGGCAATAGCCCATGTTGTTTTAGGGGCCTCTGGGCACATGGTGGCTCTTAACAGCACCTTTGCTTCTCATAGCCATGAGGTAAAAGTGGGGAGCAGGGATGGCTCATGAACAGAGCAGGCCAGCTAGAGACTGTAGTTCTCAGTGCAAGAACCAGGAGCCAACTCCATACCTTAAGCCAGAGGAGTTGTGTGCTATTGGAGTGGGGCTGGGGAAGGTGCAGACAGAGTATCCTTAACTTGGCCGACACTGAGTCCTCTCTGCAGTTCTTAACCCCTTCTCTGAATGCTCCACAGGGCCAAGATGAGATAGCAGTTGCTGCCTGTGGTGCGAGGTGTGAGTCCACACACAGAGTCAGTGTAAGGACAAGTGGACAAATCACAGCTTTCATTAGCGACCTCTGTGCACGTCCCCAGAGCAGTGCCATGCTGGCTCAGCACCGGATCATATGGAGTCCTGGGAACAGAAGCTGTCCCTAGTCAGACCTTTGAAGATGGGGAGTCTGCAGAAGGTTCACTTATGCCTTGATCCTCTCCACATGGGGCAGGGGCAGCTTGCTGCCCTTAGTTATCCAGAATTCTGGTCAGCAAAGAGAGCAGCTGGGAGAGAGGGAGGGAGCAGGGCACAGAGAGCAAGGGAGCAGGGAGAGGAACAGAGGGAAGAGAAGAGAGAGCTGATGGGAAGAGAGAGCTGATGGGAAGACAGGCTGTGAACAACTGCCCCATAATTAACTTTTACTGACATTATGTTAAAAATCTACAATTTTACAGATGCAGAGAACAATACAAGAGTCTCTCTGTCTCTATCTGTCTGTCTGTCTCTATACACACACGGTAGGGGGAGGGGAGGAGAACCATTTTTCCCAAACCATTAAAGCATAAATTGGAGCCCTGTGCCCTTAGACATTCCAGTGTCCAGTTCCTGAGATCATGAGCCATTTCTCACATAATTGTCATGCATGTATGTCATGCAAGTATCAAAACCAGTTAATAGTTTTCACTTATACACAGGATATTCAAATTTCTTGTGTAGGCCCATCGTGGCTATTACAGACTATTTTTTCTGAGTGTAGGAAATAACCCAGCACCACCATTGCATCTAATATGTGTTTATCTTTAGTCTCCTTTATTCTAAAACCGTCCGTCAGCCTTCCTCCGGGTTTCTGGTCCCGAATGGTTTGGGGAATGTTCAAGTAGTTAGTTTAGGTGGTGTTCTACTTGTGTTCATCCCGCTATTCTTCAAGATGACATCTAGGGCACCCCTCATGCAGGTATCCCCTGGGAGTAAGGTCTCTTCCTCAGTGTGCTACCTCGGGTGGCAGATACTGTCTTCAAGAAATGGGTGGAAAATCCCTTCATGTTTTCTTCTGCATTTACCCCACCCGACACTCTTCACTTCTTCCTGTATATGGGAAATTCCATCTGGAAATATATATATATTTTCATCCTGACAAACCTTCTTTAACGTTTCTTATACTGCAGGTGATGAATTCCCTCAATTTACATTTATCTGAAAATATCTTTTCTCCCTTTCATTCTGAAAAATATTTTCACTGAATATAGAATTCCGGATCAACAGGTTTTTTTTTTAATGCTATATTTTCTGTCTCCTGTCACGTCTAATAAGAAACTAGACATCATCTGTACTGTTATTCTCACACAGTCAACAAGTCTGATTTGAAGGACCAGCACCGGCTTAGAATCATTGGTTCTCGGCAGTTTGATTATATCTTACTGTTCTAATTAGCATCTCCGTTGCTGTGATAAAACACTGACCCAAAGCAACTTGGATGAGGAAAGAGTTTATTTCAGCTTATACTTCCAGATCACAGTCTATCATTGATGGAAGCCAGGGCAGGAACTCAAGGCAGGGGCTGAAGCAGAGACCATGGAGGAGTGCTGCTTACTGGCTTGCTTCCTCTGGCTCACTCACACCTTTCTCCTTGTTGTTCCCTGCCTGTCTCCCTGCCCCCATGACTTCTGAGGGCTGAGGTGCAGCTGGGGGCTTAAGATATGTGAGCCCACACCTCAGCCCTGGGCTTGCTCTGCTGTTGGAGGAGCTTCAGGACAGAGGTGTGAGCCTAAGGTGAGAGCTGACAATGAGGTGAGGCTGGAGAAGGTGGTTGTTGCTAAACAGATGAGGTAGTGGGTAACGAAGTGCTGTGGGGTGACATAATGCTGGCCCATAAAAGGTAGAGCGGTGAGCCAGCTCAGCACCCCACCTTTTACTGGAGAGAGAGTCAGAGAAGCCTTGGGAATCCTGACCCAGGGCTCCAGGCACTGGCTGCCAGCTACACCAACACTGTGTCGGAGCTGCTCCCGGGAGCCATAGGGCTTTCAGGCTGAGCTACACCCACAGTGCAGGCTTCTGAGGAGCACAGATGCTGACCGTCTACCTTGCTGAGTGTTGGTAGATATCAGTATGGCTGGGAAGTAGGGACCGCAGTCTCTGATGAAAGCCTGGAACCCCTCCTTTATGGATCAGTCTGAGTCTCTTCTGTATCTAGGACAATTGAGGCGAGAGTCACCCCAGGCTCCCAGCAGCTGGGGGCCGAGTACAGCTTGGGAAAGCTACTAATGGACTGATGCTGGCTGCTACTCTGCAGCGGCTTCCTCTTCCTACCTCCTGCTTGATGTATAGCCTCTCCAGCACTGCACCACGCAGGCTGCAAGACCTAGGCTCAATGAGGAGGCATGCACAAGGCCACAGAACTGCGGGGTTGGAGACAGGATTTGAACCCATATCCCTTTGTCGCCTGGACTTGGTAGTGAGGCTGCCAACTGCCATGGATTCTGAACCTGGGGATCACCCCGTGTGGCCTTTGTCCTGGTCCTGCTGCTCAGCACTGGCATCTTAGCTATCTTGTCTTCCCTGAGCCTCCTCCGGGGCCCTGACTTCCTCTGCCGTCACGCAGGCGCAGGCGTCAGGGCTGGACAAGGGCCTGCAACTCCAGACAACTCACAGCAACAGTGCTGAGGGACTAAAGCAAGGGAGTGTCCCCAAGGCCTGTGGAGTGGCAGCTCTCCCCGGTCCTGCATGCGTACACAAGCATGCCCATGCGCATTTGTTTACAAGACATGCATACACACGGTCACATATGCACACACACATCACGTACATACGCACATGCACGTAAGCACACATACCCATATACATGTACATGTGAATGTTGACACATGTACACTCATGAGGCATGTGATATACACACATACACGAGGCATTTGTGCACCCACATAAGCACAAATACGTTACATACATTTGCACGTACATGCACACAGCCAGAGTTACAGAGTGTGCTAGCGGTTCTCTGTCCCATGCTATCTTTCTGTCCTCTCAGCTGACCAGAAGCAGCTTCCCGTGTTTTCCCATGTCTCCACAAGCCTCTGAGGGGAGAAGGCCCACTCCAACCCTCTGACCACCCTTGGCTGACACACTAGCCTGATCGCCATTGTCCAGCCTCGCTTCCCTGTCCTGGCGCTCTTTCTTCCTCTACACCGAGGTTCAGAGTCCTGCACATCCCACCTGGGCGTCTCTCAGGAGCTTCCCGTCTCCCTCAAGGCTAGCAGCGACAGTACCCTGTACCCTGTACCCTGCTCCCTAGAGGACCTGGCCCTCCCCCACTTCTCCAACACCTCTCCACCACACCCTACACTCGGGGACACTTCTCTGCCCCTTGGGGACAACAGCTCACCCCATTTCAGCCTTGACGCTTGGTGTGCCCGGGATGCCCCTCTCAGATCTGTGTGCCCTGGCTCACTCACTCCCTTTCTTACCAGGGGTTTTGAGCCCCAATGGCCACACATCATGCACTTGTGCACGTGCACACACACACACACACACACACACACACACACACACACACACACAAGCACATGTATCCATATACATGCACACATGGTCGCTGCCTCAGTTGGTCTCTCCTGATAAGTTCTGTCCCATCTACATATTTTACACCAGGCCCTTCGGAGTCCTTGCCTCCGACTGTCCTCTCAGCCTCAGTCTTGAGTGCTCTGACAGGTCACTGCACACTGCTTGTGGCTCACACGAGCATCCAGCTGCTCTGAAAGCTGGGGGGGAAGCTGAGATAATGGTGTGTGAGGTCCACTGCCTGCTTCATGGCTTCTTCCTCTTCGCTGAGGCCGCACCTGGAGGAAGGGGTTGGAGCTCTCTGGGGATCACATCACCTCCCAGAGCTTCAACCCCTAACGCCGGCTCACTGGGGACAAGTCTCCCACACAGGGACTTGGGTCTCCTGGCATCCGGCAGCTGGAACACACGCCGTGAGCGTCACAGGGGAAGAGCCTCTGTCGGGGTCTCTGGAAATGAAGCACCATTCTCGAGGTAGCTACTAGGGCAGAGTCCACCCGTCTCTGAGCGAAGGGGGATAGACAGGGTCCCCAGTGAGCCTCCAAGCTAGGCAGCAGGTGGTCAGGGGAAAGGCTCCTTCTTCTCAGGGACATACCCGACCGTGGAAGCAAAGTGCATCGAGGAGGCCCAGCATCCTGATGGAATCAACGAAGTCCCTGAAATACTTCATTTTCTGACAGCTGTTCTCCCGAAATTTTGAAACTCAGCTGGATGTTAGAGCGCCAGCCCCTTCCCTGGGCTGAGAATGTCAGAGCCCATTGATCCGGGTAAAATATGCCAGGAGGAGAGCCCCTGATTGAGAAGCCTGCCTGATCAGCATCTCAATGCTTCTCTACATTGATTTTGGATACCAGGGTCCCTAATAAAGTGGAAATTTACAGTCTCACCACCAAAATTCCTTCCCAACTCCATCATCCGCTCAACAGATGGCACGTCTTCAGGGTAACTTTAATAACCCCCAAAATTAAATTAGTGAAAAATGGAGAATGCTTGTAATATTAAAAGTCATCCATGGCTTCAGGAAGCAGGTAAATTTTCATCCACAGAGGCAACTGAACATGAAAAGAAGTTGGAGATGAGGTGATTGCTGCGAAAGGAAGAGGCTTGTCTGTCTCTGCCCAACCCCTGCCAGCCTCTGTCAGTTCCTGCTTGACCCTGTCTGCCCATGCCTGTCCCACATAGGAGGCCATGCCAGCAGGACTCGGAGCAGTAAGCTGCAGTGGGAAGTGTTGCCTCCCATGATGGATCTCTTCCTGGTGGCTCTTGGAGCCTCTGGTGTGTAGACCAAGTCCATCTGGAGCGAAGAAAGAGATGTGCCCACTTTAGTGCAGACACCCCTCAGGTGGTCAACTGGGCAGCACAAACATACTTGGCCAGATGTGAAGGGCCAGGCAGGGTAGGGAGGCTCCTAGTACCATCCTTGTGAGACTAATCTACCATTACAAACTGGGAAAGGTACACTCGACCCAGGCCCATGCCTCTTGGGAGTCCAAACCTGGCTTGTTTTCCTGCCCACTTGGGGCCAGGGGCTGAGTTCAAGCCAGGCTGGAACCACATGGACCTGAGCGTCCACACACAGGGCACCTCAGGGCCAACATGAGTTCTCCTGATACCTGGTCACAGGCTCACATCCAACCACCTGCTGTGTCTCCAGAGGCTCCTCCCACTGAATAGCCTCAGCTCTTGTCAGCTTGGAGATCACTGCATAAAGGAAAGTCACCACAGACCTAGACACTGCACCTCTCTCATGGAGCTCAGAGAGCTCCCGCCATTATGGTGTGTGTTTGCTGAAACACTTGAGGACGGCACACATGTTCTACATACACTGGGTTTGAGGGCTGCATGTCCCCCCTACGGATGGCTTCCGTTGTCATAGGCTCCTCCCTCCGTTTTCATCTAGCTAGTGTGGGACTTCTGGCTGGCTCCATGTAAGTCAGCTAACTCATCTTAAAACTAGGCCCAGGCCTGGGGAGATGGCTCCGTCAGAAAAAAGCTTGCTGTGCAAGCCTGAGGACCTGAGATCGATCCCCCTGAACCTATGGAAAAAGCTGAGCATGATGGCGATGGAGGACGGGGAATAGGGTCCCCCGCCCTTGCCGCTGAGCTGGGTAGCTGCAGGCTGCCCAGATTCCATGCGTGGGAATTGCCTGCCATGGATTTTTCTCCATGCATGAGGGAGGGGTGCCTGCTTTATCTGCAGAAGCTCTTGGCTCAATATGGAGAGCAAAAACAGAGGCCAAGGCCAAGGGGGAAGGTGGCTATGGCCTCCCACCCGCTGCCCTTGTAGAACGCACCTCTACCACCGTGTGCTGCTGGGAACCTCAGAAGGGCCTCAGAGGGAGCTGGGTGCAGACCGGTAGAAATTCCTTGGTTTCTCCTTAGTTGTCTAAATACTTCCTGCTTCTTCCCCTCAGCTGTGACAGAGACAGTGTCCCCACACCCCAGGCCAACATGGAAATCAGCTCTGTTCCGCACATAGAAAATCCCTACTCATTCTGTGCAGATAATGAAGACAGGCAGCTCTAAACTGGGCCAGGCTACTCATTCCCTCCTTATCCACGGAACTCATTCCCCCATACACATTGATGATCCCTGTCAGCAGCTGTCCACTAAGCATTCAGGGGGACAGACCATGTTTAGCGAGCATTGCCAGATTGGTGTCCTTCCTCTGTGGCCCTTCCCAGAAGCTCAGAGAGCTTTTTAACTTCCTTCATCTGCTCCTCCCCTCCCCAAGACTGTTTTGACTTTCACACACAGGAAAGAGTACCTGGAAGAGATACAGAGGACTTGCACACAGATGCAGCTCTGCCACGACCGAACTGCATGCATGGCTACGGTCTGGCTGTGTGATCATGGTACCCAACTTCACTTGCATAAACCTGAGTAAAAGAGGAATTGACTTCTGCTCGTAGCGAGATGAATGGATCAGGCAGGCATGGAAGACCCTGGGATACACGCTGGAGTCAGCAGAGAGGACCCAAGACCAAGGAGGGATGGTCTGCAGGAAACACACAGCTGAACAAAACAAAACCTCAGACAGAGGCCCTGCTTCTTCTTCTCTCAGAGGCACAGAGGCCACTTGGTCCCAGGCACAGTGTGACCTAGGGCTGGCTCTGCTTCTCAGAGATTCCCTTGGTTATGTCTTGGTCACTGGGCTAGCTGTGTTTGGTGTTGCAATATGGCAGCTGGAAATCACCCTTTGGCCTCATGTCCCCTCCCTTCTCATCCAGGAAAAAACAAGTATACCATCACATCAGTTCCTACCCCAGACAATCTTCAGCTCTAAGGTTTACTCTGCTGCACCAGCTGTGTTGACGGGGTGGGGTGATCCTGTCACCCTGGCTCTTCAGTGGCAAGGGGGAGCAGACCCAGCAACTTCTGCTTATGAAGGCCTTAGCTCTCTCTCTCTCAACTTGTTCTATTTTTCTTCATGGGAATGCAGGGTACAGGCTGTCCCTCTATGGTACCAAACAAACAAACAAACAAACAAACAAACAAATAAACAATTCATTGTGTTTCTAAATGCCAGAAGCATAACTCTTGCCCCTTTCTTTGTCTACCACAATCAGCAAGATGCTCAGACCAGGGTGGCCTCACGCCTTGTCCCGCCTCCCCCTGCCCAGGTAAAGTTTGCTCATTTTTATCTGCAGGAGGATAAGTCCTTGCTGGGATGAACCCTGTATATCTTTCAGACTAGCACTGATCTGTTGTTGGTTGTTTTTTACTCTCTGGGCTCTTTTGGCTCTTTGGGGGGGGGCTGCCACCCAGCTTCCAAATAAATACACATGGAGACGTATTCTTACTTATGAATGCCCAGCCTTAGCTTGGCTTGTTGCTAGTCAGCTTTTCTTTAAATTATTCCATCTACCTTTTGCCTCTGGGCTTCTTCTTTCCTCCTCCTCTTCCTCCTCCTCCTCCTCCTCCTCCTCCTCCTCTTCCTCCTCCTCCTCTTCCTCCTCTTCCCTCCTCCTCTTCCTCCTCCTCCTCCTCCTCCTCCTCTTCCTCCTCCTCCTTTTCCTCCTCCTCCTCTTCCTCCTCTTCCTCCTCCTCTTCCTCCTCTTCCTCCTCCTCTTCCTCCTCCTCCTTTTGTTTTGTTTTCTGAGACAGGGTTTCTCACTGTAGTTTTGGTGCCTGTCCTGGATCTTGATCTGTAGACCAGGCTGGCCTCGAACTCACAGAGATCCACCTGGCTCTGCCTCCCGAGTGCTGGGATTAAAGGCGTGCACCACCACCACCTGGCTCTTTTTCTTTTCTTACTTCTGTATATTTTACTTTCACTTTTACTCCATGGCTGGCTGTGTGGCTGTGTGGCTGTGTGGCTGTGTGGCTGTGTGGCTGTGTGGCTGTGTGGCTGTGTGGCTGTGTGGCTGTGTGGCTGTGTGGCTGTGTGGCTGTGTGGCTGGTCCCTAGCATCCTCCTCTCCTTGTTCTCTCATTCCTTCTTCTTTTTTGCTCAGGTTTCTCCTTCTATTTATTCTCTCTGCCTGCCAGCCCCTCCTATCCTCTCTCCTGCCTTGCTATTGGCCATTTAGCGCTTTATTAGAGCATCAGGTGTTTTAGACAGGCACAGTAACACAGCTTCACAGAGTTAAACAAATGCAACACAAAGGAATGCAACACATCTTTGCATCATTAAACAAATGCCCCACAGCATAAACAAATATAACACATTTTAAAGTAATATTCTACACTGATCCATAAATCCACTGGATCTATACTGGCATATGGGATGGGGACATAGAGCATCCTGGTCCCTTGCCAGGGTCTGCTCAGTCTGTGGTGTCTGAGGATGCTGGGCATCCTTGGGTGTAGTCTGTTGAGCTCTGGGCAACTTTATTTATGATGGAGAGTGGCAGAGGGAGGCCACTGATTGGTTCACGTCTTTATTCCAAGAACATTCTTCTACTTGCCTGGGTGACATCGCTGATACCTCTCTAGAGCAGAAAAATATCTCCACTGGCTATGGGTGCTGGGGAGGGACATAGACTTCCCAGGACTTCCCATGACAGCCAATGTGGCTTCTGTGATACAATTTAGCTCAAAAAGTCCTGCCCTACTGTCCCTCTGCTAATAAAGGGGTTCAGCCACCACCCATCACAGGACTAAGAGAATTCTGCATTGCTGCCCTGGGTCAGTGACTTGATTCTGTCCAATGAAGGGCAGGGATTTGGAGATTCTTTAGCTGCCACTGGCAGCATTGAGCTCTTCTGAGGTGATGTCCTTGGAGGACATCCTTGTTACCTGTGGCAATCACATTGCTGTAGCTCCGTCTCCTTTATCGGCATCCTTGCTGGCCTCTTTCTTCAGCTTGAATGGCTGAAGTTATAGGTTAGTTGTGCTCAGGCTTCTTGCTGGTGATCGTCCTCTCTCCAGGGGCCAGCCTTCAACAGGCAGTAGCTCACATTAGACCCTGGCAGCAGGGGGATGGAGGGCAGAAGAAGCCCCTTTTGATTCTATACAGAACCCAGCAGAAAGCCGCACTCACAACCACAGCTGCTTGGTGACAGTCAGATACCCCACAAGGTTCCTTCTCACCAGCGGTCCTCCTTTCCCAGGACCTGGCCACCTCACCTCACCCCCATTTCTAAGGCAGCTAGGGACAGTGCCTCTATTTGAGTATTCTCTTGCTTCGTGATAGATTGCAAGTTGCTAGTTGCTATCCTGCTGGGTTGCTTGGCTGCTACTAAAGAGACAGGGTATTTACCCCAGGACCCTCCAGATGTTCTGGAGCCTCTAAGCAAAGCCATGTCAGGCCCAGCCCTGCACAACAAACACAGAATTCCAGAAGCGCTGAGCCAGCCTCCTCCCTCCTTCTCCCAGCATCACCAGCAGCCAGGGATGTATTGTGACATTGCTAACACCCCACAGACAGCCACATGAAAACACTCATTAGCATGTTCGAGAGGTTTCATCTTGTCACGCTGTGAATCTGCTCTCTGCATCCCTACCCAGGCAAGTGAAGACTGGCTCAGGGATGTGCTGCAGGTCAGCCAGGGAACCAAGACTCAGGGGGCACCTTATTCCCTTGCTCATCAGGGCCAGAGCTTGGAGGGTCTGTTTGTCCAGAGCCACGGGAGTGCTAAGGGGCGTTTTGGAAGATGCCCTGCCTAGCCAGGAGTTGTTGGAAGGGACAGAGGCACAGGAGGACAGTGTCTCTCACCAGACAGTCCTGCCACCAGCTCCAGCGTGCATACTGTCCCAGAGATGTGTGAGATGAGATGTGATATATCTGCAGGTCTCAGGCCACATACTGAGAAGCAAGGACTCAGAAGCAATCCTACTCCGGGGCCTGGAACGTGAGGATAGGAACAAAATATTCTGCAGAAATGACCAGGTCCCATGTGTCTCCCAGCTGGGCCAGGGTCCAGTGAGTTTTGGAGATTCTGAATTTTCCTGCCCCGCTGTGTAGACCCATTCAGGCTGAGTGTCCCAGAGAGTCTCCAAGGACAGGGATGAAGGGCTAGCTGCAGAGGAGCATCGGAAGTCCTCCAGGCTCAACTCAACTTTCTCCCTCTGAGAAGGATGATCCTTCTGCCTCTATTTCTATCTGACTCTGCTATGGGACCAATCAGCATGCCACCCCCAACCATCAGCAATGGCCCAGTTCCCCACTGTCAGTCAGGGCTTCGGGGAGCAGAGGGGCTATCCCTGGTATGAGATAGGTCACCCCTGAAGGGTGGGTGGACATGTGGGAAGCCTGGGTTCTGTGTGTGCTCTTGGCCAAACTTGCCTAACTAAAGGGGGAAATAACAGGAAGTCTGAGGAGGAAGGGCTGCCTGCTGGGTAGAGTCCGCATCCCAAGGCCTCTCCTGGCTGGGGATTGCTGAGTGCTTAATTTTAGTTGTGTGACCAGGTGGGGGCCAGGGCCCCAGACCCACACCTGGGAGCCTTATCACAGCCTCCTTGCTGGCCAGTCCCTCACTCCTTCTTCCTCACAGTCCTTCACAGGTGCTGAGCCAGCCGGGAGCACCTGTAAGCCTGAAGCCCTGGTAGAGAAGACCCAGTGTCTGCCCTGCTCCCCAACCCCAGACAAATGGGCTGCCTCCTGGCAGGAACAACAGATCTGTCTCCCGCTGAGCGCCACACACAAACCCATTTTCATCCAGGTTCTGAGATCCATCTCCTCTATCTCCTAAATTTATAGATGGCTGCCACGCATGCCCTCCAGAGGAGATGCGTTAGAGACCATAAAGACGGCGCCAGCTCCAGACAAATGCTGGCTTGTGATTTAAAGCGAAAATGTAGGCTTGTAGGCAGATACGCTGGGAAAGCGGTAGAGCCCCAGGGAAAGATGTTTTGGCCTATTGGGCCCTCAGGGCTCCCCAGTTCACTGCCTGGCTTCTTGGGTCCAGACTTTGGCCTCTTGTTACAGGTAGCAAAAGACCCAAGGGGAAGCTTTCAAAAGACAAAGACGTGGAGCTGGGCTGTCTGGGGAGGCTCTAGGCCCCGGGAGTCTGTATCCAGCTTATAGAAACCTCCGTGTCTCAGCTTCCCTGGATAGCTGATCATGACTCAGGAAGAGAAACACCCTGCCCAGATGCCCAGGACTTGACACAGTCCTTCCCAGGACCTGGCATCTGAATGACTGCTGCATTTCTGAGCTACCCTCTCTGGAATGCAAGCACCCATTTCCTCCTTGAGATGCCCACAGAGAACACCATGTTTCCAACAGAATTTGGGATTTACCCCCTCTCCCTCCTGTCCAGGCCACTCAGAACTCTGGAACACACCAAAGTCTCTGGGTGTGTCCTCTTTGCTTACTTCCTTCTGCGAAGCTGCTGATGTCTAGGGCATTCCATGGACCCTTGGCCACGCTACCCTGGCTATCCAGAGGAGGTGCCGCCTAGAGAACAGGTACAGCAGCTCCTACCGGCGTGCCTTGAGTAGAGAGAGTAGGGCGGTGGGCAGTGCCTCCTCTGTCCTGGACCACCTCACCTCCAACATGTCCCCTGCAGCCCTGGCCTCTCAGTCCTTTCCCAGCTCTTGAGTGCTTCACTGAGTTCAGGGAAAGTTGCCCTGAGCACCGGGGAGGGGTCAGCTGAAGCCAGCTGTGATAGTGCAGCGTGACAGCATTTGAGGACAAGGATCTCCCATTTACCTTGGGACGTACAGAAGTTGTGCCGTACAGCACAGAGGGACAAGCCTACATGCCATCTCCCCCAGAGGACTGAAGTGGCTCATCTTCTGCTACTCAGAATAAGCTGCTCATTGGCCTGCTTACAAGGGGCTTCGTCAGAGAGAGCGTATGTCACAAGGGCGGCTCATCTGCTTCTCCTAAATCTGTGCCCCACCCACACAATATGGAAGTATGTATTCCTGTTGGTATGAGTTAACATGCATGTGTATGCGGTATATGTGCATGTGCAGGCCAGAAAATAACATCCAGTGTCTTCCTCAATCACTCTCCGCCTCATTTTTTGAGACAGGGTCTCTCAATGAACCTGGAGTTTATTGATCTGGCTGGACTGCTTGATCAATAAACTCCAGGGGTGCTTCCATCTCTCTGTTTCCACTTGGGAACAGGGGTTACAGACATACATAGCTGTTGGGCAGAACCCTATGTCCCCTAGGAGGAAGGTCAATCCAGAGATCAAGAGAGGGGCCCTAAAGTCAGAACTCACCCTTTAAAAACTGTCTGGGCTGGAGATGTGGCTCAGTTGGCAGAGTGCTTGCCTAGCATCCAGGAAGTCCTGGGTTCTATCACCGCACCCTATGCATTCTATGACTTGCCTGCAGAGGTCAAAGGACAACCCAAGGGAGTCCTGGGGGTTGAACTCATGTTGCTGACTGACATTGCAAGTGAGGGTCACACTGCAAGGCACTGACCACAGGAAGGGTCAAAATGCCAGCTTGGAAGCGTATCTTCTGAGTGCGTATGGCTTTTATACCATTCTAAAGCTGAATAATCGTGCTGTTGAGCCCATGTGACATGGAGGAGGTCAGTACCACAGGCAGTCTCAGACTCTCATGGCCATATGTCCCATTCCTCCCTTCCTGTCCCCATGTTGACACATTTCCATCTTCCATATGTTGTAAACCCCACAAGGCACTATTAGGGAATTTGCTGCGAACAGACAGTTGCATTTTAAAGATGTAGATGAAAGTGTGAGTAACTGCGTATTCTCCGCTTCGGTCAGAAACCTTTAGCCCAGACCTGAGTCTCCTCTTTGCACCGTTTCCTTCCCACATAGAGGATCTTCCTCAGCACACCTGCCATCATTCTTCCAATTACGAGTGTCTGCTGAGCACCGCAAGCTCCATTCTTTACAGAAAATACGTCCTCTGCCGGGGCTCTCAGCTGCCAGTGGGATCTTTCTCGCGCAGTGCCGGGGAGCTGTCCTTCCATGCTCTTACAGCTTGCCTGTTTCGAAGTCCGACATCCTTAATTTTGTTCCTCTGTGTGCCCCAGCAGCTTGCAGCCCTTACGGCGGGCTGGGGGCAGCTTGCACAAGCTGTGCTTTGTGTCATTTTTTCTGTTAATCCATCCGAGACCGTGGTGAGATTTTAAAATCTGTGGGGTTATAGTTTTCATCTGATATAGAGATTTTTTCAGTTATTTCTTCAAATAGTTTTTTTTTTTTTTTTTTACCTCTATTCCCTTCATTCTGAGACCCAAGGCCTGAGTGTTAGATGTTGGAGAATTAGCTAGCTTTTCTGGGCCTTTCTCTCTGTGCTGTGTTTTGCAAGATGGGTCCCAGTATGTCTGTGTGCTTACTGATACTGATCTTTGCTTCTGTCCCATGTAACCAACCTTCTGTTGTTGTATTTTTGGTGACACATGCTGTGTTTCATATTTGGTCTGCTTTGCCTCTTATTAACTATTTTCTTTTCCCTGGCGGTGCTGGGAATTGAACCCAGCACCTTGTGCATGCTAGACAAGTGCTCTATCACTGAGCTACACACCCATCCCCTCTCCAGCTTGCATTTCTCCTGTTCCTATTCTGCTCAGATTTTGGAACACCTGGTTCCCTGTTAACAGTCATGTCTCCTGCTTCTCAATCAAGTTATATGAGATCACCGAACCTTTGAAGTCTTTATTAATCTTTCTGCATTTACTTATCTATTGTGTTATATGTGTGTATGTGTCGGGGCGGGGGAGGTGTATGTGTTCTACAATGTACATGTGTGGTGGTCAAACAACTACTTTCAGGAGTCATCTCTCCCCTTGTACAATTTGAGTCCTGGGTATTGAATTCACATTGCTAGAATCTTTCTTGAAGCGTTTTACGGCGGGTGTAGGGCCAATGGTATTCTTCACTCTAGGACTGGGGTGCCACTCTCTGCCCAGTGCTAGCTGCCTGAGCCATGGAGACCTCTATTGTTTTCCACTGTGGGAGCTGGATACTGTGTAACCCCTGATTCCCAGTGATTTTGTCCTTGTCTTCGCGCCATTTGTACCATATATGTTGATGTGTGGCCAGCCAAGCACCAGGGTACCTGACAGTCTGATTTGCGCTTTGGAAAGTGTCCTTTATGTTCATTGTTCATCCTGACCACCCACCCACACTCATTTATTCATTCATTGCCTCTGGGGATCTTCTCTGCTCCCCAACACTCACCACAGCACTGACTGGGGTGCAGCCAGTAGTGTCCTATCCTGTCACACCCAGTATGTGAGCCATGGAAATCAGAAATCATCTCATCCAACCCTCACTCTAGATCAGTGGTTCTTGACCTGTGGGTCGTGACTCCTTTGGGAGTCTCATATCAGATATCCTGTATATCAGCTATCTACACTGTGATTCATAACAATAGCAAAATTACAGCTATGAGGTAGCAATGAAATAATTTTATGGTTGGGGGTCACCACAACATGAGGAGCTGTATTAAAGGGTCACAGCATTAGGAAGGTTGAGAACCACTGCTCTAGATAGACAGGGATACTGAAGCCCAGAAAGAGGAAGGGATGTACCTGAGGTTTCCTCATGAGTCTGCAGCAGACTTGAACTCAGTCCACACCTTCCCTCTTGGGAGCTACTCACCTTCTGAGGTAGACTCTGACCTGGCCCATCTTCCTGGCTCTGCAGAATTCCAAGGTTGAGCAGTTTGTGAACATCAGAGATTTGTCCTCTGTCCGTTCTGAAGACTGGAAGGCCACAGTTAAAGCAGCAGCGGGGCTTGTATCTGGGAGGAGGATGCTCTCTGCTGCCGGGATGGGGGCCTCATGGCCCATTCTTTTGGCGGAGTGAATGTTGTATCTTTACAGGGCAGAAATCGGAAGGTGGAAAGGGATGAGGCCAGCCAATCTTTCACAGTGGTTCATTCTGTCTCAAAGACAGAGACCTTGCGACACTTTCTAGACACACTTCCAAATCAAGTGCTACATGATCTCAGGGGTGTCTCTGCTAGGTAGGGGAATCGGCACAGACTGCCCGCATATCCTGCTGCCCAGGGACATAGCCCTTATCTCTGTTGGACTTGGGGCTAGTGGTAGGCAGGGACCTTAGGCCTGTCCCTTCACCAGAGTTGGCACTCATGTTTCATGGGATCCAGGGGGGCCTCAGCTGAATTCTGTGGGTTAGGAGACCAGCCTCTAGTTCTTAGAGTTGGATCAAACCCCCACATAAATCTTAATGTCCCAGATGTTGACCATATTGAATACACACCAGAATAGCTTCCTCGCCCATGGAGGCCAGTGGCCTGGGATACTGCTCCAGGTCACCTCACAAAGACCACCTCATGGCTCTTATAGAAGTCATCTGTGTTGAATAAACAGGGGACACATATATCCAGGGTCCTAAGTCTCCTCCCAGCAACTAATAGTTGTACCCTTCATGTACCTATAGCCTGCCACTGCTGGAAAGGGCTCAGGAAAGACCCATGGTTGCAGTGATGTCCTTGTTCCTCATGGTCCTCTCAGGTCCTCTCTCATCAGAATTCCTCTGCCAGGTTCTGTTCCCCTGGAGGACTGAGGACCAGTTGCCCTGCACACATCCAATTTGTGTCTGGGCCACAAGGCAGAGTGACCAGCCTGCTTACACACTCACTGGACACCAGTGCCAAAAGGTGCTGGCCTCTGGCCTCCCGGGAACCTGCTCTTCATCCCTTGGTGGCCTCTAGGCTGCATTCCAGACCCTCCAGTAAGCTAACGCCCATGCAAACCTCATTCCTAATTAAATTCTCTCTTCTGTAAAAAGACTCCCGTTGATTTCTTTTCGCTCCCGTTGCTTATTTTTTTAATGCTTACATTTTTCCGAGGACTACTTGTTGAAAATGAACTGAAACTAGACCAGTGAACACACGGGCTCCCAGTGAGAGCACCCAGTGGGAGCCCTGCCCTGCAAGCTCCTGTGTCCCTGTCTATGCGGTAGGGAAGTGATGGTGGTGGCTCTCAGGGTTGCTGAGTTTGAGAGACACTGGACATAAGCTTCTCTATGAGGATGCACCTGGGCCAGTGAGATGGAGCAGCGTCTGGTTGCCATGGTAATGCTGCCAGCATTCCCATCTTTTGCAGAAGTGGGTCACACGCTTGCCTCCTCCACAGTTTTGAACTTCTGTAAAATAATGACGATGATATCCAAGTGCACGCTGGCTTGCTGCTGTGAACTCTTCCTCTTGGCCACTTTCTGAGCAGTGTGTCGCCGTAATGAGCCACCGGTCAGAGGAAGGGGGGCCTGAGGAAGGACGGTTTGTCCACTTAGGGTGCCAATTTATCTCTGTATTCCAAAGTCAGCCACAGTCTGTGATGAAAGATGAAACGGCTGCATACATAGTCACGGGAAGTCCTCCTGTAGGTCTGACTTTTGCCTCACTATGACGCGTGACGAATAGGTCTATAGACCTTACCACAGTGAGACTCAGTCCAGGTCATCATCAAGGTCTCCACGTATGCCTTGGGCCCAGACTAGTGAGGGCACTACTGTTCATTCACACCCTAGAATGGAACAACATTTTCGAGGCCCAAGATTCGTAAATGTAGCAGTCTTCATAAGAGAGGAGAGTAGGCCACTTTCCCGTGGCTTTGAAGATGTCGGAAAACCAGAAGAAAGGACACTGCAGTTTACTGGGGTCTGGGGTGGGGAAGAATGGGGGACACACAGAGGACTTCTCTCAGCCTCCAATGCTGGGGAACTCGGCTGGTCAGCTCAGGGTGGAACCTGCGGAGGGGAGGACAGAGGCAGCGCAGGACCCCTGAGTTCTGGTGTGTTGGCAACTAGCATATGGATGGCATTTCCCAGCCCCCCTTGCACTAATGGGTAGGCAGATGATTGGCACTGACCAGGGAGACGAGCGTGAATGTCATACTGGCCCTTGGGAACCGCGCCCCAAACCCAGCCCATCAGTAGCCTCTACCTCCTTTTTGTCCCATCCTGTGTCCTGCTGCTTGGAACTGGCATGTGAGGGCTGGAGCCCCTGGCCACAGGATGACCGAATATAGGTGTTGCAAGCTCTGAGCCCGGAAGCTGAGACTCCGGACTGTGCCTGGGCTGTGCACAGCCCATGGAGAGTCTCTGTGGATATAACGCGGCATCTGAGGGTTGAGGAGAGAACAGCTGAGTGTCTGGAGAGGAGATCTGAGCACAGGCTTGGCACTCAGGGCTGGGCCTGGCTGGGATGGGGAGGAAAGCTGGGAGAGAGGGAAGCAGGGTGGTGGGCAGGTGGGGGTGGGTCTGCCACCTGTGTGCTCTGACACCCCCTCTCTTCCTTGAACATCCATCCTCAGGCCAGAGCGTCACGCTGGGCTTTGCTTCTGTCTGCCATGTTCACACAAATCCGAGGGTGATTCTCCTAGAAAGGAGCACACAGTGTCCTGTCAGGAATGGTTTGATGGTTCACATCTGTAGCCTACCTAGCACACAGGAGACCCAGCATTCCAGCTAGCCTGACCCTGTTCCTGAGGAGACAGCTGATTTGGGTGTGTGTGGGGGGTCATCTTCCTGCCGGACCCCAGGTCCAGCTCAGACCGTCATAGCCTTACATTAAAAGTTAGTGTGTTCATGCAGGCCCTCAAGGCAATGGGAGGAGCCCTCAGCGAAGACCATACTGTACGAGGCTGGCTGCGGCGGGGCACAGCGAGTCTGTGGTACCTTGGCCCCCTCCTCTCAAGCTTCTGACTGAAATGCCTCATCCCCAGGAGTGGGGGGCAGTCCAGGCCTGGCAAAGGAAGTGGTAAACAGAGAACTACAGAAGAAGGGGAGAGATGAGGGAAAGGCGTAGGAGTCAAGACTCCTTTACACTAGTGCCTAGAAGGGGTCTGGAAAGATGCATACTTCTCTGAGCCCCCAGGGGTCCTGTGCCATTGGGAGGACAGAGGACCCTGCCTGGCATGCAAGCTGAGATCAGAAGACTTTGGTGCCTCCTCCAACTGTGTTTCTTGTCTGAATGTGACCCATATGCCCCAACCTTGGGCTCCGTGGGGGATGGGATGGGCCTGGGTCACCCTTACGCCCACCCTGTAAAGCTTGGTTCCAGAACAGGTGTTACTAGGCAGTGTGTTCCAATTCAAATGCTGTAGCCTGCTCAGATGGGGCTTGCATCTTAGTTTTTCTCGCCTGCCTGCCCCAGATCCTTGAATTCACTTCCTTCATTGGCAAGGCCACTCTGCAGCATCCAGATTCTAAGGAAGGAGTTTGGAGGAGGAAGGCTGTCTAACTGGCCACTGACGGCAGGGCAAACCACCTCTTGGGTTCTGTCACTTCCTTGGTGGCTGCAGGGGGCCTCCTGGTCCTCTGGAGTATGAGGGCTGCCCTGTTGTCCCTAGACTCCCCAAGATAGCTCTGTGGACCAGGTTCCGTCCACGTGTTCCTCTGACTCATGGTCTCTGAGCCCTCGGAGCATCACAGAGTTTTTTTCCACTGCCGCCTCCTGCGGAGGCCTCTCCCTCTTGGTAACTTAATTAGCTCTCTGTTTCCTAAACAGGGAAGCGTGACTCAGCACTATTGCTCCATCTATAGTTGTCACTTGCCCCCACCCCAGGTGTCTTGTAGCCCAGTCCTTGGGGAAATTAGATCATGAGGTTAGGGAGGGTTTTTCAGGTGGCTATAGCCTTGTCCAGGCCACATCCAGGATGCTCTATGGGGCCTGTCACAGAGGGCCCGAGGCCCCTCCCTCATCTGTCCCTCCTGCCTCCAGTGGTAACCTTCATCTACACAGTTGGTGGAAGTTTAACAAAACAAACAAAACAAAACAAAAACAAGGTCACCACCATCCTATCGATTCCCCTCGGGCACCAGAGCTGACCGGTCCCATGGAGCTGCTCTCAGCTGAGTGTCAAGGGCAACTGTCCCTCTTCCCTCCCAGGAGCAAAGAGCGACTGGGACCCTGTGGTCACACCCCACCTCTCAGATGGCCTGGATCTGAGCAGTGACTGCTGTACACTTCTCTGAGGTCCTCTGTTTATCACTTCTCTTCCTGTGCCAGGCCTGGGCCGCCCCAACCCTTGAGATTATGATAGGTGCACTGAGTGATGCACAGATGGGCCCTGGGAACCCTGTTCTCACCCCAGCTATGCCTTGTTGAGCTCCTGGATTCGTCAGGAAGGCAGGTGGTGTCCAGGGTGACCAGGCCCCAGGTTGTTAAAGGGTCAGACCTTTCTCTTAGAGGCTCTTGGCAGTAAGTGCATACCCTCTCTCTTTATCTGGCGGGGAACAAGGCTCTGTGGAGACCAAGTCACTCTTTGGGAGGAACCCAATGCAGGTGTCTGAGCTGGTGTATGTATGTGTGTGTAGTGGGGAGGGGAGGGATTTCCTGTGTCTGGACACAGTACGCTTTTTTCCCTCAGCCTTGCTCTCCCAGGGTGGGAGGGGGGCAGGGACCTCGGCTCTGCTGCAGTTGACCGGGCCCCTATAGTCCTATGGTTCATGTGGGACACTTCACCCTGAAGCCCAAGGTGGAGCAGTATGCTACTTTGAGCCAGAAGCCATCCCTGCTCTAACTCAGGGCCATCCTGCTCCTCTTTAAATCCCTCCGACCTAAAGGTCAGCATGGGTCCCTCCTCCTCCCTCTCTTCTTTCTCTGCTTCTGTCCACCTGGCAGTCCAACCCTCTACTCTTGGCATGACCGTATCAATGCAGAAGGTGGCCTAGACGACCCCTGGATTATCACCATCCCAAAGTTTAAGTGAATCACACCAGCCAAGGCCCCCTGACATGGAAGGCCTCCTGCTTGTAGATTCCAGGGAGACAGCACGATGCTTCTCCGACTCCCGCCGCTCACCATCCCTCCTGCCTTATCCTTGGATTAGTTTCCTTCATGCAAGAGGATACTGCCAAACTTCACATGCAATCATCACACTGAGCCAGCTCTCAGATGTCCTCTTGGCTGGACTCTGAAGAACAGGGACCGTGTGTGTCTCACTCAGGTCCAGGTTTTTCGCCTGGTGCATCACCCCAGCCATACTTTGGTCAAAGAACAGGCCCAAGGACCTTTGAATGCCGCTCACCTGGCTGAAGCTCTGGGTGGTTTATTTCTGCACACCTGCACCAGGAGGCTGGCGTGCGGCACTATCATCGCCGGCTGCGAAGTGTAATTATAGATGTAAAATAAATGACATGCTAACATGGACGATTACCCGCTGCCTCTCCTGCTGTCATTAGTAACCAAATGACATGGCCAGATGCTCCTAAATGGGCTACTGAGGCAGTGATGGAGGACATAGTAGCCTGGGCCCCATAAGAGGTCAGGGCTGCTCAACCCTGCTTGCCTCTCACCAGATGCAGCACCCCCACCCTCCCTTCTAGTAGCTCTTGCTTGAAGGGCAGGTTTGACTCAGGGCTGAGGCAGCCTCTGACCCACTCCCTAGCACAGCAGCCTGTGGAGGTTCAGCAGCTGCCCATGACCCTCAATCCACTCAGAGTCTCCCACCCCCGGGTGAAAGAGTGTTTGTTCCCTCAGTCTGTGAGCTGAGATGGAAGGTCATGGGGCCAGCCAGCAGAGGGTGAGGATGTAACTGTCCCCCAGTAGCCCACACACACTGGCTCGTGTTGTGAAGCAAGATTTTCACTCTCTGGACAGACATGAAGCCACTGCTGCTGCAGTGTTGATGAGAACTGACCCGGTCCATGTCCATTCGTGAAGGGATTAAGAGAGGACCTGCTAAAGATCGCATGTCTTGAACATACATTGTAAGCTCTCTGCTGGGTCCGGTGTCACATACACCCACTCCAAGCAGCCCTGCAAACCTTAAGGGAGCCTCTCCATTTGGGTATTAGAGACTGCAGCTCAGAGAGGGTGAGTCACCTGCCTGAGGTCACTCAGCTTTGCAGCTGGCCTCACTTCAGCCAAACCCAGCATTTCCTGGTATAGTCTTGGAGGTTCAACAGTTCCCCACAAAAACTCCAAGAGGTGAATTTTTTGCTTTTTGTTTTTAAAGTGAGGGTGGCAGGGATGGTCCCTCATCATTTCCTGCTTCCAGGAAACCATGCCTGTCAGCTTCTCTTGAGCTCAGGCTGGGGTCACATAATCTGTGTCAATGTGACATGCCTGGAGTCACCCTTTCCTAGGAGGACTCAGGAGGAACAACCTAGATCCCTACCTATCACGTGGAGCAGAACGGAGGTGCCAAGAACAGAACACCTGGGTCATTAACCTCTGACATTTACTGTCATGAATCAGAAAAATGCAGCCCGCCAGTCAATGGGGGTGGGCGGGCTCTTTCTCAAACAGTAAGTGATCTTCAGCTCAGCACAGGTGGTCCCTGGGGATAGCAGAATCCAGAGGCTGGGAGCTGTTCTCAGCTAGAGGGGACCCGTGTCAGGCCCTGATGCTGCCCTGGAGGTGAATGTGTCCCCCAAAGCCTGAGGGCTGGGGTGACATGGTGCCGTCCTCTCTGGCCTTTGCTTCTTAGGAAACCCCATCACTTCTCCTGGGCTTCTCCTGTTTGTCCCCATTGCCCGGCAGCCTGGGGATACTTAGGTCGTTTCCCTCTTGATTTTGAAGTCAAACGTTTTCTATCCAGAGAGAAGGCGTCTTCTCTGAACTCACGGCTCTGATTTATAAAGTCAGTCAATTCCACGAAGCTCGCGGTGGCCAGTGTTTTATGTTGCCCTTTTATATGCACAATCCATTTTACGACCTGTTTAAGAAAGAGACAGGAAAATGCATGCCTTTCCTGTGTAGAAAATCGACAGGCCCAGCGTCTCCAATCAATAAAATCACATTCTGCTGACTTGGAGCCGGAAGCTGAAATGTCGTCCGTAGGGGGCGTGCCCCAACTGTGGGTGGGGTGGCTTGAAGGTTCTCTAGGTTGATGCTGATTTATTGGAAAAAAAGAAAAAGGAAAGAAAGAAAAGCAAACAAAAAACCTGATCTGGCTCAGTGCACAGATGACTCAGGGTGGGGCTCACACTCCTGGGGTGATGCTGGGGAAATGACCAGCTCCGCCAGCGCCATCCCCCAGGGTGAGCTGCAGCCTTGCAGGCTGCTCAGTAATGAAGCTTAGTGGGCAGAGGCTGTGAGCCACACAGATTTACATATTATAGGGGTTGCGGTTTGTAGGGTGATGGGAGGACATCCAATCCTGTCTTTGGTGCCGTTTGCAAATTTTCTCAACACCCTACTGAAAGGCCTGGCCTTTGAATACCAGCAGCAATGGGAAGCTCACTCCTGTTGCACTCCCCCCCCCATTTTGACTGAACTGAAGACACCCCCATGCTCTTCCTGTCCTTGGTGGGTTCATGTCTCAAAGTTGAGTGGCCAATGTACCTTGGGCCTCATTTGGATCTAGGGGCTGACACTGACGTGGATTGAGGGGCAGACAGTACCCACTCCAGGTCCAGGAAGCTCTCCAAGGCCCTGCTGTCTCTCCAGGCTGCTCTTGTCTCTGGTTCACAGCTTTCTGCAGTCTGTATTTCTCTTGACTTCTGCTCACTCTATGCCCCAATGAGATAGTTCTGTGTGCGCCCACTTGGAGGTGTCAGGCATGCATGCTTACGTGTGGAAATGTCAAATTCTTTCTTCATAGGGTCTGTGTACTTTGGGCACGTGGCTTTGGACACAGTGTGGCCTGGCTAACTCCTGAGGGAGCTAGGGTGGGCAGGTATGTTGAAGATGCAGTTCTGATTTGGACTCTGAGGCCCTGAGCTAATCCCAGCCAGCCCAGCACAGTGGATGTAATGAAGCAAGAGGGAGGGAGAGTCCAGGCCTGGCTGGGTCTGCCTTTGCCTCTCCAGCCTTCCTGGCAGATCACCTCAACAAGAGAAGTGACTTTGGTCTACAACTTGACCCCACAACTGGGGTCACCACTGGCTATCACTGATGGGATTTAGGTTTTGTCTCCCTGTCTCTGGCCAAGGCAGCTCCTCCTACCCTTTGCTCTCAGGACTATGGAACCCAGGATTGGAGCCGCTGCACCCCCACACAGTGTAGAGAGCCAACTGTCTGTGGTTTGGCCTACAGTCTTGAAGTCAACCAAGGGTCATGAAAGATTTGCCCCCTGAAATCGCTCCTGGTCCTGATCTCATGGTCCTTCTGTGTCCTGCTGTAGGCCTACAAGTCAGCACTGTCATCCTTCCCAGTGTCCCGCCCCTTCCTGTGCCCAGATCTGGCCTCCCCACTGCAGAGCGCCAGCTCCTCTGAGGTTGCTTGCCTCAACATGCATCTCCTTCACTTGTTGGTGCTGAGATCCCACTGTGGCCTCAAGCCCGTCAAGGTTCCTCCAAGTCTTCCTCAGGCCCCTTCCTTACCCTGCCCAAAGCCTTTGGATTTCCTTCCAAGGTTTTGGGCTCCTCCTTACATGATCCTGGCTACTCAGGTTATTGTATTCATTCAGACCTCAAGCCTGTGTTTGGGCCACATTCTCACGGTGACCCTCCACCTCTCACTTTCTGCCTTCCTAGTGAGCTCCATGGCTTACTCTGGTCCCACCAGCTTAGATTCAACTCTGGCCTCTTTGCTGGCTGCCTGGATTTTGTGATCTGCTGCCTGAGAACAGCCCAGCTCCTGGACATGTCCCCTCCTCCCTGCTCCTCATCTGGCATTGACCCTCACTCATGCTCCACCTGCGGCTTGGAGCATCCACCCCCTGCGTATACCATCCCTCCCTTGGGTCCCAGGCACTACATCCTTACGCATACCGGGGCCTCCTTTCCTTTCACTGTCTTTGACTGTCTCTGACTCTTACCCCTTTCTTTTTTTTTTTTTTTTTTTTTTGGTTTTTCGAGACAGGGTTTCTCTGTGTAGCTTTGCGCCTTTCCTGGGACTCACTTGGTAGCCCAGGCTGGCCTCGAACTCACAGAGATCCGCCTGGCTCTGCCTCCCGAGTGCTGGGATTAAAGGCGTGCGCCACCACCGCCCGGCCTCTTACCCCTTTCTTATCACCACATCCTTTGGTGCCTCTTTGGACTCAGCCTCTGTACTATCCACCGTGTGAATATTTTGGGGACTTCCGGTCTCCTGGAGCCGTGGGACCCAGCAGGTTTCGGGGAGATAGATAACAGCAGCGGCCATGCCAGGGAAGCCCACAGAGCAGCGTACAGTGAAGCTGCATGGAGAAACCCGGCTTATGAGTATTGCTTTTGAAACAACCAGTGGCGTCTAATCAAATAACGTTTCCTGTAACTCACAGCTAATTTGTTTCCAGGATCAACCTTGCGAGCTTGCTCCAGTTGGGATCTGTTTGCTGTCTCTCGGTGTCTGCACACGTCGCCTCAGTTCCTCATTCCATTTTGCCTGCTCTGAATAATTCACACATACCAAATTGCTTCTAGCTCCTGCTGCTGAAGCCTGGCGAGAGAGCTGCGTGGGGTGGCTTGGGGCTGGGAGCTGGCTTTCCGCTGCCGTCTTTGACCAGGGGCTCTGGGCCGTTTGAAGCTAGAGCAAAGGGCCAGAGGTTTGGAAGCCGTGGCCAGACGTCTGCATTTTCTTTGCCTTGACCCAATGTTCTGTTCCCAAGGGCAGAGAGGATGCATACGAGGAATCCATCCTTGTCTGGTGGCACGTGCATACCATCTTGGCTTCTCAGCAGGTTAAGGCCTAGAGGATTTACAAGTTTGAGGTCAGCCTGGGTTACATATGAGTTCAAAGGCGACCTGGACAACTTAGGGAGGCCCAGTCTTAAGCCAAATAGAAATAAGCTAGGGATGTGATCCACGGCACAGCATGCAGAGGCCCCCAGCAGCCCCTGGTGTATGTGGCAAGCCTTCCAGGAGACGGCAAGAGCCAGAACCTCAGTGTCTTGTGCCATTACTCCTGGCTCCCCTCAAACTCAGCACACAAAGGGTGTCTCCTCAGTTGTTTAGCTTGAACTGTTTAGGGGGACCCCAGGCAGTGGGACCGGGACCTGTCCCTAGTGCATGAGCCGGCATTTTGGAGCCTAGTGCCTGTGGCGAGACACTTTGCCACAGTCTTGGTGCAGGGAGGAGGGGCTTGGACCTGCCTCAACTGAATGTACCAGGCTCTGAAGATGACCCATGGGAGACCTTGCCTTAGAGGAGGTGGGGAATGGGGGGTGGGTTAGGGGGGAAGGCTGGGGGGTGGGAGGAGGGAGGACAGGGGAATCTGTGGTTGATATGTAAAATGAATGGAAAATCTCTTAATAAAAAAACGGAGGAAAAAAACGGTTGTCTCCTACAAAATGTCTGTTAAACTGTAATGAATAATGGAATGTTCTGGAAGCCAAGCATGAACTCCCAGTGGATTTAGTCTTCCCAGTGGGCAGCTGCATTCCTCTTCTACTTTTGTGGTACCCAGTGGCCATCCATCCATCCATCTTCCATTTGTTCTCATACGGTCTTCCTCTTATCAGAGGTTTCACTTTTTCGTGGTTTCAGTTTCTTGTGGTCATTTCAGGCCCCACAATACTAAATGGATCATTCCAGAGCTAATCCAATCCTCAGCTTTATATTGGTCATTCTGACATGAGTGTGGGGTGGGAGGAGGGGGAGGGATCTCACAGCATCCCAGTATGTCCTGCTAGGTGTGAACAATCCTGTGTCCAGGGCACCCTGGGTACTCACAATGGTCTGCTCCCAGTGCGACTGCCGAAGTATGGTGGTGTTTGTATTCAGGTAGTGCTGGTCTCACTTGGTTATGGCCCTAAAGCAAGCAGGTGGTGCAGGGCAGGTGCCAGGAAGGACAGACTAACTCAGGTGCAGTGGGACATGTGGGGGAAAACACAGTCTTCAGGGGTGTCCTACTCCCCTGTACCTCCAGTCTTCCCTGTGGTGGAATGTCTACTAAAGGGCTGAGTGTACTGAGCCCCTCCTTCAGGCCAGGTATACAATGGGCCCCTGGGTGAGCTTAGGACCAGGAGGGAATTTCTGACTCCTGTGAGGTCAATGTCAACATGTGTACAGGTGGCAGACACATCCATCCACCAACAGTTGATGGGCAGTGGGCTCTGCTCCTGAAGACTGGGTGTTCCCACGTAGCCTGGGAGTGAGGGATCTGAGAGCTGGGTTCTCCTTTCCCGTCCCTTGCCTTATGTCTCCACAGTAGTGCCCTTGCTTTATCAGAGAGGCAGACTCTTCAGTACAGCAGGGTAAGCTTCTACCCACATGTAAACTTAGTTTCCTAGTATGAGGAAATGGGGAAGGGCTATTGATGGACAAGATACTGAGTGCCCGAGGCTCAGTCTAGTGCAGGGCATTGGAATTAGCAGAGAGGAAAGGGCCAGCAGCTGGCCAGGCCATCCTGTTTGAACCCTCTGCATTGGACATTAGAATCTACCTGTGAGTTGGATCCCTGCCATCTTTACCCTGTTCCTGGAGACCCCCAAGGGCATCCTGGGACAGCTCCTGAGTTGTCACTTGCCAAAGGATTGGCCCAAGAACTCCTTAGGAGGGTCTCTGAGTGAGTCCTTGCAAATCTCATTGAACAGATCAAAGTTTGGGACTCAGGCAGGTCAGCGGGCAGCTGGGGCTTTGTCTGGTTCCTGCATGTACCCGACACCCAAGTCAGTGCCCCAGTTGCATCCATACTATGTTCCTTTCTGCTTCCTTCATGGAAAGCTGATCTCTGAGACACTTAGAGTGGTAAGGGGCTGGTGTGTGTGTGTGGTGCAGGAGTGTGGAGAGGGAGGGTAAGGTCTCAGAATACCACCATTAGGTGGCTGAGCCTGCATTTATAAGACTGTGCCTAAGTGTCTCTTGTCACATTGCATTTTTAGAGCAGCAAGCAGGCTGGAGAATCAGCTTCATAGCCAAGACCTGGAGACCTGGGAAAGCCCTGGAACTGCTTCTGTCTCCCCAGGGAAGTCAGGGACAGTGGATCTGGGGGTGGCCCCAGCCTCCCAGAGCTGGTGCAGATGGGCGTCTTCCCAGAAGGAAGGGATGCCGAGGAGGGGTATCTGCACAACAGCCTGGCTCCAGGAAAAAGAAGGTCAGGTTGAGCTGCAGTGGCCTTTAATTGAATCTTTCCTCTCCCGGTCCTTCCTGAGGTAGCTCCTCTGGATGACCCATGCAGCTGCTGTCTGTCTTCTTTATTATGGCTTCGCCACAGCCAATTTAACAGGGACAGTGCCAGACTGGGCGAGACAAACAGCCTGGAGCTGATAGCAAGCCCATCCAGCTAATTATAGGGGTGGCTTCAGGGCAGGAGGCGGTGGGAGAGGAGGTACCAGTGCCTGTCGGCTGCATCGGACTGTGCATGTAAGCGGTCTTGCTGGTCTGAATGGGTCTCAGATGTTGCGGGTGTCCCAAAGGCTGCAAGTTAAGGAAGGCCCTTGCTGGGGATGAGGGTAAGGGCCCTCCAGGAATCACCCAAAATTCAGTCAGCAGAAATAAAAACAACCTGGAACTCATGCCCAAGACATCATTCTTGGCGACCTTATTTTCCAGGCCTTGGTGGGAAGAAAGAGATCAATAAGGAAATCCATTCACTTCTCCAGTCTGCTGGGCTCTTCTGGTCCCTGTGGGCCTGGTGCAGAGGAGGAAAACAGGCCTGGGCTGGGGCTGGGGAAGCAGCCTCAGTCCTCCAGGACTCCCAAAGTCAGCCAATTAGAAGACAGTTGCTGTGTGACAGTGCAGCTGGTGTCAGGGGACCTGGGTCCCTCCTTGAGTTTGTTCCAAACAAGCTGTTCTAACTGGAGCAGGCATTAACTGGTCTCTCCGGGCCTCTGTGTCTCTACCTGCAGAGTGGGGACAACAATGCTTCAGTGACAGAACCAAGTACTCACGTGTTAAGGGGAGGGCACCTTCCCCAGGCTCAGAAGTTAGAGCTTCCCAGGATGCTGGTCCTGCTGGCTATGAAGGGGTGATCATGATACATCTCTTAGTGATGTATGCTTGGTGCTTCTGCCATGATGCTTGGTGCTTCTGGCAGCCTGGTGGAGACACCGCAGCTCTGTGGCTGGCCCTGCTAAAGAGGATGGCTACTGGCAGAGGTCTTGAGCTCTCTCTCCCAGGGCCCCTCCCTTGAGGCCAATGTTGGCGTTCCAAGTGTTGGATGGTGTAGGGCCAGCAGACTGGACAACACTTGGGCCAAGCTTTGGGTGACCTACCAGGGCGTCACTTTGTCTAGCCATAGCCGTACGGTATCAGGTTAGAGAGGAAGCCCCTGGAGCCCTGAGCAAGTGGAAGGTAGCAGAGGGATGCCATGGAAGGAAACATGTGCCTGGAGGCAGGAGGGTAGAGCACCTACTCTGTTGCTGGGAGAGTATGGTCCTGAGGGAGCAAGGTTGAGTTCTAGGGCTCATCTGTTAAAATGGAGGGACTCTGCTCCTGGCTTTGCGCACACGAGAGAGAGAGAGAGAGAGAGAGAGAGAGAGAGAGAGAGAGAGAGAGAGAGAGAGAGAGAGAACAGTCAACAGGATAAAAGGGAGTGAAGAAAGGCCTCCCTCCCCACTTGCCTACCCCTCCCCACCAAGGCAGAGGAGGAGATAGGTGATGCCCAACTCTATGCTTCATGTTCTTTGGCCTGAACCGTGACTCTTTCCAAGGCCACTCTCAGTGCCAAGCCATAGTGACTCATAGATTCTGGGGGCTAGAGGACAAACCCAGCTCCTTTTTGCACGATGGCTCTCGCACATTCTCCTGCCTGCAGTGTGATGAGTAAGGAGCCGTGACTCACCTGCAGAGTGCTCCTGTGTCTGGGGCACAAAGCCTGGTTGGTGGCTGTCCCTGCCACCTGTCAGCCTGGTTCTGGCTTCTGTTTTACTGCCTTGTGCCCATTTCTCGAAGAGGAGGTGATGCAGCCACACACAAGTGAGGGAGCCCCTGAAAGGTTACTTAGAGGAGAACTCAGCTGGTCTTTGAAGCTCTGTGAAGTCTCAGGAATTTGGCACTAGATTTAAGACAAAGATCTACCTCAGAGAGATCTAGTATCTCAAAATCACCAGCTCTTTACAGACTCGACAAGATTAATGAAAGGAAAATTCCTGCTTATATTTGTAAATAAAGTGTCAGAATCAAGCAGGTCGTGGAGGTACATGCCTTCAATCCCAGCACTCAGGAGGTAGAGGCAGCTATATCTCTGAGTTGAAGGCCAACCTAGTCTACATAGTGAGTTCTAGGACAGCCAGATTACACAGAGAGACTGTCTCACAAACAAACAAACAAATAGAAAGACACCAGAACCACAGGGACCATGCCTGGGGGCATTACTTAAAGATGTCACACCCAACTTGCATAAATGGACCTTGGAACCTCAGAATAAGGTTTCCAAGAACAGCATCAGACTGAGTAAGATTTACAGTCCAGAAACAGACTCAAGAACGAAGATCCCTGAGGAAATTAACTCAAGGAGACAAATTTGCTTTGCTCATGGCTTCAGGGGCTCCGTCCATGGCCTGCTGGCTCCAGTGCTTGTAAGTCTGGGTCAAGGCCGTGATGTCATGGTCTCAGGGCACGACTAGGGAAAGCTGCTCACCTTGCACAAGCCAGGAAGGGGAGAGAGAGAGCGAGAGAGAGCACAAGGACAAGATCTATCCTTCAAAGGCATACCACAGTGACTTTTCTTTCTCCAACTAGGTCCTGGCTCCCAGGCACCTGTTCAATGGCGTCCCCTGGAGAAATGTATTAATACTCTCACGATCTAGTCACCTCCTAATAGCACAGGGGGCCAGACCTTCAACATTTGAGCCTTTTGCGGGGACACTTTATATTCAAACAATAACAGGTTCAGTGGAGAAAATCAGCCAGATTAATAGGAATATAATAATAACTGGAATAAACGGGCAGCCTTTGGACACAATAAGGGTGGAGCCCACTTCACTGTGGAATCTCCAAAGCACTGATGGTCTCAACAGCACAGGAGCCTGCATACCCAGTGGGTTCCTAGCAACCTAGGGGTGGGGAAAACAGGACATACTATCTGGATGTCAGATGCTCTAATCATAACTGATAATTCTGAGTACAGTAGAAAAATCTGCAACCGAGCTGGGAGGATTGGCTGGTAAGGTGATTCCTGTACAAGCATGAAGACGTGAAATCAGATCCTCCCAGCACCGACAGGAAACCCATGCAAGGTGGTACGTACCTGTCACCTCAGCATGGGGACAGAGATGGATTCTGGGATTTGAAGCCCAGTCAAACCCAATTGGTGAGATCCCATCTCAAAAATGTGTGGGGCTGCTGAGGCGGCTCAGATAGCTGTAAAGCCTGATGGCATGAGTTTAATTCCATATAGTGGAGGGAAATATCAATTTCAGAAAGCTGTCTGGCTTCCACCTGCATGCTATGGCATGTGTGTGCACATGCGTACACACACACACACACACACACACACACACACACACACACACACACTGAATAAAAATTCAATTTAAAAAGTTGAAGAGTGATTTAGAAAGACGCTTAATGTTGGCCTCTGGCCTCATGTGTGCATTTGCACACAGTTGCATATGCATACACAAATAAGTACACAAATGGAACACATACATATGGTACACACACACACACACACACACACACACGTAAATAGTTTCATATGCTTAAAAAAATCTTAACAAGAAATGAGTGGGGAAAAAACAAACAGTATAAGACATGGAAGTTTGCAGTAAACAGAACCAACCACCTGATGGCCCATTTAATCCTCCCACTGCAAAAATGAGTGCCTCACCTGTCCAAGGCTGATGCCAGCACCAAGCTTCCCACTACCACTTACAGGAGCCCCAAGATGGGATCCAGAGGCCAGCAGCTGCCTTCTGCAGCTCGGGGCTCGAGCATGGGTGGGTAGAAGAGTTCCTGCACACCAGACGTGTGACTTCTGCAGGAGCCAGGCCTGGGAACTCCAGCAGAGTGCAAGAAAAGCCACAAGGTACCTGAAGTTGGTGGCCGGACATAGTCTTGCCACAGAACAGAACCCCTGTAGAAACCGGGGAAAACCCATGCCCAGCTGTGAACAGAACCCTAGGCTTCATGCTCTGATCTCTGAGCATCTCAAAGAACTGCAGGAATTTGATTCCAGGCCAAACTTTTAATAAAGAAAATTCATCCACAGATGCTCTGCTATTGGCTGATATATCTAGTTATTGGAATCTGGGAGATTTAGTGGCAGGGGTTGTTTTATTTGCTCTCTGGATGGAGCCATTTTTCTTACGTATTTAATCTCTGAGCCGAATATTTTCCCTAGCAAATACACTGTCTGAGACAGCAAATCCATGTGGCCCTGTCACATCCTTATTTTGTCTTTTAGTGACTCACAGAATGGGCATTTGCTCACTTATGATTTTTTTTAAACTGTGTCATTAAGGAGAAATTATACAGAAATCAGCCCACAGTTACCATCCATAATCACAGAGCCGTAGTCTGACGGTGTGTGTACAGGGCTCCATCAAAATGGGGATGGGGCAGAGGCCTCACAGCTTGAATGATGGCTTTATCGAAACTTGGGTCTTTTAGATGAATAAGCAGCCAGTCTGTCTCATGGGGGTGGGGTTCTGCATGCTGTCGCACCCCCAGATAATTTGTAAACATGAAAGTATGAAAAAATGCCTCCCACCTCTGAAAGTTTTAATTGGAAGCTCCTCCCGTGGCCGTGTGGCCCTGAGAGCTGACTTGCTCAGGGAGCCTGGCAGTTAATGAGGCTGTAATTAAGGATTAGCTTTCCCCAGACCTCCCCCTCTCCCCTCCTTCCTCCTTGTCACCTCTTGGTGGATCCTGCAGACTCCCAGGCAGAAGAGAAATCAAGAGAAGAAAAGACTTCTTCTTCTTCTTCTTCTTCTTCTTCTTCTTCTTCTTCTTCTTCTTCTTCTTCTTCTTCTTCTTCTTCTTCATCCCCCTCCCCCTCCCCCTCCTTCTCTTCTTTTGAGACTTACCTATTTTGGATACCTAAGCCACTTCTCCCAGATCCCAGAATATGTCAGATAAGAATAGTTACAGGAGAACTGAGAGCCTTCGGGAGGGAGAGCCTCCAGCAGGTTGGGAAGAGGGGAGGCCTCTAAGGTGTGTGTGGTGGGGAGAGGGTTCTGAGTCCAGAAATCAGATGACCAGAGAGCATGCTAGGACCCTGTGTCTGGGGTCTGGTGAACACAGTGAGAGAGAGCCAAAGTGGGCCCTGTTCTCGTACAGGAAACTAAGTGTGTCCAACCTGAAGGTTGAGTTCTGTTACATTCGACCGAGGACAGCTATGGATGTGGCCAGAACAAAATCATGAATTTACTTGAAACACTAAGAGATAGTATTGCAATTTTTTTTTTTTGTAACTTGAACTTTGTAGATAACACTGTGTTAAAATGTCAAAAGACTGCACACACCAGATAGGCTATCTGTATAAGAAGCCCACTTAATCACCGAGGAAGGAGCCTACAGTCCAGGTTGTGGTCCTTGGAGTAGCAGTGGCTGGGAATGCCATGTCAGGCCTGGCTGGTCAGTGCTCAGCATCCCTCTAGAGGTCTCCCAGGTCCCTTCTTACCATCGTCCTGTTGGTCTAACTTCTGTCAAGGACCAGGAAATAAAAACGCCTAATCTGACCAAGCTGGGTACAGTCCATACAGCTCTCGTCCATAGCTACTTCCTTCCTAGTTGCTCACCATGGCAGTGATGCCAGCTTCCAGACAGAACCGTTGTCTGTCCTTAGACATCCCCAGACTCTCAATTCCACAGCAGGATTGAACATCACGGGTATCAGTTTGTCCCGAGTACCATCACTATCTTGTCTGGGGACCAGCCAGCTGCATGGACATGCATGGGAACATGGGAGACTAGTTTGATCACTGGTTGGTGAACACGCACCCTGAACCATGTCCACCCTGAGTGGGGTGACAGGTGTAACTGCAGAGGTGAGGTGAGAGGGGCTAGCTGTCACATCCCAACCCACAACAGAACATAGACAGCGGCCACCTTGTCAAATCTAAGGCCAGGTACATCACCATATGCAGGGAGAGTTCCTCTCATGCATCACTTCTCTAGATGGCATTCAATTCCAGGGCATTCTAGAAAGGCTCTCGACCTGGGGCTGTGATTTGTTCCACAAGAACCTCAGGACTTTCTTCGACACGGGGGTCCACCTGGGTGTCCCGGGACATTATCTGCATGTTGAGCTCTTTGGAATTGCCAAGATATGCACATCTAGGGGTCCCAGGGAGCACTAGGCTCCTTCTGTCTAGATCTGTGGCGACCCTTGGTGAAAGGCTGGGCCGGAAGCGGGGTAGGTTCACCTTCACTGACTGGCATCGTCTCAGCTGGTGACTACCCATGGCCCTGGGGCTGTCTGACATGGGTGCCTGCTCCAGGAAAGAAGTGTAGGCGAGGGGTGGGAGCCCCCGGGGCAGCTCTGGTGGGGGAAACTCCAAGCCTTTTCTGGCTTTGGGGAGTAGGAGGCTAGGGTCCACCATCTAGAAAGTAGCTGTGAAGACTCTGTATGTCCATCACATCTCTCCTGTCACAAATGATAAGCAAAGCGAGGATGTCTCCTAATGTCTTTATTGTTCCTCAGATAACCGAACAGTACAAAGTTGCCCTCTTCTACTTATTTTTTTCTTAAAAAATGACCTTTCCACACATGGCTGCCCTTGGGGAATTTCTTCCTGTTGGAAACTAAAATTTCCCAAGATGCGTCCTTCCCATCCATGGTTACACGATTCAGATAACTTGACAAGAAGAGAAGAATTCCACTGGGTTATTATCAACATGAACTTGACTATGTCTCCTATGAGGGCAAACACTGATTTTTTTTTTTTTCTTTTTAGAAACAGAAACCATCCACTTATATCAATCCAAACTACGGCATCGCATGACAACATTCATTGCATAAATTGAACACACGGAGTTACCACCTTGGGGTATAACAGACGGACACCTCACAACCTAGCTACAGGGTACGCAAGTTCAACAACGTGGGTACGGCAACTTCACTCTACGCACACCCACCATCGCTTCGGGAAGGTACTAGACACAGGTCCATGAGCTACCGGGAGTCTCAGCACAGTTAATCTAAGAGACAACAACACAGTCAAGAAAAAGGCAGCTGCGATACGTGTGGGCTAAAGCAGCCTACACTGAGCGCCGCAGGGGCTGGGGGACTCCAGGTCAGGGGAATGGCCATCACGTCATCGCGCTGATCACGACCTAAGGAAATGTCCATGCAATCCTAACAGTGGGTTGTTCTTGGGTGAGAAGGGCCAACAGTCATCGCCTTGCTTCTTTGAGTTATTTGACCAGAGAGGGATGGGGGTGGGATGGGGACAGCCAGGGAGCCTTGGGCTGCAGTTCCATCCACGTCCATGGCGGTTTCTTCGGAAATCTGTGGCCCACCTGCATGAGTAGGAGGAACACAGAAGGGACGCCATCCCTCGGCGTCAGGACTGTTAGTATTCTTGGAATCATCCTGGCAGCTGTTTCATGGAAATGTCCTCCGGGTGAGGACTTGGACCCTGGGCTTCTGGGAAAGCAGGAGCTACAACTCATCGGAGCGGATGACGTGGAAGAGGGTGACGTTGTAGAGGGTCTGATGGCCGTTGTTCCAGGCATACAGCGCACGGTCCTTAGGGTTGTAGTCCAGCATGGAGATGTGGGAATATTTGTTCTGGAAGGGGATGTCAATGTACTCGTAGGTCGAGGCATTGGTCTGGTAAGCATAGTGGACCTTGGTGCCCCCCGAGTAGCCATTGGTGACGTAGAGGGTCCCGCAAATGATGAAGGCCTCACCGGCGCTGCGCTTGGGGTAGCTGGTGTTCCATGTCTGCAGGATCTGCAGTGAGATAGGATCCAGCTTGCTGATGACAATGTTACCGGCATTCTGGTTGGTGGCATAGACGGCCCAGAGCCCATTCTCGTCCACCATGAGGTCGATGTCTGAGTGGCCACCCCAGGCATAGTGGTACATGTTGTTGTAGCCAGCGTAGTCCAGGCTGCGTGTCTTCAGGATCGTCTCTGTCTTCAGGTCAAACCTGATGATAATGTGACTCTGGAATTTGTTAAAATAGATGGAGCCATTGTAGACCACCTGGCCCGTGCCTGACCAGGGGTGCGGGAGACGGTGCGAGGTAAAATTGTCCGTGTTCATGAAGTCCACCATGGACTTGTACTCACGGACAAAGCGGTTGTTGTGATAACCATCCATGTACCAAACCTGTGGGGAGAGCAGACCTCGTTAGTGTCCCACAGCAGGAGGGTGTGGGAACAAAAACAGAGGGATCTGGAAGAGCCATCAAGACTGTAGAGCATTCTGTCCTACCTCCAAGAACACTGGACTCCTGCCTGGTCCCCACTCAGGCCTATTTTCAGAACCCCTGGGAAGTGTAGGACACAGTGGAGGGACACATGTGGGGACAGGCAGGAAGGCGCTCTGGAATCTCACACATACACAGTCCACAGCCAGTCTATGCAATATACACCAGTGGTTGGTATGGGAAAACCCACCAGGTCCCCAGATGGAGCCCTCTCTGGCGACATGTTATAGGACAATGGTCCCATCTGTTTGCTCACTGTTGGATCCTGGCCAAGGGCTTGGGAGTGTCATCAAAGCTGGGACGCAATGCGGGAGTCAGCCTTGTAAAGGGTACAGCTGCTAAGTAGATGCACACACACTGGGCCGCTCCTGTTTGCAATGACTATTGGCTCTCAAGGTCACTGCGAAGGGCCATTTTCCAGTGTCACGATGGGACACTGAGTGAGTCCTCGCCCCGCCACCAGGCTGTTACCCAAGTACAGTCTGAGTCATCATCCATGCTGGGGGAGGTGTGCAGGGAAAGGTAATTAACCGGAGCTTTGGTTGGCTGTGGGGGGCAATAGCGCATTCCCTAATCTGGGGAAAACACTTTTCAGACTGGAACCTGGGCCTCACAGCCGTGGAAATCAACCAAGTAACAAACTGCCGAGGCCTGAGTTTGAAGGGTTACAAAGGAAGTGATTTCCCATGACTCTTTGCATGCCAATTGACCTGAGAATCGTCCGTACTTGGAACAAAAACCTTGAGTCATTTTGAAGCAATTTTGTAGCAAATGAGATAAGGGTGGGGCTAGAAGGGGAGACCTGGCAGTGGTATCTGCCTGGCATTAAGACAGCTGCTTTATCCACAGATAGCTGGGAAAGCTGAGCAGGGATTAGGGCTGCGGCAGCTCTCAGGCTTGGCATGACGTTTTTGTAAAAAAACAAAACAAAACAACCAAACCTGTGTTCCTGAGACATCCGTTCAGATGCTCAGAAGCAGATGTGCCTTTGTTTTCAATGAGATTAAAAACAACGACGATGACGGCAGTAGCAGGGTCTCGTCTGAGGTGGTTTTTATCCCCAGTCTCTCTCCGACCACCCCTCAATGATATGGGTCACGGATTAGAATGGAGAGGAGTACCGGAGGACCAGGACATGCACAGATCACCCCTGGTCTCTCTGGGGAAGAGCTGCCCACCCACTACGCCCTCACTGGGCTGCCCCGTGGGACAGGGAGTTCTCCATCTCTTTGCAGCTTTTGCTCGAACCACCTTCCACTAGCCCTCCCCGTCCACTTCTGAAAAAAAAACCCTCCTTAGCGCTTTGGAGCGGGCCCTCCAGGCGGAAGCTGGTGACTGGTTTCTGTGTTTCTGGAGTCCAGTGTGTGACAGGACGATACCAGTTTCTAAGTACTTCTAAATGCTCTCTTCTCCCATACACTGGCAAATCAGACACAGGACACACCACTTTCTGAAAACACAGATTACGATGCATCAGGGGAGTGGGCTCCAGAGGCTGAGATTCAACCACACGCTAGGGAGGCTGCTTGGGACATGGGCCATTCTGCAGAGGAGAGCGATGTGACGCCTCATGGGAAGGAGCCCCATTCGTGTGTGTGTGTGTGGAGGGGGGAGGTTGCTCCTCTACTCGGCACTGTGACCTTCTCATCTGAAACGCCCTTGGTTTCTGTCCCTTCCAAGGTTGATGGTTTAGACCAAATTCAGCCAACCTGGGCTGATGCTGTCCCTGGGAAGTGACCCCAGAGAGTTTCTGGCTCTCATGTCCTCTGGAAGGATCAGTGGTTCTTTCCAACCAGACTCAAAAATGCCCAGCTAAAGGTGGAGGGCAGAGTAGAAGGGGTCAGGATGCCTACACAATTGCGTGACTTTATCTGGAGGACACTATTGGACAATGTCATGCACTATTAACCCTCCTCATAGGAGCCCATGGACCAGCTGAGCTGCCGTTGAGGCAAGACAGCCGGTTAGTAAATAGAGGGACCAGAGCAAGAAAAGCCACCCCACCTTCACTCTTCTGTCTCTCAATAGCTGACCCCTGAGAATTCGGACATAACTGACCAGAACACCTGCAAAAGAGAAACACACACTCCCTTTTCTAAGTAACTTCACAAGCGAGACTGTTACAACAGCTCATGAACCATGCCTCAAGTCCGACCCCAGCGCGACCTGTGCATGAACAAGGATTCCTTTGATCCATGTTTTATCTCTCATCGCCCTTCTCCAGCTGTATAGTGGACCTCTAAAAAAGCCTGCTCTTCAGGGAATGAACTCTGTGGATAAGGAAAAGGAATATGTGGGCATATCCTAACACCAAACTTAGTTACAGATTTAGTAGTTTCCAAGTCCCCAAATCCCATCGGTGGCCGCTGCCCAGGCAGACTTGGGTGTCCTTCTAACATCTGTGCTTATCTTTCTGCTTTGTCAGTTAACTTGCTAACTTTGCATCTGTCTCACTCTGTCGCTCTCTCCTGGGGTGGAGGTCAAGGGCCTGGGTTGCCTGTGTAGAGGTCCCCGAAGCTTTGTGGGGCTCCTTGAACTGTCCTGCACATCACCAAGTTGTATCCCCATTACTAGTTTCACCATTTTCTGATGAGAAAACTGATGCCAGGGAGGTCTGCTTAACTGTACCAAATTTAGTTGCTTTTCAGTGAGGAGGGTGGCCAGGGTAGGGCTGCCAGGGCCTCTGTCCAGCATCTTACAGTACAGCCGAGGTGTTAGGTGATGCTATTTCAGGGCCTTTCTTAGTAACGGGACTTTAGTTAGCTCTTCTCTCTGGCTTGGCAAGTATTTGACAAATGTCCTCCTGAAACTGCTAACATCAAGGAATTCAGCCTTGGAAAAGATGTTCTAAAGGGAACTGTTAGTGAAGGGGTGGAGAGAGCCTCGGTGGGAGGCTAGGAGGAAGTGGCAGGATGCCAGCCGCCCCAGGAATGTCCCAGTAAGTACTCCCACTGAGAAAGGATTAGAAGGGATGTCTAAGCTGCCAGCAGACAGAGCTGTAGGCACCAGCATATCTGCATAATCTAAAGCATTCTGGATAATTCCACCCTCTGTTCTAAGGATCATCTGCTGGCTTTGATGCTGTTTAGATGAAGGGAAAGGGCCTTGAAGTACAGAGCTAAGTGAGGGTTTGAGCAATACGCCACCTCTCTGAACATGAACCTCCTGGGGGTGGTGGGAGCATGGATACAAGCCTCCTTGCTGATATCTTGTGTAAGCTAGACTGGACTTTAAGGTGGGGGACCAGTAAGGGATCAGAAAGAGGGGGTGAGTGGTACACGACTTTGTCGGGGTGTCCCAGTGCAAGTAGACTGTGAGCCTTAGAATCCAGAATGGAGTCTTTGGAACTCCAGGGTCCTGGAGGTGTGGCAGGGTGGTAGGCTGATGTATTCTATGCACAAGATGGGAAATACAGCCAGCTGCTACCAAGATCTTCCTGCTTCGAACGCTGGTGAAAAGGGCCTGGCCTCTGTTGGGGGCTGAGGGGCTCTGGGAAAGCACACAGGCGGCTCACTGCTGAGGGAGGTTTCTTAGCACAGCACTGTACACAGTTGGTGCTTGATCGACACAGAGAGGAAGGCCCATGCAAAAGTATCCCAAGCTAATTTTGTTCTAACAGCTTACGCAGAGGCAGTGGGGGCAGCTGGCTCAGCACAGCCCCTCAGCACACGCTAACGAGAGGCTCTGCAGCTTCCCGAGGCCTCCTCACCGGTCCCACACAATTCTCCCCTCTGCTTCACCCCATCCCTCTCACAGAACCCTCCACAGGGACCTGCTCTAGGGCCAACATCAATTTCTCTCCTCCCTTTGTGTGTGTGTGTGTGTGTGTGTGTGTGTGTGTGTGTGTGTGTGTGTGGAGTTATTGGTCTCCCGTGTGTATGTGATCAAAAGTGAACGGGAGATTGGAAGAAAGCAAAACAAAACAAACACTGCTGGTGCTGATCAATGGTAGGACGAGGCGACGAGTCACTTAGCAGGCTGGATGCCTGGGCCACTGTGGGGAGCACGTGGTTCTGAATGACTGGAGCCTAAAGTGCCCAGAGCAGCACCCAATACTGTGTGTCCGCTGCCAGTCAGCATCCCGCCCCTTTCCCGCTGTCAGCCCTCATGAAGGCCCCTCCACCTTCTAGCCACGATGTCTGCTACCAGAATCTCCTCTCCTGGAAGGCAGTCATGAAGCAAAAAATAAAGACCTAATTGTCACAAGCACCCATGGGTACCCTGACAGCTTTCTGAACCTACATCCTTGCTGTGCCTTGCATCCTAGAGGCCGAGGCACATATATGTGATATCAGAAGGCTCCAGACTTGGGCTCCCCTCTTTGCTTGGCTAGCCAGTGTGGGGTTGATGGTGGTTTTCCTGCTCTGTGATAAGGGGAGAGGTAGTTTGTGCGTAGCACCAGGAGCCTCAGTCCAGAGTCTCGCAGGTTCAGTGACACCAGGGACTAGCCTCTGAGGATCATAGTTAGGCCATGGCCTATGAGTGGTATTAACATTTTCTCAGAAGCCTGGAAGGAGGCTTTGGTGCTGGAAGCCATACAGAGAGCATGGTGTGTGGGGAGGTGGGGAGGGGCACAAGTGTCATTCTCGGCAATCCAGAGGGGGTAACTAGACATGACATGGTTGGGACAAAGCCTGGCACACTGGCCTGGGCTTCTTAAGCACCTCCTGTCTTGGCCCTGTCTTTCTCCCCATAATGCCATTGTCATCCACATCCGTAGTGAAGGATGTTCCTAACCAAACTTCAAGCAGAGGTAGGTTTTTCTGATGGGCTGTGGGTACTAGCACAACCTAAGCGTCCTAGTTAGTGTTAATTATCTACATTAACTGTCAGCTTGACCCAACCTAGAATTAACAGAATAGAGTCTCAGTTGAGTAATTGTCTTTGTTAGGTTGATCTATGGGCATGCCTGGAAGGGACTGTTTTGCTGGTCTTAACTGATAGGAGGGCTCATCCCATGGTGGGCAGCACTATCCCCGTACAGGTGGTCCGGAGCTATGTTAGAAGGCTAGCTGAACACAAGCCATCAATTAGCATCCTCCATGGTTTCTGCTGTAGTTTCTTGGCTATGGATGAGTTCCCTAGACAGAGGTAATGCTTTGAGGAGTAGCAAACAGGTCTACCCTCAGGTTCCTGCTTGAGTTCCTGCCCTGACTTCCCCTAAGGAACGTGACCTGAAAGTGTAACATAAAATCAAACCTTTCCTCCCTAAGTTGCTTTGGTCAAAGTGTTTTATCACTGCCACAGAAAACAAACTAGAATGTTGAGAAACTGTGTTACTATCACAGTCCAGCAAACAGTGTGAAAACAACGTATTCCCACACATCCATGACCTTATTGTATCTTAGCGGCAGCCCAGGCAGCCCTGCAGAGCTGGCTGAGGACTTTCACGGCACTGGTCTCTAAAGCTGACGCATCTACCGGGCTTTTGCCCACCCCGGTTGCCTCTTATTTCCGGTACTACCCAGTCTTGCTCCGGAGAGATTTGAATCTCTCTTGCTCTGCCTGCCATGGAGAGATATGGTAAGTCTTACAGGACCTCGGATTTCAGGCTCCTTTCTCTGGGCCCAGGGAGGAGCTTCCAGTTTTCTGCTTCTGCCCACTATCCTGCAGTCCTCTGAAAAGAAGAGCCTTGGGGAGAAGGATTCCCGGGAGGCCCATCCTGGCTGCAGTGATTAGCGCTGCGCTGCATCAAAGGACCCTGATTCACAGAAGCACAGCTTCCCTTCCATCTCCGTTAGAGCTTCCAGAAGTCCCTGACTGTTCCTTACAGGCCTCCTCCATCAAGGCGCCTCCCAGCCTCGGACTCCCAACGCCAGTCCCCAGGAAGGAGAAGTCGGCAAAAATGGGCCGTTGGCTCACGTTTCTTTTCTGAGGTTTGCCCAGGGGGAAAACACCCAGGAAAAAGGAACCCGGCCTCTTCTCAAAATCAAAAAGGAACACAGAGCTTCTATCAGCCATGAAAGGAATGGCAAATGAGTACAAATCAGCTGTCATTAAAACAAGAAAGCCCTAATAGATTCTATGCCCGAAGCAGAGGCAGTAATGGGAACGGCCCAGAGCGGTCAGCATGCAGGAGATGCCTGAGCACCATGACTGTCACCACCATCCTCAAAGGGACAGCCTCCCCATCCCACTATCTGTCATTTGTGTTCGTATAGGGGCCTCTATCAGCTGACCTGGGAAGAAGTCCTTGGGAGACTCTGGCTCTACCCAGTCCACAGCCCCTGAAGCTGTCTGCCTGGAAGGTAGACCCTAGGGTGAGGGACAGAGACCAGGTCTTTTAAATCTTTTAAGAGCTCCAGGGAAACTTACCCTGTTATCACCTTCTGGGGCCAATGGGTCTGTCATCCAGGACCCGAACCTTGAGCCAGAGGTCTTGACAGTCACCGGGTCACTTATGCCTGTCAGCTTCCCGCAGGCTGGAACAGAGTGCACATGAGTCAGAACTAACAGACGACTGAAAGCCTTGGACCCCTCCTCCAGTGGCACAGCTGGGCTGGGGGTGTGTGTGCTTCATCCTCTTCCCCTAGAGCCCAGCAACCCATAGTGGCACTTACACAAGCCCCAGCAGTGGCCCAGAGGAGCCACCTCTTCCTCTAGAGAGAGCAATTGAGCAGGCCTTAGCATGACTCCTTGGGAGCAAGAGGCCAGGGCAGCCCCTGTAACAAGTGAGGGTTGGCCATAGCAAGCCCTCACTCTTCTCTGGGAAATGGGGCAAAAGAGCCCAGTCCTCTCTGGCCGCTGGAATAAAGCACTTAGCTAGCATGGCAGGCAGCAGGAGGGGATTTAGGCTCTATGGGAGACACTGGACCCAGGCAGGATTCACCTCCCCATACAGAAAGACAATCCTAGCAGCCTGAAACAGCACCCACACTGTGGGAGCACCTTCCTTGTGCATGTGTCTCTCCTCCCTTGTACATGTGTCTGTCCTCCCTTATGCATGTGTCTGTCTCAGAAGCAACACCCTGATGGAGGCAGATGGAGGCTTGCTGCTGTCCTGCTATGTGTGTGTATGGGGTTTATCTGTGGGCTTTCCATGCTCTCAAGAGGAGCAGCCCCTGGCAGGATGGCTGGGATTTGATCATCATGCTCTTTGGGATCTCGAATATGACCTCTGCAGCCCTCCCACCTCGCAGATGGCCAGAGATGACCTTAGAGCCACAACTTGATCAGTCAGGAGTGGCTAAGGCTGTGATCCAGCATTCCTGCCTTAGCCTGCAGCGTACTCGCCAGCTCTCAGCCTCCAGATTAAGCCTGATGTGCAGGACTCCTTTCCATCCCACTAGGTCAGGCTTGAGTGTGACCCCCCCCAAGTCTATAAGATACCCCCCAAGGGCAACATTAGCATACATACACAGTGTCTGCAAAGTTCAGAGAAGATCCAGGTGCTTAGGTGAGATTGTGAGATACTTAACCTGAGACCAAAGGGAAGCAGAGATAATCCTACACAGAGCAGGGTGGGTCAAGCCCAGGGGAGGGTGCAGCTCGTCATGCTTCCACACTTAGCACCATCTCCCCAAGCCTGAAATGGGGTGAGCATGTCCACAGTGGCACTGTATGAGACTGGCAAGATGAACTGCCCAGCGTGGCCCAAGAGCCAACAGAGAGGGGACCTTGGACGGAGGGAGCTCAGCAGGATTGAGAGGATATTGTATGCACTGCAGACACTCCAGGCCGGGATTCCCACCAATGCCCCAGCACTGGCACTCCTGCTCAGACTGGGAGGGGAAGTGCCACACTGTGCCCACTCTCTTGTCCCTTCCCCAAAGGCACTCCCCGCTTCCAGGAGGAATTTGGATGCAAGGGTCTGAGAGGTCCATTGCTGAGCACACAGCATGCCCACTTGGCCTCTGCACATACTGCCCTGCCCTGCCCAAGCCCTGGGTTTGGAGGAGACACCAAGGAAAGAGAAAGGGAAAAAAAGGGCACCGGGGGAAGCCAAGGTTGACCAGTGTTGGCAGGAGCTGGAGGTGAGGATCCTGATGGGTTTGTAAAAAAATTTCCTTTCCATGAGTGCTGGCACCAACCACACACACACACACACACACACACACACACACACACACACACACACGCATGCACACAAATTCACACATGTTTGCACACCTGCATGCTTCTGAGGTTCGATTGGGTTCATTGGGGGCTTTCTGCAGAGGCTGGGCAGGGGATGTGGGATGCTCAAGCTGGACTCTGCCCCTCGCTCCCACTTTTTCTTCCTTCGCTCCTGTTGACTTGGGGGTGGGTGTTGGATTACCAGGAGACAGAGGATCCTTCCAAAATGGGTGGGAATGGAAAGAATCCAACAGAAGCCAACCCCTTTGCAGGTCCTCTTCCCAGATCCCATTCTGCCATCCAGCCCCAGCATCCACAGAGCCACTGGTCCCTGTAATTTCTCATAGATGGTCTCCCACCAATCCTGGATATATGATCTATGAGCTGCCTGGAGGTTAAGGTCCAAAGAAATCAGCATGCACAGGTGTCAGGGCTGGAGATCCATGTGGAAGACATCCTTATCACCCAATGGCATGCGGTGCTTAAAGCCAACATGTGACTCAGCTACACACTAGAGTTTTCTGAGATGCCAACTCACACTAGATCTGTCCCAAACCCATTGGAGGTCTCTTCTTGGTTGGACAGCTTCTCTGGAAGAAGCCTGACATCTTCCTGTGTATCACCTGAACATGACAGAGTTTCAGGGGAATGCCCAGCCCAGCTTGGATGCCTAGTTCTGGTCCTAGCCTTCCCTGCCTCCAGGGCCAGGCCTATTCTATTCCCACTCTAGAATAGAACACCAACTTCCAACCGAGCTGCTAGGGTGGGCCCAGACACATGCCTAAAGATGTCATCATCTCATCCATCTCAACGACTTCAGCTGAACCCCACATTTCCTAGGGTTGTCAACAAAAGCACCTGGGGCTTGCTGCCCCAGGTAAGAGGTCTCCTCCACTCACCCCACTTTCCCATAAACAAACAAAGGACATAGCTCTCAAAAGAGCCTCTCAATTCACCAGCTGAGAAGTGCTGGGGTCAGTAGGGTGAGCCTCTGGGGAGTGAAGACTGCCTTTCATGTTACCAGTAAGCAGGCACTGTATTACCAGTCCTGCCAAGAGAGCAAACCAGCATGGGTAAACAGCCCAGGCCTTTCAGAATATGCCTGGATTGTTCCGTGAGTCCTCCATGAGCTCGGATGGGAATGTGCAGAAAACAGGACTCTGCTCTCAACCAGGTCAGGGGCAGCTTTGAACAATCCTACCACACTCTGCCCAACTGTCCCCCCACCTTTTTTTTTTTTTTTTTTTTTTTTTTTTAACTATCTCAGGAAGTGACAGGAAGTCTATGTCTGAGTTTTACAGGAAGGCTGCCCAGCCACACCCGGCCTTCTTCTGGTGTGTTTCCCTGGTGTACAGTCTCCAGGGCAGTCAACCTTTCAATGCTCCGGTGCTGGCTGAGGAGGGTAGGGAGGCATGGCCAAAGTGTCTCCTGTTCTCTGAGCAGCTGGGGCGGGCACAGCTCCCAGGACCCATGGGGCTGGAGGCTGCCTGCCCTCCTTAAGTCACGGAGTTATTTTTAGTTCTCTGTCCACGCTAGTTCTGCCAAGACCTCTCGAACTGACAGGCTCTAAAAGAGTCCATGGCAGAGGCTTGGCAGTATCTTGGCACGCCCAGTTCTAGAAAGTATCCCTCTCCAGTCACACACTCAGGATACATGTGGGGGGGGGGGTAGTAGAAAGCTCTGAGGCCTCAGGAAGAAGCCTGTGGGAAGGATGATGCCCAGTTGGGAGGGTCTTGGAATGGAGATGCTGGTCAAGCTGGAAGCTAGACAAGCCATGTGCCTTATGCACTTCTTGGGAGGATGCCAGGCTGAGAAGAGCCTGGACCATTTCAAAGGTCAAGTCAGGCTGAGTATCTCTGGGAAGCAGAGCTGGGTAGGAAGGTCTGTAGCCTCAAACAAGCTTTGACCTCTGGCCTCCACTCTCAGTGTTTAGCCCTGAAACTAGAGAAGAGCTATGTGGAAAGAAGTCTGCAGGCTGGGAACAGGATCCAAGATGCAGATGAAAGAGTCCTAATGCAGACCCAGGTTTGGATCCAGAGCCCACAGCAGGCCTGGGAACATTATCCTAGAGTCATCCTTCGCCTCTTGCCCTGGCCAGGAAAGGCCAAGCCTCTAGTGGACCACTTTTTAGAAGAAGTGGAGGAGTCAGGGCTGGTCTAGTAGGTGTTGTTAGGCTGCCGGCTCCGGAGCACTCTTCCCTTAGGCTTCCATGGCTAAATCACGCTGAACGCTCTCCTCCGTGAGTGATCACACCATTAGCCCCACGGCCCTTGCTAGTGAAGGCCAGCCTCCACCAGGTGACTCTGGCATCTCAAGTGTTAAGAAAGTGTCTTTTGACTTTCCTTAAAGAGTACATAGATCTCAGGGCACAGCACAGCATGGTAGCCAGTGTAGCCTACCCGGGAGCCTGCAATTAGAAGCCTACTAGTGTGGACACTGTGTGGACAGCTCACCTGGCTGGCAGGTAACTTGTAAGCGGGGTCGGGGGGTGGGGGTGGGGGTGGGGGGGCACAAGGTTTACTAAGACATGTCCTCAGTAGAGCAAAAAACACACTTTCCCCCTTGGTTGGCCTTAGCTGTCCGGGGACTTCCAACCCACCTGCAGAAAGAAACAAAACAAAACAAAAACAAACTCCACCAAGGAGCCCTTGGCATCAGTGCCAGGATGGTATGACAGGGATATCACTTCAGCCAGCTAGTCCTCAATGGCAATGGGGACCAAGGAAGCTTGCAGCACCAGGACAGCCTGAGTCTGGGGAGCAGCTGGACTGAGCAGCCTGTGCTGGGGCCCAGGTTCTAGTCTTACTCAGGTTGGCTGCTGGGATCTGACCTTGCAACATCCTCTCAGGAAACACCAGGGTTCCGGGCAGCACTGTCTCTCTCCTGCTGGGGGACAAGACTGGTTCCAGGGGACTGCACTTTCAAGAAAAGGCCCAAGACATGTTATGCCTAAGCTCTATGCTCAGTCCAGAAGGAAGATATTTCAAATTCTAGGTGCTGGCTGGGACACTTGGAAAAGCATGCTACCCAATCAAAATGAACCAGAAACAATTGTAACTCTGGTCCTTGAACTGCATTTTCTGCATGTGTGAAGGCCAGGAAATTTAGGACAATTCTGATAAGAGACTTTGAGAGATGCCGTGGAGCCCTTACCTCCCTCACGCCCCATGAACTTGGAACCAAGTACCTGCAGGGGCAGACACGCCAAGGAGCCTGGGGCTTGAGGCCTTAAGGAGTAACACTCAACTACTGAGCTTCCACATGTGCCGAGTCCCACCCACTGGGCCAGCAGTGAGTGCTGTCCACAGACAGAGACCACATCCTGGGCATTGCCATTCTGTCAGTGGGCCGCTGGGGACACTGGGGGATGATGCCTCTCTGTAAGACTGAAGCAAAGACTGAATTAAGCAGCCACAGGGTATTTAGTCCTGATGCTTCTGGGCTGAATGAAGGTCTGGGACAGATGCTAAACCTATCTATAGACCTATCAGTCAACCATCTGCCACCCATTTCTATCAGCTGCTTATCTATCCATCCATCACCCAGTCATTGACCAATCCTCTACCAATCTATCCATCTATCAACTATGATCTCCCTCTGTTCCTCTGTCCTTCCACTTACTATATCTCCCCACCCCCATTTGCCTGCCTACCCACCTGCTTACTGACCTATCATACCCCTAGCTCCTCTGAGCTGGGCTGAGCTGGTGACATGGACTATATATGCAAATTCCCATAGTGACCCTAGGGCCCAAGGACTCTCTGTACCTTTGTGTTGCAAAGCAGGAGACATTGAAGCGGAAAATGGCAGAAACCTGGAGGAGGCAAGTTGAGTGACTTGCTGCTTTTGTTATTTTATAGCTTGGCAACTCAAGGCTGCCCAGACTGGGGCTCAGAGCCCACTGTCCCAACCCCAGCTGCTGTTTCTCTTCAAGTACATGCTTACTGAAGCCCCTCTTAGGAAAGAAATACATGCTCAGGTCACCTCGCTGGGGCACCCCAGGGTGGGACTATCTGGCCTCATTATTCTCTCTTCATTTCCGAATCACATGTGTCTTAACAGCCCAAGGGCAGCCACGTGAAAGCCCCAAGATCCTAGCCATAAGGTAAATTCACGCAGCTGCTAAAAATAGGCTGAGACAGATGGGAAGTCTGGCTTGGCTGGGATAACCTGGAGAGCTGTGTGGGCTGCCCCCCTCTCCCAAAGGCCCATTAGCTTGGCGGCTTTGGTAATGTCCCACCACGGTCTCCATCCAGATTCTCTTGGTTTCTCCTAGGTATGACACCCCGTCTGGTTACATGGCAGGGGAAACAAACAAAACCAGCCTCTGGGCTCTTGAGAGACCAGGAAGACCTCTAAGTGCTTGGCTGGGAGGGCTGGGAGAGAGGCCACGGTGGACACCCAAGGGAAGACTGGAGGGGACCCATAGCCTGTTCCTCAGCCCAGCACTCTATGCACCCCTAGAATGCATGATGGTGGAGGAGGCTGTCATCCAGTCCCATTCATGGGCTGACTAAGGCTAGCAGCCCCTGTCACAATGGGTCATGGGTTTCACGAGGCACAGAAGCAGGAACATAAACGGGAGATGATTCCCTGGTGGCCCTGTGAGTGTCTCTTCAAAACAATTAGTTCTCAGTGCCCACCATTGTTTCCTAGCTCATCAGGCCTGGGAGCCCAAACCTTTACACTTCTGCTGGGGGCAAGCCAGGAGCAGCTGCTGGGAATCACCCGGAAGCCAGGAGACTACCTGTCTAGTGGATACGCCCATTCATCTGTCACCTAACAGCAGGAATTTGCACTCATGTGTTGGTCTGTGCAGGTGCACACGTGTATGTATGAGCTTCTGTGGAGGCCAGAAGACAACTTAAGGATCATTTCTCAGGAGCCATCCACCTTGACAGTGCCCCTCACCATCTTACTTCCCAAGTAAGCCACGTTGGCTGGCCAGCAAGCCCTAAGACCCACCTGTCTCCTCTCCCTTGTGCTAGGACATGAGTTCTGGGTATTGAACTCATGTTCTTGTGCTTGCTCTGGAAGTACTTAACCAAGAGAACTATTTGTTTGGCTTTTGCCAAGGCTTTTGAAAGGTATTTGTTCTTTGGGATGTTTTAAATTTGTAAGGCATGGATGAAGGGAGATGGAGTCAGAGCTTCAAATGGAGCCCAAAAAAATCTTTCTGGAGGCAAAGTCACCCTAACAATACATGGTATAAAAACAAATGAGTTGGTCAGGCTCTGTGGAGGAATGCTAAAGCTGGGGTCAGGACATGAAATGTACCATTTAAAAATGGCCCCAAATATCCAACAGGTGCAATTTGGCCAAAGTCACTGACTAGGTAATTAGTCAGGCATGAGAACCCAGATGCCCCCCACCTTAAGACTGTCAGGGAACATGACTCCAAGAGGGACTTGCTCACCAGTCCATTCCACCCAAGTTGCTGAGGGCCCCCACTTGTTCTGTCCAAAAGTTGCTGCCACTATACCACATCTTCCAAGAGGGACTTGCTCACCAGTCCATTCCACCCAGCTGCTGAGGGTCCCCACTTGTTCTGTCCAAAAGCTGCTGCCACTATACCACATCTTTTTAGTTCCAACTAAACCTGATGCATTGTCTCAACGTGTTTTATCAGCCCTCTTCTCAGCCTGGATAGAGATGTGTTTCCAGCCCTTTTAAAGTCACCCTAAAAACACATGCATGGACCACACACATGTATATTAAGCACTCACACCTGTGCGTGTGCGTGCACACACACACACACACACACACACACACACACACACACACACACACACACATCCATCTGACAGTATGTGGCATCTAAAAATCATCTTTTTCTTTTCCTCTCTTTTCTTTCTTTCTCTCTTTCTTTCTTTCTTTCTTTCTTTTTCTTTCTTTCTTTCTTTCTTTCTTTCTTTCTCTTTTTTTTTACAAATGAGGGATTCACTGGGGTCTAGAACTGGCTTTGGCATGGGGCTTGCACATGGGTGATGCCCTGAGGTGGGTGTTGCCTGCACTCCTTGATGCTCTCTCTGGGTGGCCCTACCCAGAAGCCCTGATGCAGCCATCACCTGCTGAGGTCAGGCAGGCACTGTGGCTTCAGCACCACTCCCTACACCTGCGTGTGTGGCAGAGTCGGGCCAGGCAGTGCCACACCCGCAGGCTGCTGGGCCTACCTAGTTTTTGCATGCATGCACGGAGCCTTTCTTCAAGATTGGACACTCTGCTCTGAAGTTCATCGTAGTCATAGGCGCCAATTTCCTCTTGCAGCTCGTTAAGCACTGACGTCAGATTCTGGACCTCCTCCTTAAATTGCAATACCAATTTGGCATCGGCCTTGTACTCTTCCAACACAGGAATCAAAGGCCTAAGTTCATCCATTTTCGCTTTTATTGCCTGCAAGGTTAAAATAAGCTGGTTCAGTGCGATGCATGCAAGAACTTGAAATACCCTGCCTTGGCCTGGCTTCTCGCTATGAGAGGGAAGGTGTGCACACTCCCATTTTAGTCATCCATCAGTTATCTGGTCCCAGTGAGTCAGGATAGCGTATTAAACAGTCCTCAGAACACCAACATATTTGGGAAAGCTCTTTATTTGTCAGTCGAGAATGCAACATCTTAAGGTTACATGCTTTAGGTCACATACACAAAGTTTGTGGTTCTTTTTTTTTTCTTTCTTTCTTTTTCAAAAAGTGCATTGACAAGGGTTCAAACTATTCATGGGATGCATCTAGAGTCGCATGCAAAAGGAGGATCCTGGTTGGATTCAAGGTTCCTTAGTGAAATGGTGCTAAGGATTGGAAAAGAATCGTAAAAATGCATGGTGCAAAAAGCTCTCTGGCTCTCTCATGGTTACATGGGGGGACTGCTTCTTCAGTCACTGGCGCATTGAAAAAACTCTTAAGTTAGCCCTGCAAGCAAGAAAATGAAACACCGTTGAAAAGCTAGCTCACTAGCCTGCCTCAAACAGCCATTAAAAGACACATATTTGCATGGTCACGTAAGAAAAATCACACTTTAACGATAGCAAAACAAGTTACTCAAATGGTGAAGGGTCTCCCTCACAGTTTCTCCTGGAATTCCTTCATGCAGGGACTACAGTGTAAAAGGCAAGGGCTTGCTTTTGCTGTCCCAGAGTCTCAGAGTCCCCAGCTTTGGAACTCAGAGGGTGCTCTGTGGATGACACTCTCCAAGGGGAGCTACCTCATGTCGCTGAAGACACCTCTGTCTTCACAGTTTGCTGAGCACAGGAGGGCAGATGCTGGCCAGGAGAGACACAAACTCTCTTTGGTCTGTAAGGTCAAGAATCTCTCTCCAAGGTTAAGTCATGATGGTACATCAGAAAAGGGGGCACAGTGTTGCCCTGCCTGGGACAAGAATCACTGGCTTGTTTTGCCTCAGTGGGATTTGTCTGCTATTATTTTATGTATATTATAGATTTATAACTTCATTAGCTTGCCATTTTGCCTACCTAATGTACTGCTTTTAAAAGGAGAATTAGTTCCTGCTTCACGTAGGGAGTGCATCAAAGGATAACATTAGCATAAAAGAAAGGGAGGACAGACAAGGGCTCAGCAGTTTCCAGCCAAGCGGCTGTGTAATTTGACCTGTTCATTTACATCTGGGCCTGATTCCTAATTAACATGCATGAACACCTTAATTAAGGTGGCAGATAATTCCCAGCCTAGTCCTAGCGGAGAGTCATGTATATATACATACTTGGACATATGTATATATAATTTCAGGTCAAAGGAACGGAGGTTTTAACGGCCAGGGTCACCTGGAGACGCAGAACACTTAACGCAGCTGCATCTACAGTGTGCCTTGTCACAGCTAAATTAGGTCAGAAGTGAAAAACTGCCCTGAGTGATCTGGGCCCAGAAATGGCTCTAATCAATTAAGCTAATCCTCGGCTAATGTGATTTACCTGCAGCAGCTGCGGAATGCTGAGGGCCTCTAATGATACTCTGCCTGGCGAAAATGCCTCAGCCGGAGGAGGAGGGGGCCTGGGACCCCTGCTTCCTACTGGCTGATGAAGGAAGGAGAGAGAGGCCAGTGTGCAATGACGGGGCTGATCAAGCCCCAACCCCTTTAGTGGCCAGAGTAGGTGGCCTCGCTCCTCTCAGAGTGTCACAGCTTTGCAAGGCAGAGAACGTTTCTTGTGGTGTTCCCCCAGGTCCCCAGTCACTACCTCTGTGGGGAAAGGGAAGCAGGAAGGGGGGTAAAATCTGACTTGCAGGAGGAGGGAAGGGAGGAGGAGGAGGGAAGGGAGGAGGAGGAGGGGAGGGAGGAGGAGGAGGGAAGGGAGGAGGGGTGAAGAGAAGTGGGTAACAGAGGAAAAGGAGGAGGGAGGGGAGGACGGAGAGAGGAGGAGGAGAGGAGGGAAAGGAAGAGGGAGGCGGGCAGGGAAGAGGAAGGAGAGAGGAGGAAGAGAAGAGTAAAGCTCCAGGAGGGACACACATACCTTGAACTGCCTGGCCAGATGTTGCTTATGGCTCTCCTCCACCTGCTTGAACTTGGACTCCAGTCCTTTCATTTGATTCTCCATCTTCTCCACGTATTGCAGGTCTCTCTGAGTCCGCCTGTCCAAGACTTCTATGGATTGAGACATGTTTTGCACCTGTCAAAAGGGTAACAGGTTCAAGGCAAGAGCTGCAGCAGATGTCAGGCAGTTTCGTTTGTCTGCTCATCAGCCAGGCTGACCTTTCCCACAGCACCACCCCGGGAGCCAGAAGTGGCCCAAGCATGATTTACCAGTTAATCACCAGCATCAGATCATTAGGACCAAGAACTCCCCAAACACGGCGGATCGGCTCGGTAAACATTCCCTCTACCCTCTTCCAGCAGAACTCTGACAGTAGGGTACACAGATCAGGGCAGGAGCCTTGAGTTGCTCCAGGCACAGGGCTGGGGCCATTTCTCTCTGTGTTTAAGGGTGAGGCCTGTTTCTATTCCATGTTGGGGAATGACTGACATTGTTAGGCAAGCTCACATAGCAAGAGATGAATCCGGAGCGACGCCAGGCCTGCTTAGGGTATAAATCCCCTTTCCCCTGAAGTCTCCTGGAGTGTCCTTGCTGACAGCGTTGGTGTTCTAAGTGTGGAGCGAAGGGATAGCGAGTCGCTCTAGGCTCCGTGCCGAGCCTTTCCCCCACCGCACATGCCATCCATCACCCCCCACAATATCATAGGCAGATGACTGCTCGGCAAACACGCACATTCAGAACACAGAGTCAGGAATCAATCACCCAGCAAATGAAGGATCGCTGTTTTACATCCTTACGGGCATTGTTGAATGGAGTGCAGCCTCAAGATGGGACTCTATTATTCAGCACGATTCCAGAGAGCGTCAAAGAAAAACAGTTTTGGTGCGGCCACCTGCCAGCACATTTCATTTTCAGGAAACTGGCTATGGCTGATGTGAGAATGTATGCTCACCAGGGGCGAGGGGGGCAGGGAGCCAAGGTGCTGAGGATGCTGCTGAGGATGCCGCAGTGGGTTGGGTCATTTTCTCAGAATCTAATCCAATTACTAGCAAGGAAGACGCGTCCTGAATGACAGGTCTTGCTGCTGGATTTTTTTTCTTACTGAATTTGAAAAAGACTCCCTTCTAGGAACTAAGTCCTTGGGATAGAGGCTTGGCTTCCCTGCTCAGTGGTCAGAGCAGTGGTGGCAAGGTTCCCATCCCCCACCACAAACCCTTCAGACCAGTAAGTGGAGTAAAACGGGAAGAGCAGCAAGATGCCTTCCCACTGGCCGAAAGGCCGATAGTGCCCATCTCAGCACTTAAAACCATACGGGATTTTAGGACTTGAAAGCAACACACACATTCACCTTCACATTTCAATTTATAGCACAGCCGTGCATGGGGCTGACTGCTCCCCTCTCTTAGCTGCTTTAAGGGGAATCGACCTGCTCTTGCTAGACGGCCTCTCTCTCCGCTCGCGTCCCTCTGAATGGCTGCAATGCTTCTTCTGGGAAAAGATGTCAAATTTGCTCTTATCCATCCTTCAAGGCCCAGCCCAAAGGCCATTGCCTCCAAAGAGGCTTCCTGGATGAGCTCAGACCAAGGACATTGAACTACTTGGGAACAATACCACCTTCCTGGAGGGTGAGGTGGGCTTCATTCACACTTGAACCCACAATAAGGAGAGCCAGTGCCGGAAGCCTGTGCCGCCTGCCTGGCTCTGAGGAAGGACAACATGGGCACCTCTGCTCAGAGCCTCTCTTCCTAGCCTCCTCCTTGGAGATATGACACCGACAACAAGAACAGGACTCAGATATCAACCAGTCAAATAGTGGGTGGTGTTTGGGGGGGGGAAGCACTCAGCCCAACACAAGCTTTCAGGAAGAGACCACACAGTGTGGGGAGATTTTCTGTCCTCCCTACCAAGGACCAATGCTTCTAATGAATCTCAAAATGCAAAGATTAGCCTTTACATTAAACAAAAAAAAAAAATCTTGAAGATGCCAAATAACTTGGCTGCTTTAAGATGAACCAACAGACATCTGACCCCACTTTCTGGCCAACCACTCAGCTAAATCTCCCATAACAAAACATGGGTGACAACCATACTAACCCTCTGGCAATATCTGCTTCCACACACCTCTTCTAATTCCTGGAGTATCCCCAGAAGCCAACCAGCAATGTTCAAGGTCACAAGGTCACAGGATGCTCTTCGCTGCTATGACAGCAGGTGCCATGAAGTGGGGGAGGGGACATGCACAACAGCCACACACCTGTCCCTATGTGGTAATCACTAATTGCTAATGTTTATTGGCCACATAGGCACTGGCCTGAGGGCTGTTATTTATCTCATTTGATCCTCATAAAACCCTGGGGGGGGGGCAAGCCGGTTCTGAGTCCCACATGCTAATAGCTATGCCAGCTCAGGAGTTAAGAAACTTGGTCCCATCACACAGCCAGCTCAAGGTCTGGGACTCCAAAGCCTCTGCTCTCAGACTCAGACCGTGTTCTTCAGAGGGCACAGCCCCATCCTTATGCCCGCCTTATCCCCTCCTCTGGCATCAGATCCTAGAGGAACTGCCCAGACATGCTGATACCCAGTCTTCAGCAAGGACTCAAGCTGGACAAAAACAGAGCCTCTGGTGCTGGGTCCCAGGACCTGACCTGCTGTGCCACCAGGTGGGTCTAACGCAAAGGCAGATGGTAGCAACACAGAAGCAACTCCAGGGTGCTGAGCTACGGCCAGCCGCAGGGGACCAAGGAATCCAGGGCCTCCTCTATTGCCGCTCAAGATGGCAGGTGCTGTCTGTGCCAGGCCTGGCCCCGCCCCATGGGCAGAGAAAAAGCAAAGTAGAAGAGACAGGAGGCGTGTTGACCAGGCCCAGCCCTAGAGCACAAAGGCGGAGCAGGCTTGTCTCAGCAATGCCAGCAGACACAGTAAATGAAGGACCTCTCTTCCAGCCAGCGCTCAGGCCCTCCCAAAATAGAGTCTACGCGGCAGGAAATGGGGCTTTAAATTTTTAAGCAGCAAAACTGTGGCCTGCATAGGCAGAAAGGAAAGCTACGCGGCCTCATTCTCAGGGGCCCCTAGAGCTTTCTGGAACCATTTCCCAGCTCTGCCCTTCTCCCAAGGCCCCTTGGCTTGGGCCTCAGGCCCCCCGGAGCCCCGCCCCTTTGCTACAGTTCTGAATAATTAAAGGCTCAATTAGGCTCCTGTCTAGTTTGGTGTAAATAAATGTCCGTGGGATCTGTTAAATGTATTTTACTTGAACTCTTTTCGAATGATTTACTCTGGTGGCTAAAGGTGGCAAAACAGACCAAGAAACCAACACACCCTCTACCCCTTTAGGGTGAGCCGGCTCCACAGGAACCATGACGGAGAGCAGGTCCCAGGTCTCTTGCAGATGGGGACTGGCAACTCAGGAGTCATCCCAATTCCCAGGCTGCTTCCTGCCTCAGCAGCTGAGTCCAGGAAAAAGAACTATTCTGCCCAAGGAGGTGGGAGGCCTGAAGTCATCCCAGCTCCAGCTGGAGAGGCCAGGTCCTGGCAGGGATTAAGCTGGGCTCCAAAGTCAGCCTGCCTTCCCCAGCTAGAGGGAAACCAAGGTGATGTCTGTCCTCAGGGCCTGTGTTCAAGTTACAAAGGACCCTTCACCCCACAGATTTCTTCAAACAGGTGAGGACTTGAGAATTCCAAGTCCGCTCAGTAGGAGTCTCAGCTTTCCTGGTGTGTGTGTGTGTGTGTGTGTGTGTGTGTGTGTGTGTGTGTGTGTGATATGTGACCTCACTGTCTCTGTGTGGGAAGGGTTCACCACCTGGAGGCATCTTTTCTTGGGGGAGTGAGATGGGCAAGAAGAAAAGTCTCCTCATTTTTCCTTTTCCTCATGGTAGCACTCCAGGGACTTGTAGTAGTGAGGTTAGCTGCAGAGTCTGGAGTCTCTGGGGGCAGCCTATAGGCACTCTTACTGAGAAACAGAAACCAAACAGGAAGATAGCAGGTCCTATGACTCAGACTATCTCCCTTTCCAACCAGCTGTGTGGCCTGGGGACATCAATCTGAGTGACCAATGCCGCCAGCTCTACTCTGGTCACAATCAAGTGAAATAAGACTCAAAATGTATGCATGGACTGCACATTACTGCCCTCTTGTTAGAAGCGTCCATGGTGGGAATGAATTGCCAGGTGTGACCACTCACTCACCAATGGAGCAGAGACATCGCCATGTAAAGCCTATGTGCCAGGCACCTGAAGTCTACGGTTTTCCTGGCAGCTTTGCTGAGCCCTGTGGACCAGACCCTGAGCATTGCTTCAGAGGAGAAATGGCATAGGACGAAGGAGCCATGCTTCTGGTCTTACCAACAAGCTCTTTCATGGAGCCCCCGGAGCCCAGGAAGCAGGTGTGTTCATCTCCCCACCAGGGCCACCATCTTCCTATCCAGGCAGCCATCTGTCCACTCATTCATTCACAAATATTTAGAGTGTGGCCATGCCAGGGAAGGCCTGGGGTGGGCCCTGCAGGCTGGCCAACCCTCAGGCTGGCACAAAGCACTCTGCATGTGCAAGCTCACACACACCCCTTGCACAGACTCACCTTCTCCAGTAGCTGCCTCAGCTGTTTTGTGCGGGCATCCCGTGAACACATGGTCTGCTGGGGGGCGACCACCGTACAGATACACCTGCCCTCACTGTCCTGGGCAGAACTGTACACCTGCCAGCTCTCCTCAGGGTTGGTGGGCAACACCTGGAGGGGGCAGAGGGGGAAGGGAATGGGAGAGAACAAGAGGAAGAGAGTGAGAATGAGGGAGGTTTGTGCCTAGGTGCCAAGGGCAGAAGCAGATCAGAGACACAATGCCTTAAAAGCCAAGTTCAGCCCTGGATGCACAGAGTTTTGACATCTAACCAGATTAATGCTTGGGGAGGTGGAAGGGGCTGCAGATGTGCTAGGCTGGCTGAGGGGCCATATGAGAAACCAAGTGGCTAACATCTTAGGGAATCAGACACTCTCTTTCCGCAGTAGGTAGAGTCAAGCCTTGATCTGCTGTTCCCTAACACTTGAAGACAAGCACCATTGTTAACAGTCTCCGTCAGCACCTACAAACTGAGAGCAGCAATGGCCTAGAGCTGTGCTGTCTCCCCGAAAGCAGCCTGGCTAAGAGTCTGGCCTTCCAACTCCATGCAGCTCCCACCCACAAGCCATTTGGTGGATGTCAACAAACATGTTGTGTAAGGGTCACCCCCAACCTCAGTCCTGAGGGTTTGCCCAAAGACCACCAGGGACCCAGAGCTGTGAGTGGCTAGGTTCACCTTGTGGGTCTTCTATACCACCCATGACCCTGACCTTCAGAGACACAAGAGGGGCAATAGACACCAAGTCTCCTGCACACACCCCCATGCCCTCCTGCCCTCCTGCCACGGCAGCCTGCCCACTGTCTCCAAATCTTTCCCTGGCATCCTGCTCTTCCCTGCTGTTTTTAGATAGGATGGGGAGGAAGGCAGGGAGGCTACGGTAGTGATATACTTCATTCATCCCACTTCAGTAGCTCAGGACATAGAAGCAGGCAAAGTCGTTATCGGGGAAATTCATCTTGATTTGGTTGTTTTTTGTTTGTTTGGTTTTGGGGAACTTGCTCTGTAGACCAGGCTGGCCTCGAACTCACAGAGATCCACCTGCCTCTGCTTCTTGAGCGCTGGGATTAAAGGTTTTCGACACCACTCCCGGCACTAGGGAAACTCAAAACAACAGGAGAGGTAGACCCAACAAGAATCATAGGTGTGTTTGTGTGGGGTCACACCACCGAGCCCTTGGAAGCAGAACTGAAGGAAAAAGGAGACTCGTCCTTCACCTCTCCTTTCCACTTAGAAGGTTAGGCCGGGACCCCTTTCCAGTGGCCCCTCAATGAAGGGTGGTCTCAGCTCAGCCTGCTCCAGCCACTATGGAAGTCAGCCCTACCCAGACCCTCCACCCCAAACCCTAACCATCACTTCCCTCCCTAGGCTGCTGATGACTCGGAGATGCGATTTCCATTTCAGAGGCGGGTAGAGAGGGGTGGGTGAAGGCGCACCGAGGAGGAGGGGGGGTGGGAATTCCAGTCCCGCCCAGCTCCTCTCAACCTCCTCTGGAGTGGATCCTTAGATCTTCGAATGGGGATGGGAAGAGAAGGGTGCCTTGGGAATTTGGGGGGACTCAGATGAGACCACCGAGCTCTTATCTTCTGCCTTGGGCCCCACTCTGGGCCAGTCCAGTCTGCCTTTTACAAAGTAGGGCGAGCTGAGTCCTGGCTGGACCTAGCCCACAAAAGGCTTTAAGCAGCATCTCCACCCCTTACTTGCTGAGTGACCTTGGCTAAGTCCCCAAGTCCCTAGCTTCGGTTTCCTAAGCTTCCCAAGGAAAGACTTCCTAATATTGGTGAACGAGGACTCTGGACTTTTGAACCCCTCCCACTACCACCAGAGCAGGTGTCCTCAAGCCCCTTGAGGGGACCGGGCGCAGGAAGCATCGCCCCGAGACGCCAGAGTGCGGGTGGCGGCCGCAACTGGAGGCGCTGCTTAGCTGCAGAGCAGAGGGTGGGCTCGTGACCCCGGCCCCTGCATTTCTCCCTCCCCGGGTGACCCCATCCTGTGCCGCACCGCCTGGCCAGCCCGGGGCTCGGACCCAAGAGGAGGCAGGAGGGAGGAGGGGCCGCGAGGGCGCAAGGCGGGCTCACTTACGCCGGTGCTGCGGTCCAGCGTCCCGCCGCTGGCGGCCGAGAGCCGGGTGGTGTTGAGGCCCACCAGCGAGGGCAGGGTCTGGGACATCCAGTTGGTGATCATGGCCATGGTGCTTAGCACGACCCCGATCTTCAGCAGCGGCACCGACATCGCGCCTCGAGTGGCCTCCTGCGCCCGCGCCGCGTCGGCGCTGGCTCCCGCGCCCCGGGCAGCCTCAGGCGGCGGGCACCACGGCGGGCAGGGGCGCCTGGCCGCGTCCCCGCGCCCCCTCCGCCCGCCGCCGCCCGCCCGTCTCCGCCGCCCTGTGCGCCCTGGCCATCGCCGCGCCGCCCCGGCGCTGGGAGGTGACCAGGCGGCCCTGCCCAGCGCGCGCTGCCCGCCCGCGCTGCCCGCCGCTGCCGCGTCCCCGCGCGCTCCGCTGCCGAGAAGGGCCACCGGGTTCTGAGCGCGGCGTGGGCTGTGCGCGGGGGCCGCGGCTGGGAGGCGGGGACACGGCCGGGCGGCGGCCGACGCAATCTGCCCAGGAAATGGGTGGATTTTTCCTCCGAGCTCCGGCTCCCCGCCGCCCCCTGGCTGCAGGCAGCGAGGTCTGCAAACTTGTCGGCCGAAGAGTTAGGGTCACTCAGGAGGACAGACAAAACGCTGCCCCAAACCGTAAAAAAAAAAAGCCCCCAAATCTCGCATGGCACCGGTCCACTGTTCTCCCTCCTCAGCTCTCTCGGTCACATTCACGACCCTGTCTCGTCAAGGCCCGGTTTCGCTCAGGCCTGCCCTGCTTGTGGCTAAGGGTCCCCTTGAGGATGGGCCACGCCACCCTTACTGCTGGGGTCTGTCTCCCCAGGTGGATTGAGTCCCCGTCAGTTCGGGGCTTCCCCTGAGCCCCAGAGGGGAAGAGAAGCTCGGGTGAGGTCTCCGGTGCCAGCGCAGGAGTAAAGAAGGGGCTACAAAGTGAAAGACACTCCCGGGAACCTTGGGCAACTATCTCCGAAGGAAGGGACAGTTGGAATACCTAGCCGGACCTCCCTGGGCTTCTGGGAGCAGGTTTAAACAGAGAGGGGGTTGGTGTGCCCGATGTGCACAGTAGGGGGTGCAGGAGAGTGCGCCCACCTACCATCAGGAGCTGCTGGAAGCTTAGGGCTCAGCAGGCGCTAGAGGGACCACACCCAGGAACGCGGGTGTTTGTACTGTGGGCCAAGATGGGCAGGGGTCCCTCTCAGGAATCCAGCTCAGGGGCAGGGCGAGCTTTAGCAGCATGTGTGCCAAGACTTGTAAGTCTCAGTACAACAGCACAGCCGGCACACCTTAATAGTGCTTTTGACTTTGCAGCAGCCTTCTAAGAAGCTGAGGAAAGCCAGTGCCTGTGGGCATTCCTCCAAGTTGTCCCTAGCCCTGGTTAAAGAAAGACATCCTATTCCCCAACTCCCACTGCACTCTTTCCCACCTGGTCGATTAGAGACTCCCTGGAAGAGGGGTTAAAAGAGATGTCAGGAGGACAACGGGAGACTTGCAGATATCTGCCAAGAGGGATGTGACACCTTCCTAGGTCTTTCTGTTTTCTGTCCCTATTTGCGGAGAAAACTTCAACAACAGCCAAGATGATCCTGGCCTGAGTGCTGGGTGTGAGGCTTGCTGGCTCAAGAAGTCAATTGGAGTTGTTTCTCTGGTTAATGCATGGCATTCATTGGTGCCTCCAATTTGGGGCGAATGCCAGCAAATTACAACTGTTGGGGAAGGGCACCATCTCTCAGTGAAAGCTGGTACTGCAGGCTAGTCACACCCAGCGGTCTTGCTGGATTCGGCTTGCCCTGCCTTGCCTATTTCACACAGATTCAGGGCCACAGCTGTGTCTGCCCAAGTCATACGCACTTGTTCCCCACTATACAAAGGTAAGGGATGCTTAATGTTTCTCAACAACTACAAATCCAGCCAGTCCAGTCCACAAAAATCACTGCCATCTCAGAAGTCACAGACGTTTATTGAATACCCTACTTAGTGCTAGATACAAGGGGCAGCATGGCCCCAAGCTCCACGTCAGATGTAACATGGAGGACATAATTGGCTTTGTTAGGCACACTACATGGCCAAATACCGTAAAACCTTTCTTGCTGTCTGTCTGACAGGCAGATATCCCCAAGTGGAGGAAGGCCTCAAGTGACCACTCTACATGTAGACAGACCTTGGGGTCAAGCTGAGCTTTGCTATGAACTTCCATGAGATGGTGAACCAGCTAATGAGCCTTTCTGTGGCTCAGCTCTCTCACCTGCAAAATGGGCTTAACAATAGCAATTTTCCTCTGTGAGGTGTCATTAGAATAAAGGATCAGTGCAGGAACAAGCCTGGTATGCTGTGGTGACAGTCATTGTCACCTTTTCAAATGACAAAGTGGGCTCAGCCAGCAACCTGTGTTGGGCAGGCTGTGGAGCTGGGCTTTGATGCAAGATGTGATGCCCCTGAGCCCTCTGACATTTCTTTGGGGCTGCTGTCAGTCAAATGTTACGGAGAAGTGAAAGTGGTTCCCCAGAAGTGGAGACCCCCTCTGGGTGGGGGAATCTATGGTAGACATAATGGTTTTGAAGAGCTCCCGAGTCTGCTTTAGGTGAGTAATGTTCCAGGGTTCACAATTGCTGCCCTGAATTAGAGGAGCTTAACTTAGCTGGGCTTTTGAAAGGAAATGGAATCCAGGGCGTTTGCAACAATGAAGCCTGGGTCTGTTCAAGTAGTTCCAGAAATAAGTAGGAAGCCTTCAGTCCCACCGGCCAGGAGCTGTCTCCCACCCTCACCAGGTCAGGTCATTGTGCCATGACTTGGAGATTTGACCCCAAGCTCATATTCCTTGTGAGCCTATGTGGGGAGTCATAGCTAAGGAGTACTAAATGTAGTTGATGCAACTCACATAGAACTTGCCAGAGAACTGGCCACTAAATTCCCAAGGTCACTGGGAACTAAGCTGACGTTGAATGGCAAACATTCATCCAGGTGGAAAGAAATGCTAACCCTACCCACATTGGTGCTTTTCTAAAGTGACAGAGAACTGGAGAAACACACATCTGATCACCCCATAGAGAGTGTGATTGGAACAGAGGTGTATAATGAATACAGAGCCAGCCTTCCAGCTCCAACCCACATCTGATCCTCTCTCACCAGAACACCAGCCTCTCCACCTGCACCCGAGGCTCTCCACCTGCACCCCAGTCTCTCCACCTGCACCTGAGTCTCTCCACCTGCACCTGAGCCTCTCCACCTGCACCTGAGCCTCTCACCTGCACCTGAGCCTCTCACCTGCACCTGAGTCTCTCCACCTGCACCTGAGTCTCTCCACCTGCACCTGAGCCTCTCCACCTGCACCTGAGCCTCTCCACCTGCACCTGAGTCTCTCTCACCTGTACCTGAGTCTCTCCACCTGCACCCGAGTCTCTCCACCTGCACCCCAGTCTCTCCACCTGCACCCGAGTCTCTCCACCTGCACCCGAGCCTCTCCACCTGCACCTGAGTCTCTCCACCTGCACCTGAGCCTCTCACCTGCACCTGAGTCTCTCACCTGCACCTGAGCCTCTCCACCTGCACCTGAGTCTCTCCACCTGCACCTGAGTCTCTCCACCTGCACCTGAGTCTCTCCACCTGCACCTGAGTCTCTCCACCTGCACCTGAGTCTCTCCACCTGCACCTGAACCTCTCCACCTGCACCCGAGCCTCTCCACCTGCACCCGAGCCTCTCCACCTGCACCTGAGTCTCTCCACCTGCACCTGAGCCTCTCCACCTGCACCTGAGCCTCTCACCTGCACCTGAGCCTCTCACCTGCACCTGAGTCTCTCCACCTGCACCTGAGTCTCTCCACCTGCACCTGAACCTCTCCACCTGCACCTGAGCCTCTTCACCTGCACCTGAGCCTCTCCACCTGCACCCGAGCCTCTCCACCTGCACCTGAGCCTCTCCACCTGCACCCGAGCCTCTCCACCTGCACCTGAGCCTCTTCACCTGCACCTGAGCCTCTCACCTGCACCTGTGTCTCTCACCTGCACCTGAGCCTCTCCACCTGCACCCGAGTCTCTTCATCTGCACCTCAGTCTCTCTCACCTGTACCTGAGTCTCTCCACCTGCACCCGAGCCTCTCCACCTGCACCCGAGTCTCTTCATCTGCACCTCAGTCTCTCTCACCTGCACCTGAGTCTCTCCACCTGCACCCGAGTCTCTTCATCTGTACCTCAGTCTCTCTCACCTGTACCAAATTGCTCCACCTTCACCTGAGCTGATCTGAGGAGCTGAGAGGTGTGAGCTAATCCCTCCCAACTCTTCCAGGTCCAAAGCAAAGTCCTGCTGAGAGTCTTTTTCCAGATTTGGCAGAAGGGCTGACTCTCCCATAGGCATTTGTGAGGGACCTCGGGAAGAGCTACAGTAAGTGTTGTTTGATTTAGTATGCTACACAGCACTTCCAGAAGTGATCCTTGGATTGGGGAGGAACATAGGCATTTACATTAAAGCATCCATGGTGCCAGCCAACAGCCAGTGTTCCTATGGAGAAACTCAAACCCCAATGTTACATGATTTTCCCTGAAGCAAGGGCTCGCCCACATTTGCCACTGAATAATCATCACAGTGACGGAGCAGGTGCTGTGTGCAGACAGTCCTGGGGGTCTGCCATACAGGATGTCACTGGGTCTTCACAGAAGCCCACAGGGGCGTGCTACCCCCACTCCCTGTGTGTGAGCTGCTTGACTTTGGAAGATGACCAGGTATGACCCAGGCAGTGTGATGAGACAGCGCATTCTCAGGGCAAAGCCCCAAATCATGGTAGTGTCCTTGCCCCTTGGATGTCTTGGCAACAGTTTCTTGAGTGCTGGGAGTGTGCAACCTATACAACTCTCAATCCTGATGGCCTCTGGAAATCAGTCAGAGCTCTCTGCAGCTCTTGCTCCTGAAGCTGGTAAGATCTCAGAAGACCCATGTTTCTGTCACCCGTGGTGACACTGTCAGGTCTCTATCCTCATGCCCTCACCTGGCTAGCCTTGGCAAACGTATCAACAATCATGAAAGAAGAATACTGGCCTCCCTCCGTGGCCCGAGTTCCTCAGCTCTGAAAGTGAGAGCTGAGTCTACAAGTTGGGTCAGAACACTTGCCCAGACACAGCCCTCCTGCCAGGGACTAGCACATGGTAGGTAGGGGGTGAGGGATGCTAAGGAATTGTCTGGTAATGACAGGGGATGAGGGCCAGGAATGCACAGGAAACCAGCACCACCTCAGCACCAGAGAACTGAGGTCATAGTGCAGGAATCTGCTCAGGCATCGGGGCCAGCAGTGACCGCTGGAGGGAAGCAGGTCTCCAGTTCATTTCGTGATGCTCCCTAGCAAAGGACAGTTCCATAGGACAAAGCCTGGACGACACGTTGACTATGACAATGTCCATGTGGCCTATTTTCAAATAGTTTGAGAGGAGGAGGGAAGAGAAGAGGGGAGGAAAACTAGAAAGGGAGGAAGAGGGAAAGGGGGGCTAGGAGAGAGGGAGGAAAGAGAAAAAGAGCAGCAGAGACAAGGGGAGACTGAAATAGAGGGGCCGAGATTGTGGGGGCATTTACCCAACCACCCCCACAGTTCCCCAGAGTTTTCTTGAGTGCGAGCAGCAGGAAATATTAGATAGAAGGATTTATTGCGGAGAATATCGCGGAGATAAACAGATAGAAAATAAAGGATAGCCTTGAGAGGGCCTGGAACCTTTTCCAACGGGCCCCGACTGTCTCTGCCCCAGGGTTTTTATAGAGACGCCAAGGGGTGGAGCAAAAGACCTCCTCCCCCAGCACAGCCAAGTGCAGACCATCCCAGACACCTGCACTCAGGCCCGTGGTCCTAGTCATCCTCTATGCGGACCTGCTGGGTAAAGCCACGAAGAACCCGAGAACGGGCTCCCACAGAGATAGAGATTGAGGCAGACATCAAGAAACACAGAGAATACAGAGACAGACAAACGAACAGGGATGTAGACACAGAGAAAGGAAGATAGAGACAAAGAGACATACAGAGATGGGTAGAAAGCAGAGAGAGGGACAGAGAGACAGACAGTGGCAGAGAGACAAACAGAAGAATTCTTTCCTCTTCCCTGTCCTTTTTCTCTTTCTCTGAGACAGACAGGAATAGGAAAATAATTGCTTTTAGCCCAGGACATTCTTCCAGCAGTCACAAAAGGCCCCAAGGGCAGCCCGGCCTTATATCGCTCACATGAGCCCATATGGGTCCTCCAGGAGCACAGATGGGTGAAGTTGTGTTCTCCACCCCCACCTCAGCCTGGCTCCTTGTACTCTGGACTACCACCCACAGGCCACGGGCATATGACCTGCCATTTTTGGCATACCTGAGCAGCTTTGGGGACTACGGATGTCTTGCTGCCCTTGCTCTCTGTCTGTATCATGGGAAGTGAGGATGAGAGGGGCTGTCCTTCCCTGTGGTCCTGGTGAGAAGGCAGAGCTGCCAGGGCCAGCCCAGCCATGGGAGGGAAATACACTGCAGCCACCAGGATCCACTGTATTTGGGGTTTGTTCTCAGAGCTAGCAAGAGAGCTAATCCAGGGACCTGAGGTCCTCTGACATTCCCCTCCCCCCCTCTTCTACTCTGGTTCCAACCATTCAAGTCTCCCAGTGACCAAGTGTCACACCCTCCTTAGCAGAAGACTCCATGACCACCAGCTGTCCCTAAGACAGCGACCCCCACTGAGGCCAGATCTTCTGTGTTTCTGGCTCACTGTGTCTGTACCTGCTTCCTGTTCATCCAGAGAGCTGACTGCCATGCTGCCCCCTCAGACCTTAGTGGTGCTGCTGTCCTTTTCTAGCTTCTTTAATGTCGGTGGGAAGCCTCAGCCCAAGTGCCCTCAGCTGTCCAGTAGAAATGGGGCCAAACCCTAGGAGTGGCGCCTCTCAGTGGACACATTCCCCTCAGGGCTAACCTGCAGTTTCCGGGAGCTATAAACACTCCGTTTCCTCCTTCCCAGGAGAGAGAAGTCTCCATAGCCGAGGACAGGCTGACTTCTCTGGCAGCAGCACCTGACCTAGATGTGAATTAAACTATGCGTGATTAGAGACATCACGTTGACTGGGGGTGTCCAGCTGGGAGTGGAGGAACACCAAGGATGTCATACCTGCTCAGCCTGTGGACTCTAATGCTGTCAGATTCTGTAGACCAGGGGTGCTCTTGAAGATACTTACTCTCCAAGCTGGACTTTCCCTAAACCCTGCATGGGGGCCTCTCGCTACAGAGTCAAGGCTGAGATATGATGATTCTCAGCTACTGCTAACCAAGGTTCTGCTATCCTTGGAAAAACTCCTGCCTGAGAGTCCCCAGTGACACTGATAGGCACAGGATAGTAGTATACAGTAGACACAGACTGCCATACACACAGCCGAATCAGGAGACTGGACTCAGAGGCCAGGCAGTCCTAGGTAACAGAGCAGGGGCAGCCATGTATTCGGTAGGCGGCAGGGTGTAGGGACTCATATTCTAAAGGCACAATTACTGGAAAAGCCTCATCCCGTTTTTTTGGAGTTCTGCTATGGTTTCTAAATGTGAAAGGCCCTTCTCAGAGCCTATGGGAGAGCCATTCTGTATACTGGGGGCAGCGCTGAGCAGGAGCACAATTCCTCTTCGGTGAGATGGTGAGATGTGCATCCACTCAGACACTGGATAGAACTGATTTAGGGAAGTAAGGTCACTACTGATCAACCAATGAGAGATGCTGAAGAGTCAACATTCTCCCATCTCTCCCTGGGACTCTTCAGTCTCTCTCTCTCTCTCTCTGTCTCTCTCTCTGTCTCTCTCTCTCTCTCTCTCTCTCTCTCTCTCTCTCTCTCTCTCTCTCTCCCTCCCTCTCTCCCTCCCTCCTTCCCTCCCTCCCTCCCTCTTGTTTACTCTGTTACCAAATACTTTGTTTTGTTTAGAGAAAGGGTCTTACTCTGTAGCCCAGGCTAGCCTCAAACTCAAGACAATCCTTCTGCCTCAGCCTCCTGAGTGCTGGGACTATAGGCATGAGCCACCACACCTGGCTTCAGATTTTATTTTGAGATGGGTCCTGGGGATCCTAGACTGACTCACACGCTCTATGCAGCTGATACCAAGCTTTGGCTCCTCCAGGCCCTACTTCTGGGGTGATGGACATTCTCCAGCAAGCCCAGTTTTATGTGGCACTGAGGACAGAACTCAGAAGGGCTTGCATGCATGCTGGGCAAACACTCCACCAACTGTGCTGTATTTTGGGATGTCAGGTTTTAAATGTCACCAAGCTGTAGCCAAGGCGCATCCTGGTCAGAGCTGGGATCAGAAGAAACCAACAGCTCTGTGGAGCAAGGAGTAGCCATGTTCATGTCTGTAAAGAAGCCCCTCTTTCTGGCTGTCACCTGAGAGGTTGCCATTAGCTTTAACCTGGGTGCAGAGAGTAGCTGATGGTCTAGGCAAAAAAGCTATTGGTGAGGAGCCTCAAACAAGGCAGGTCACACGTAGACAGCACTGGTCCCTTTGAGGAGGCCTAGGTCATCCCTGCACTACGCAAACTGCACAGATCTTGCAAGTGATGGAGCCACACACACAGAGATTGGGTGATCTAGAGACTTGGAAGTAGGTGACATCCGTTCCACACGGCTAGGTTCCACTTGTAACTTCTGGGATCTCAAGTCACTGAGCAAATGCTGGACTCCCATGCATACCCTGGCATTGCTCTGAGACTGAGCCTCAGCATGCATTATCAGATGCCTCTGGGTCTTTGCAGGTGAGGGGACCCCCTGAAGCCTGAGCCTTAGTGGAAGAAAAGAAACCCCTATCATGGGGTTCAGACCCTATGATTGCTCCTTCCTGCCTTCCCTGCTTCTCCTTGAATGTCAATTGTCTAGGTCAGCATCTTGTCCCACAGCTAGCTAGCCACCCACAGCTCTGTACTAGAGGTTGGTGTGACCTGGGAACACACCAGGCACCTCCTCTTTCAGGTGCTTCATGACACAGAGCTGTTTATTTTTCTGTTTTAGCAGGCACTTGAATTTCAGGTGTCAGACAGAACTGGAGCTGCATCCAGGGTCCCCACAGAGATTTCTCCCCCTCCCTGAGCCTCAGGGTCCTCTCATTTGGAGAATGAGGGCAACCCCAGGCCATAGAGACATTATGATATGAAAAGCCTACAGACAGGAGGATGTCAGAGCCGGCTGGCTGACCTCCCACACCCTGAGCCTCTCTATGTGTAACAATCTGAAAAAGAGTGAGGGGGAGGGTTTACTTTCCATCTCCCACCCTCCATTGGACACAGTGCTGACCTCAGTCACCTGGAGGTGGGACTAGCCAAAGGCTGCTGGTCTCTGCCAACTTGCACAGAAACAGCATCCACACCCTCTCAAGGCCGGAAGCTGCCTCTTCTCCCCACCAGCCCAGCTCGGGCTCACAGCTCCCCCCCACCCCCCCACCCCCGCATCTAATTCAGTGTAGCTGGTAATTAGTTTTGTATTGCCTTACACGGTGATGTTAATACTGATTACAGGGCCTGATAACTTTAGCAATAAATACTACCCAAGGCAGACAACCACCAGCTCTTGATTGGAGAAAGCTGAGGTGGGAATGAGAAGCAAATCGCTATGAGGGTGAGGGATTTAAAGTACTCTGCTTCCCTATCAGCAAGGTAGGTCCAGGTATCAGAGTGCTGTGCCTCGGGAGCCTCCAACTGTGGTGAGAAGTGTCACCAGCCCCTGAGGCAGTGCCCAGTGAGTAAGTTCTGTGTGTTCTAAAATGACAGCTGCAGGAAAAGAGCCCAGTCCTGCCTGGCTCCCTGTTCTTCCACGTCACATATGCTGTGTGAAGAAGGCAGATGAGGGGCTGGAGTGAGGGGAGGGGCTGTGCAGATGCGCAAGGTGTCCATAATACCCCCTGTTCAGGCTTACTGGGATTCTGAAAGGGGAAGTTAACATCACCTGCTCTGTCCCTACCTGTCCCATCCACAGAACTACCTAGGTGTAGCCAGGTGCCCGGTGCAGGCCAAGGTGCAAGCATCTACAGTGATGAACAGTCCATCAGAATCTAGGACCAAGTGCGCAGTAGTAACTCAGTAAGGACAGAAATGGAACAACACTCACAGCAATAGCTGGCATGAGGGAAAGTTCTATAAGCACGGACAGCTTTGGCCTCACTAGGGTGTCTGTCAGTGACACTGCTAGGGAAAGCCACGCTGGGCTGGGCGTGATGGCCGATGAGGTGCAGCCCCCCAGCATAGTTGCAGAGCATGGGGTACAGGAGGGAAGGTTTCTGAGACTTTTGTCAACAGAAGCCTCTCCAGCCCCCTTCCTTCCTGCATCCTCCTCCCTATCTTCCTGCTAGGGGGTCACTCAGAAATGACTCTAGTACCCAGCTGGGGTGTCACCCTTCTCCCCAGTTTCTTCTGTTCCCCTCTAGAGCACTTGACACAGACAGCACTTGTGTTAAATGGCATGGCGGAGCTCCACATCTTCCAACAAAGTGTATTGCCCCAGGTGACGACGATGAGGACTTGGATTGGTGTGTGACCATGAGGCCATATCTGAAGGGGTTAAATCCAACCAGCTGATGGCCAAGAAAGGCTTGTTACAGAAGAGGGCTGCTGAGTGGAGAAGATGCAAGAATCGGACAGGGGGGTTGTGGGACAGAGAAATCCATGAAGTCATCCCGTTTAATCGTCCTTGCTCTAAAAAGATGGAAACTCAGACTCAGAGAGGGAGAGACCTGACTCAAGGTCACCTGGTCAGTGCTTAGTGCGACTAGAGTAAGACCAGAACCCCGGGTTCAAGGTCATTGCTGCAGAGCTTCCCAGCCTTTCTTATTCGACTCCCACAGACCACACTTCTTTGTAAGCAGAGGCTTGGGGTGGCTGTGCATGGGCCTGGGACAGGGAGCCCCAGTCATGCCTCCAACCCAGGAATGAAATAAACAACCCAGAGCCCCCACCGGGAAGCTCAGGATGATGTCACTGACACTGCCCTCAAAGAGCACGGATGTCAGCCTTTTATTGAAAACCACAGAACAAAGCCACACCAAAGCGCTTTCTGTCTGAGGACAAAGTTCGTGAGGGCCACAGCTTTGCATGGAGCAAGCTGTCAATCAGGACTTGGCATTTGATTGAGTGGATCATTCTGAGCCAGCTGCTGGGAGAACAGATGGCCCAGCACGTGCGCTATGCCCCACCTGCCTGCCTAGATCCTGAAGGCAGCCCTCATTATGGGCTGGGATGGCCCATCCATCTCTGACTGGCTCCCATGCCCACCTGTACCAGTCCACACTCACCACCCTGGGATCTTGGGTCCTCACTGTTTAGAAGAGCTGAAAGCAAGTGCGACTGTGAGGAGCACTTTCTGAGTGGTGGAATATGAATGCTTTCTGAGGCCCAAAGGTGTTTGAGTAGTGTCTCTCGTCACAGTAGAATTGAGAAAGCAGATTTCTAGGCATGGATATCCTAAGGGACCAACTGACTCAGTGAAGCCTGGACTCACATCTCAGGTTGTCACCACTGACTACAAGAACCACCTGTCCCCATCCCAGTGGGGCTCTTGACCTGGGGAGAGGCACCTGAGCCTTCCTAGACTCAACATGGTTGGGCGGTTTGAGAGATCTTGGCTCATGAGACTTGGTGCTGAAATCCCATCACTTTCAGGGATAACAGGTTTCTCAGGCATGATTCTACAAAGGAGACTTCAGAGGCCAGCCCAAGGAGGGCAGGAGAAGTGAGGAGCGAGTGCATCTGGCTGTTCTCAGAGGAACCTCAGGGCTCAGCCCCTGAGAGAGAACCCTCTAGGCAAGCAAATCATTTCATTGTCTTTCAAGCACCGTGAAGGCTTGGGGTTGCGGGAGCTGACCAGGGTCCTGAAGGCAGCCCTCCGGGAGGGAGCTCCTTCTGGGCCCTGAGACGCCAGTGTTGCCTGTGTAGGAGGTCTGCTGAGGCCCCTTGCTGGAAACAGGCTCTGTTAGCACGGAGGAACAGACACCACCATAGAGACAAAGCTTCTATCTGAAGTTGAACTAAAAGTTTCTCCCTCTAACAGCAGATATTTGAAAAGACAGGTAGAGGATTTAGGGAGGAAGAGCTTGTAGTCAGGCAGTGGAGGCCCAGTGTGCCCAGAAGGAAAAAAAAAAAAGGCTTTAAGGCTGGAAGGTCTATGGGGATAGTCACTTTCAAGACTACCCAGGACCAGCCATCTCTATGCCAAGATATGTCAATAAAGGATTGTCCTTTGTAAGGTTAGAAAGATCTGTGTGGCTCTTTTTGGCACATGGATTTGTGTGTGTGTGTGTGTGTGTGTGTGTGTGTGTGTGTGTGTGTGTGTGTGTGTGTGTGTGTGTGTGTGTGTGTGTGTGTGTGTGTGTGTGTGTTCATTCATCCATCCATACACCATGCCCAGCCAGCACCCTCCTCCAGGCTTTCCCCAGAGGGGCCAAAGAAGCTCCTTTCCCAGAGTTCCACAAAGACCCTCTCTAGGGGTAACTGTCTGTCCAGGACGCCCCAAGCAAAAGGCACAAAGGGTGAATGGGGCAACAAATCCCACTGTCAGGTCAAGTTTGAACTGTGTGACCTGGACAGAGCCAACCAAGCCAGCAAGGTCTTCCAGGTGAACAAGGGAAGCCTGTTCCAGAGTCTTCCTCCTGCTCTCTGGTCTCTCCTCTCTCCTTTGTTTCCTCTCATTCTGAGAGATGGATAGATTGTCCAGGCAGCTGGGATTGGGACCAAAAGGTGGGCTGTCATCCACATCCTGGACTTCCGACTGCCAAGGGTGGGGGGCTCAACTCAGATCAAGGCACAGTGGCATCACACAAAGGGCATTTTAATGTCACTCCTGAGCAGCCCAAAAGCTGGCAGGCTCTTTCCCGTGAGCACGAGCACCCTAGTAGCAAAACAGCCTCCCAGCTGAGAGCTCACAGCCTCCCAAGCTGCAATTTTAAAATGGAGAATACCCTCCCAGACACACACTTCGGTTGGTACATTGTTCTGGACAGATGAGCGCTGGGCATCTCCAGCCGTCCCACATGCACACAGCACATCACTCATGCTTCTAGCCGCGTGTGGTCACAGCCCCCAAATCCTCCACAACCAGCCAACAATGCACCCAAGCGCCTTGCAGCTGCCCTTCCAGGGCTTGGTGGCACCATGCCCACCGTGCAGAGGGTAGCGTTGTTCCCAAAGGGACAGACGGGCCACCGAGGGGGGTGTGTTGGGAGGCAGGAGTTAAGTACCTCCGCTGGCAAGAATGCCTGGGGGCTTGGCTGTCACCTCTGTCTTCCCTACCAGATGACAAACCCAGGAAATGAAGACCCTAGTTTGCCCTCTGAACTTCTCAGCAGGAGTGGGGAGGTGGTCTTGAGAGAGGGGCTGCTGTGCCCCGCAGAGCCAGCGCTGCGGAAACCCGTCTAGATCGGCCCGCATCCCTCCCTCAAGCCCCGGCCGGATGGCACTCGGGTCCCCTCCTCAGCCCCAGCCCCGGGGACAGCTCCCCGACTTTGCCCGGCTCTCGGTGGCCCTGGCAGAGGAAAATGGCGTTGGTCACACGTACTTGGGTGAGTTCGGTGCCCATCACCAGGAGGACCAGGAGGCTGAGGAGCTTCCGGGCCGGTTGCATGTCTCGCGGCCACTCCGACGTCCTGGCGTGCGGGGCCTGGGTGCTGGCGGCTGGCAGCTGCGGGGACGTGGACGCGCTCCTGGCTGGGGCTGGGGCTGGGGCTCCGGCCGCGGCTCGGGCTCCGGCGGCGCCTGCTCAGCAGCCGGGGCGGGCGGCGCGCGGGCTGTGCTGCGCTGAGCTTCGGCTCTGCATATTTATGGTCCCGGTTCCGGAGCGACTGCCTCTCGGGCAGGGCTGGGCCGGCGGGGCGGGGGCTGCGCCTGCTTCTCCCCGCGCGCCAGGCGGGTCCCCGCGCGCCCGGGCTCGGCGGAGAGGCGCGCCCTGCGGAGCTCGGCGGCGCGCCCGGGCTGCAGCGATGCCAAAAGTTTGCTCGGTGAGGGGCGCGGGCGGGGGCGGCGCCGAGGGACCGGCGCGCCTAGCTCGCTCGGGGAAGGGAGGAGGGAGGGCGGCGACCGGCGGGGAGGCAGGCTGGGACAGGATGTGACATCAAAAAGGCGGGGGAAATTGAACTGGGCCAGACAACTCCATCCCGGCGGCCTTTAGCCAAGGGGGGCTCTGGAGACCCGTGCTGGAGACTGAGTCAGGGACCACTGAGTGGTGAGAGGGTGGTGAGGGGAGGTGTCGGGGATGGGTGGAGTGGCATCCTCAGACGCCGGGCCCATAAGCTGCATAGGTCCCTCCTAGGCGACCCTTAAGGAGCAGGTTGGCAAGGATATTTCCAGAAACAGTGAGGAGTCAGGTCACCCAAGACTGGGAGAGGCCTTTCCTTGACCCTATACGTGGTCAGGTAGGGGCTGAAGTGTGAATAGGGAGAGGTGCTCTGCTTCATGCCCAGGTGGGGGCTGGGTTGGGGGTGTGATCCCACATGCATGCTGTGGGGGTCTGTCCTCGTCACGCCTTCTTTCCTCTAGATACCTTGTTAGAGCCATAGGTCAGGAAAGGAGCACCCAAGAGGGTCCATGGCTGGGGTCTACCTGTCCTTGTCCCTTCCCTTGGCCCCAGAGTCCCCAGCTAGGGTGGAAATGCCCTTTATGCATGTTCTTGTACCCAAAGCTGTAGACTGTGGGGAGCTTGTCTTGGGGCCAGGCTTGTCTTCCACTTAAATTGTACACTTTGGGGGAGGAGTCCCCAAGGACCTCTGCTTGCTGAGAAGCTCAGGCAGCTGAAGGCTTCGGAGGCATCTCAGCTGATTTGTTCCCATCGTTTTGTTTTCAGTCTTGGGGAAATGAACTCCATAAAGAAAATCCCCAACAGCAAATAGCAGAGCGGTGAGGGATGTGGCCCCAGGCTTTCACGCCGCAGGTGAGGACATAGGGGCTCTGGTGTGGGACCTACCCAGATAGTTCCAAGCAAGATGAGGTGTCAGTTCCTGTGTGGGCATCAGCAGGGGCTTTGCCAGGGTCACTCCAAGCTCTTGAGAGCAGACTCTGGCAGGGAAGCAGGCCTGGTCTGTGCTTTGGATCATGAGTAGGCCACAAGATGGCCTCTTTTAGGTCCAGTGGCACAAAAATAATGTCATTTGATATTGGTCCTCCAGTGGCTGGGTGAGGTTCATCCCCATGGTAGCATCTGGCAAGTGCTCCTCCTTTTCACTGTTGAACAGTGTTTCACCGGGCGTGGCTCTGGGGGTGGACCTTGCTTCTCTCTCTGTCTGCTTGTTCAGGGATTATTCCTGTGTTTGGGTGTTTCCCTTCTCGGCTGCGGCAGAAAGCTGCTGTGAAGCTGAGGGTGAACACTTGCCTCAGGTGCTGCTTTTGATTCCTAGAAATGGAGTGGCTGGGCCAGATGGTTGTGTAATTTGAAAAGTACAAATGGGCTGAGGAGATGGTTCAGTTGGCAAAGCACTTGCTGCAGGAGCCTGGGGGCCTGAGTTCGGATCCCCAGCATGCTCGTAAGAAGCTGGGCAAGCCTGTAATCCAGTGCCAGGGAGGCAGAGGCAGTGGGATCCCTCAGCTTGATGGTCAGCCAAGCCAGCCAGTCCATGAGAGCTCCAGGTACAGTGAGAGATGGGGAGTGAGTGGTGGAGATACCTGATGGTGACCTCAGGCCTACACACACACACACACACACACACACACATACACACACACACACACACACACACACACACACACACACACACACACACGCTCATGAGTCGGAAGAGAGATTAGGCATTACCAAAGCTGAAGGAAGGGGAAGTAAGGAATAGTTACTGAGAACAAAGTCATGTTTGGGGCCATGAGAAAGGTTTTGAAGATGGAGGCAATGGCTGAACAGAGTGGTGACTCTTTCATTCATGGTGCTAAATTGTACACTTCAAATGTTATATATTGGATATATTCTTACCCCAATAAAAATATAATAATGTCATAGACTCAAAACCTTTGACTTGCACACTTCAGATTTATTTATTTATTTTTATTTGTGTGTGTGTGTGTGTGTGTGTGTGTGTGTGTGTGTGTGTGTGTGTGTTGTATGAGAGTCCCTGCAGAAGCCAGAAGAGAGCATTGGTCTGCTGGAGCTGGAGTTACAGGTGGTTGTGATCCTCTTGATGTGGGCACTGAGAACCAAACTCAGGTCTTCTGGAAGAACAGCAAGCACTCTAAATGGAAGACTTGTGTAGAATGGGTGTTAGTGTTGATAAAACTGGTTTTAAAAAATTACTTACACACTCTAGAGGTAGCTCAATGATAGAGCAGGTACAGGGCCATGGGTTCCATACCCAACACACACACAAACACACACACACACACACACACACACACACACACACACACACACAGAAAGAGAGAGAGAGAGAGAGAGAGAGAGAGAGAGAGAGAGAACTTACACATAGTTTTATTGCATGATTTGAAAAAAAAAACATAATACAATGAGGTTAGCATCAAGAAAGTCCACCCCCAGAACCACTGAGGTACGACTTGGTTCTTACGCGTCCATTCTTTCATGCACATGAACAGAAGATTGGGAGTTTGTGGTCTTTACAGCCTCAGGACCTAGGTTCTGATCCAGCCCTGCCTCTCAGGAGCAGCTGTGATCCTGGCTGGTCACCTTTGGGTGTCTCACCCACCCTTGCCTGTGGAGTGGGTGATCAGTTCCCCACTGTGTCCACCCAATGGAGCAAGGAGAGTGTGACACCCAGCTCTGCCCAGCACTCAGGGATGGCTGGAAACAGGGAGAGAGTGAGGTTGTGCCTTGCATGATCCGCCTGGAAACTCGGCATCCCTCGCACAGTGGTGTGAAGTTTGCCTATGACTTGTACACACTTTCCTGCATAGCTTACTGCCTTGCTTATTTTAGTCAATGTTTTCAGCTTTATGTATTGTAATTTTTAAGATTGGTTTGTATCATTGTTAATTATGTGTCTGTGCAGGTGTCCATGGAGCACAGTTATCCATGGAGGACAGAAGAGGGTGTCAGATCTCCTAGAGCTGGAGTTACAAGTGGTTGTGAGCCATCCAAAGTGGTTGCTGGAAACATAACTCCAGGCCTCTGAAAGAGCAGCAATGGCTCTTAACAGCTGAGCCTCTCTGGTCCCCTATTTCAATTTTTGAAATTTTATGTTTTTAATTGATTCATCATATTTGTTTTTCCTTCCACATACTGCCAATCATCACTATATTGTTTCTAATACTCAGTGCAATGTAAAACTGTATAACAGTTATTATACTGTATCATTTAGCCCACCTCTCTAATCTCCCATTCCCAGGGGTTGTTTTTTACCTGTGGACTTGGGGACCTACAGACACAGAGGCCAACAGGATTACACTGTAGCTGAATAAAAAGCAAGGAGAGAATTAAGCAGAGCCAAAGCCACTGGCTTCCCTCGAGTTCATCATCGTGGGGAAAGACATCTATGAAGATTGCCACTGGATGGGGGCCCGTGAATTTCCACCCCACATCCTCACTTGGACTCTGTCCGTCCTGTGTTGAAGGCTAGCCGCTCATGTGCTCAGTTTCTCCTCCCTGTGGTCCTTAGTGCTCCACGCCTGGCCCTTCTCTCAGCTTGTGCTGTCAAGGTCGAAGCCTATGCTGGTTCGCCCAACTTCTGTGTTAGGGTGGATGCAGTCCCTTCCTGTCCCACTGCCCACTGGCTTCTTTCGGACCCACCCTGTCTCAGGGTGGCTCAGTCCTCCAGGCTGCCACACCTCATGCAACTCCAGATACAAGGCTTTCCTGCCTAGGCTCAAGGGCTCGCACTTTGGGTAGCTCTAGCTTCCCCAAGCCAGCCTTGAATCTGTGCTGTCTCCGTCACGACTCAGTGGGTGCCCAGCCACCAGGGTTACCCGACGCCAGGGCCAGCTTGCTCCGTCCCACTTCCCAGCTCCCTAACTACCTCACCCGCTGTCTTCCTGATGGACCAGCCAGCTTGCCTGGTGTGCCTCCTCAGGACACCAGCAAATCGATATACTTTGTACTCCTTTAAGCTAGGCTTCCTGCTACCACTGAGCCTCATTATAATGTGACAGAGTGTTGCCAAGGTAACGGCACTAACTCCCTGTCCTCTCTTCGAATTTCCTAGCAAATGGGGCCTGAAACCTTCCCAGCTGTCCAGCTTCGATGGGCTTTGCCACCAGAACCAAGACCAGAGCCTTTGGATGGCCAGCTTCCCATTGTCGTGGTGCAATTGAGCTAGGTACCCCATGCAGCCTGCTGTTCCCAGCTTTCTGCTCTGCCTCCTCTGACCGAGCTTGTTAAGTTGGGTCTCCTGAATAACGTTTGTTTATCGGAAATGTACTATTTGACAGGCACTATGCCGAGGGCAGGCTGAAGAAAGGGTCAAAGGCAGATGGGCTCATACCAAGGACAACAGACTTGGGCATTATGACCAGCTGTTTCTATCTGGAAGCCATCAGGGAAAGATGGGATGTCTGCTTTCACCCCTATGTGTTGTGTGCTATTTCTGCAGGATTGACAGCTATGGTCATGAAGACTCCACCCATCATCCCAATTATTTGCAGTTCTTAGCCCTTCATCTGGGCTAGTCATGAAGCAGTAACCTACACGCTCCTATTGAATCCTTGGCCTGAGGAAGGGCTGGGATGTTTCAGTCCTCTGGGTGATTCTTGCCCTACCCAGCACCATGATACAGCAACTCCTGCCTAATCACTACCGTCCTTGTCCTCCTGGCCACACGGGGCTATGTTGAGCTCAGTCTCTTGTCCTCCATCCCCTGCTCCCAGATAGCAGAGCAGGCACTATGAATTCTGTTCCCACTTTGCTGTCCCGGCCTCCCAGCTCAAGGGGTCCCAGGTACCCTAGAAGTTGTTCGACCTTCCTTCCCACTCAAGTTCACTCCCTCCAACCCCAACTCTTTATTCTTGCTACTGTGGGGAAAATTAACTGGGTGCTCTCTGGGGAGCCTGATGCCTCACCCCACCTCCGCTCCGTGACCACAAGCTGGGCCTTCCTCCACTTCATTCTGTAGATAGGTGAGCTCTGTCCCAGGAGACCAGCCTCTCGTCTCCACTTGTTCATTTCTATCAGCACCGACACATAGCTGTTTGCCCACCTTCAGTTAAGTGCGCCTCACCCTTCCGGCCAGCATCCGCCATGCTCACCTCTTAGACCCCTGTGCAGAGCTGCGGGTCACCGCTGACTGAGTCAGTTGCTGCTTTTCCCAGTCTCCTCAGTGGCAAGTCTTGCTTCTCAGGACCACTGCAGACAAGTTTACCAGCAATGTCTACAATCTAGCAATGACTTTATCTGCAGTGTCTCCACAGTGGCCGCCACCCACTCCAAGGAGCCATGGCTGCCCCTGGACTGGGCACAGCTTCCCTTTCTATACCCTCAGGCCCTCTTAGCCCTCCTCAGCTCTTTGTGGTTTCACCAACCTGCCGTCATTAAAGATTGAGATGACCCTGAGTTCAGGCCTCAGTGCTCTCTGCCGGGTCCTGCCCCCTCCTCTCAGTACTCACATCCTTTCATGCCTGAACAGTCTCTCCCCTGAATCATAGACTCACACCCGGCCTGCAGCCGGCAGCTCTCTTGGGCTGAGTAACTCCCACGTCTGCAGGTCCACTCCAACCACCTCAGCCCTGCCCTGCTCTTTCCCATGCCACCGACAGCGAGTTTGCTCTTCTGTGGCTGTAACTGGGCACACAGGAGCTCAGCTCTCAGAGCCCTCAGGGTCTCTCAGTCCTCACAACCAGCCCAGCAGCAGATCCTGTGGGTCCACCACCCAACCACCAGTGTTCACAACCAAAGCCACCTACTTTCTGGTGGGTTTCTGATCTTTTTTTGTTGTTGTTAATTTTTTTCTGTTTGTTTGTATTTTGTTTTGTTTTTGTTTATACAGATAGGGTTTCTCTGTGTAGCCCTGGCTTTCCTGGAACTCCCTCTGTAGACCTGGCTGGCCTCGAACTCAGAGACCTACCTGCTTCTGCCACCTAAGTTCTGGGATTAAGGGGTGTGCCACAACTCCTGGCATGCATATATATATATATATATATATATATATATATATATATATATATATATATAAAATCTCCATATATATAATTTGTTTAATTATCTCATCTTATAGTCACCTTTGTCACTTGTCAGAAACTCAGTAGTGTCCTTCACACCTCGGCGGCTTAGATGTCTTCCTGTTGGGAAGCTCTCTATACTGGTGAGGTTTTGTCATCGTGACACAAGCTTGGGTCATTGTTAAGGGGGAACCTCAACTGAGAAATGACTCCATTAGCTCAGCCTGTAGGAAGTCTGTGTGGCATGATCTTGGTTGATAATTGATGTGGGAGGGTCCAGCCCTCTGTGTGTCCCAGGTGGTCTTGGGTCGTATGAGAAAACGAAACAAAGACAACAAAAAAACAAAAAAATCCTGATCAAATCAGCAAGCAGAGCCCCTCCATGGCCTCTGCTTCCGTCCCTGCCTCCTGGTCCCTGCCTTGGTTTCCCACAGTGATGATCTGTGGTCAGGATGTGTAAGTCAAATAAATCTTTTCCTCTCTAAGCTGCTTTTGGTCATGGTGTTTATCACAGCAACAGAAAGCTAACCAGGACACTAGCCCTGATCCCCGAGGCAAGATCCTCCCGGCCACCCTTGGGCCTCTTCATTTTCTGCTTAGCTCTTCTTACTGCCTGATGTAGGCATATGCATCTCCTCTGCTCCCCCTGCCGGAAGGTCAAGTGGCCAGGCCTGCATACTGGAGGGGGCTTTGTGCTCTGCAGCGGTAGAGGTAGGAAGACTTGGCATAACAGACATTTGGTTATTCCTTCCCAAGTCTGAGGGCCAGAAGTCCAAGACCAAAGCGTGCGTAGGGCTGTGCTCCCTCCAGAGACATGTCCTTTCTGCCTCCTGCACTGCCTGGTGTCCCATGCTTGTGGCCACATCACTCCAGACTTCCAGGTCAGCTAACACCCTCGGCCTATCCCTCTGCCAGGCCACCCAGATAGATAGAGACACACAGAGAGACATAGAGAGAGATAGACAGAGACACAAAGATACAAAGAGAGAGAGACACAGAGGCTGACAGTGGAGAAACAGAGACAGAACCACAGATAGAGACAAAGAGGCAGAGAGAGGCAGAATGGGGGCAGGAAGGAGGTGTGAGGTGAAGCTGGGTGGGTATGGGGCCAGAGTGCATGACCTGTGGATTCTGTTCTTATGAGAATGCAGACTTGGGGGGGGGGAATCAAGTAGGAAGGGAAGAGGTCTGTCTGGCTTTCATTTTGGGACTCTGTCTCTCAGTAGAGAGTAGGGAGTTTGAGGGGAGCCCCATGGGGTAGGACATCATCCTGGGAGCACCAAGTTGGTTCATGTGAAGCATGACCATTCTTGGGGGCCAGTAGAGCTACAGAAGGGTATGGGAGTGCATTGTTCTGGTGAAGGCCAGGGCTAGGGTGCTGGGGTTGAGGTGGGGAAGGAAGGGAAACCAATTAGTTAACAGGCATTGGTTTGAGGCTCTGGGTGGGCAATGGGAAGAGACAGCAGGAGAAAGAGAGCAGGGAGGGGGTCAAAGTCAGTTCCACATGACACAGCTTTAGCGCCAGAAAGGAGGCTCTGAGCAGGTTTGCCTGTGGGATGTTGGATGGGGAAGCTGCAGCCCGGATGGGCTCAGTACCCAGGGAACTCAATGGGCTCCCTTTGCAAGAACATCCACCAAGACCAGGGAGCTCCACAGGACAGGCAATGTAGACCAGCTGTGAGCCACTTGTCCCTTGAGAAGCGACGGAATGGCCGTCTCAGAGGGACATTCACGGACCCCACCAAATCCAGGTCCATGGGACATCCCAGACCAGAAGTTGTTCAGGGCACACTCCACACTGTCACTAGGCACACTCAATGGGCTCCTGGAGCTGGCTTCGTGCCCAACAGGCATGAGGCTTAAGATCCCCAGCAGCAGCTCAGAACCCCATTACTCAGTGAGAGAACTCTACTTCTCCACACCAAATCAGAACCTGACACTCCGATGTCACCTTTGGAGTGGGGCTTCACTCGGTGGCCCTGGTTTCTGCCTGGGAGCACAGACCCTCAGCAGAAAGCAGGCAGGTTCTCAGCAGTTCCCACCATGGGTCTGCAGGTAGCAGGTTCAGTGGGTGAGGGGAGCAGGAGGAAGATGAGGGTGTGATGATCCCGTCATGGATCACAGCCTCAGGACCATGTGTGCATTTGGCGCACTTGCGGGACACACATCCTCACTTCTATATTTGAGCACCCTACCTTCACCTTCTCAAGCTGAGGAAGCAGAAGCTCAGAAGTGTGAAGACTCTGCCTCAGGTTGTGGCAGAGCCTGGTTCTGCAGGCTTCCAGGATATACATTCTTCCCGGCACCACACTGCAGCTTTTTGATTTGGCCATTCCCCTACCAGGGCTGGACAGCTGGATGCCGCTTCTGAATCCCACTCTTGCAGCTGTGAGTTATCAGGGTACCACTGGGAGCGTGAGGAGCAAGCTGCTCCACTGAACATCAGCTTGTCAGGTGCTCTGAGCTAAGCCCTGTGCTGCACTGTTTCCTTCCTCCCTCACCATCTGAGCTAGGCACTCATGTGGAAACTGAGGCAGACATGAGGGAAAGTGCTGGCTCAAGGTTACAGGGCTGGGAAGTAGCAGAGGCTACCCTAACTGCAGGACCCATAGAATCCAACCTGGGCAGGCTCCCTCACCCCGGCTCCTTCGCTTTCATGGGGATCCTACCTCAAAGGTACACAGGTACATCTGCAGAGAGAGTGCTTTAATGAACCTGGAGCCTCATCTGCTGCCTTCCTGGGGCTTCAGGCTAAGAACAAAGGCTATTTGTTCACAGGCTATTAAGTGCCTGGGTGATGGTCATTGGTGTTGAAAAAGGCAAAAGGAGATAAGACCCAGCCATTCCCACTGTCTTTATTGCTTGCATTCCATGTTCCATCAGAATTAATCATGAGGGAGTGAGGAGAGAGGGGAGAGGTAGGGAGAGGTAGAGAGAGTCAGAGACACAGGGAGCAGAGAGAGTGGAGAGATAGCAGAGAAAGGAAAGATGAGAAAGATGAGGAGGGAGAGGGACGCAGAGAGAGAAAGAAGAGAGAGCAGAGGGGGGAAACGGGAAAGGGATGAAAGAGAGAGGAGAAAGATGGAGAGAGACAGATCAAGAAAGGAGGCAGAGACAGAGGAGAGAGGGGGAAGGAGGAAGATAGAGACGGGAAAGAAAAATGGAGAGAGGAGAGACAGGAAAGAGTGGAGAAAGAAGGAGAGAGAGAAGGAATGGGAGAGAAGAGGGATACCTCTTCTTCTGTACCAAATCCACTTCCAGGAGCACGCTCACTGGACGCCTTGGTGTGGCCAGTGGACAGGAACGGGGCTGCCCATTGATTGACCTTCACATGTGTTTGCAGGTCTCTGAGCTTGAGAAGTGATGGGTATACGAAAGGGCCAAGCAAGGACCCTCCGGTGGGCTTTGGCTCCCCGAGTGACCAGCCAGAACCAGCACCACATTTACTTCCACTGCTCAGACGGCACAGATTCATGAGAAGTGAAGACAGGTGTGAGGACAGCAAAGGTCTCCGCCTCCTTGGCTGTGTGGTGACAGCATCTCTGGCTGTGGAAAGGGCTGTGGTAACATGCTGGGACCAGACTGGCTTTGCACTATCATGCACTTCTTGTGCACTATCATGCACAGAAGAACCCCCGCCCCAGTCCTCCAGGTGAGGGCTTGGAGGGCTGTGCTGGATCTGGGACTATTTATTTGCCATTTTCACCAGCGTCTCAGACTCCCTTCACCAAAGCCTTCCCAGGTGCCCACCCTGGTCAGCAGGGAAAAGAGGAAGAGCCAGAATCCAGGGGTGGTCAGTCTTCTGCGGCCCACCCTTGTCTTCATACCTCAGGTTTCATCTTTACAGCTAGATCTGCCTGCGCCTCTTTGAGGTAGGTATCTGGGATCACCCAGGGTGTCCTGCTGTTAACTGGAGCTCTAGGGTCGGAGCCCAGGCTACAAGATAAACTCAGTCATTTATCCTCAACAGCCCAGTTAAAGAGACAAAGTAAAAAGCAAGAAGCAGAGGGGGTTTATTCAACGTGGTCATATTGGAAGACAGATAAAGAGGTCCAGTGACCCTCCAAGTCCATCTCCAGGGTCCTGACACAAGGCTCAGGTTCAAATAGAGGATAAGAGGTGTGCATAACTCAGCAATTCTGGTCAAGGTGTGGTTCCCCCATCACTGACCCGCCGTTATTTCAGCTCCGGTCTCTCCTGCAAGGTTATCCCAACTGTGATGACTCTCTTCCTGGGAGACAAGACACCCCGCTGCGCTGTACCTGGCATCAAGCCTCAGCCTTTTCCTTTTCAGCATGAGATTCCTGGAGAAATTCCAGTTCCTCGGGCCTGCTGTTTCCATAACCTAACATCTGAATGTCGTTTCTGACAGAGCAATCACCTGCAGGCACCAGCAGACAGGGAGCAGAAGAATCCACACAGGACTCCATCTCCCTGCCGGAGTGCCTCCTTCCTGGCTGAAATCAGACTTGTTCCTATGTGAGCCATGTTTCCTCCTTCCTGTGGGGTGGAGGCAAGCCCCTTCTCTCTCTAAACTGGCCTCAGGACTATTGCCTCCGTGGTAGTCTGTGACTTCGGGTGGGTCAGTTGGAGCCACCTTGGGCCTCAGCCTGGCTTTCCCAGCAGCCTGCTGCTCTCCTCTCTGGTCATTCTTGTCCTGTGACAGTGCTGTTGGGTTTTTCTTTTTTCTTTTTTCTTTCTCTTTTTTGTGCAGTATCCAAATGTCTTTACCATTTTCTGATTGAGGTGTCCCCCCTCCCCCCAGGGGCAGGGGATCATCTTGTTACAGGGAGCCTACAAGAGATAAGCACCAAGCCACAGTTTCTAGCCAACTGAGTCTTTGTTCCCACACTCAGATATTTGAGAACCCAAATGTAGCCCCTGAGCTTTTAGACCAAGAGGTTTTTAAGGACAAAATCCACATCCTGGTACCTCACTCAGCAGTTGCAAGGGGAGGTTTGCCCAAGCAGGCAGTTTAACAGAAGCTAAGGTAATCAGTTAGCTGGGGCATCTTGGCCTCAGGTCCTGGAATAGAGTTGGGTAATTTCCCACAGAGTCTCCATCAAGGAGATGAAATTCTAGTTAAACCTGAAATGGCCTCAGTAAGAATACAAGACGAAAGAACCTCTGCACTGTCTTGCCCTTTGTTTCAGGGGGTCATAATCTTAGTGCTTTGTAAAATTTCTTTAAATATTTTGGGTAGACAAATCTTTTGTCAAATACAGATTTTGGAATGTTCTTCCCACTCTGTCATTTGCTTTGTTCTATATGAATTAATTAATTGTGTCTGTACATGTCTGTGTGTGCCCCAGCATGTGTGAAGGGCAGAGGGCAACTTTTGGGTTGTCCTTCTCTCCTTCTGCTAGGTAGATTCCAGAGATCAAACTCAGGTTGCTTGACTTGGTGGTAAGCACCTTCGCCCGTTGGGCATCTCACCATCTCGACTTTGTTTTCTTAGTGGGATTTCCAAAGTCCAAAGGTTTTAACTTCCCATCCAGTCCAATGTATCCATTTCTATTTTGCGAGTTGTGCTTTGTGACCAAAATAGGACATTGTTGCCCCGAAGATGGGAAGATTTTTCTCCTGAGCTTTTGTGGTTCTGGTTTTGCATATGAGGTAGGTAGGGGTCGATGCTGATGAAGCAGCCGGCCTCCAACTTGGGCTTGGAAACCATCTTACAGCAAAATCAAACGAGGTTCGTTCCTGTTTATGACTAAGCCTCTGTTTTTCAGGGATCAAGGGGTGCTCCTCCTGTAACCTTAACCACTAATGGTTCTGCACTGCCTGTTTCGGGAAACAGCGACCATGCCTTTGTCTCAGGAGGCTGTTATGGTCACCTTGTTACGCTTACGTTCTGCTTCTGTAACCCACTCATTTGCCTGCCAAATGCTCTACGAGGAAACCCCCTACGCCTGAGCTATAAAAACCCAATCTTCCCCATGTCCACAGCCGATCTCTTGAGTCCCGCCTTAGCGGGAGACAGCCTATGCACATGAATAAAGCTGGCTTTAGTTTGCCCGTGATTTGGGTCGGTGGCCTTTCTCCTCGCATCTGTGGAATTGACAGAGCCTACTTCCTCTCACATCCTCTCCTGCTGGCTCACGAACATTTGTGGAAGTGGCCTTCCTCCCACTTTGAGACATCGATGTGCCCCATGGGACATCTGTTTAATGTCACCTGTAAGAGTGCCCCGGACTCTTTTAGGTATTGTAGGTTTATATGGGGTAGCCTGTTGCAAAGGTCTTTGTGTGTGCTCATTCCTGTGGGTGCACGAGTGTGGCTCCACACATACCATTGTGCAGGTACAGAGGTCAGAGGACAGCCTTGTGTTGGCCCCGCCTCCCACCTTGTTGAGTCAGGGTCTCTTGTTTACTGCTGCCCCCAAATTTCCAAGGAGTCTCCCATCTTCAACTCCCATCACACAACAGGAACACTGGGATCATAGGCCTGTGCTATTGTATCCAGGTTTACATGGGGCCCGGGGATTTGAACTTGGGTCTTGGAGCTTGTGTGGTAAGTGCTTTATTTACTAAGTCAACCCCCAGCTTCTTTACTATTATTATTATTATTATTGAGACAGGTTACCACTATGTAGCCCTAGCCAGGCTGGAACTTTCTAAGTAGTCCAGACTATCCTTGAACTTACAGCAGTCCTCTTGCCTTAGCTCCCAAGTGCTGGGATTATGGGTGTATAATGAAAGGTTTGAAATGAGGAGATTCCAAGACACTGAGACAGATCACTGGGGAGGAAGGAGTTTGCTAGATAGTTCTCAATATTGTGGACAGACAGGCACAGGGGCAACAACGGTGGTGGGGGTTCCAAGGAGAGTCAGGCCTAGCACTAGGGACAGACACAATGGTGGGGGCTCTAAGGAGAGGAATCAGAGCCCACAGGGCAGAAGTAGAGTCTCTTCTACCACCTCTGAGGATGGGGAGGTTCCCGGGCTGCAGCCAGGCTCTCTGATTCTCAAGCAGGAGGCAGGGAACGGGTAAGGAGTGGGATGTGGGGCTGCCAATAACCTCTTTGGTGAGAGATCCTGGTACTAGGAAGTTTGTGAGCTGGGGACTCACTGAGGCTGTCCCAGTACGGTGCCTGTGGGCGTGTGTGTGAAAGGGGAGTGGCTGCTGCAGGTATTGTTGCCAGAGCAGCTGGATTCTGACATGTTCTTACCCGTACCACCATGCCGAACTCCCCTGTCTTTATTACAATATGCTCATGAGCATACTTGATGCCCACTGGGTTTTTTGTTTGTTTGTTTGTTTTTGTTTTGTTTTTTTGGCTACATTTATTTATTTTTTATTTTTATTTTTTGCCAAATGCCATTTATTGAAGGAGGGAGGAGGTCTTAAATACAGGTTTACAGCACAATGGGAGAACCCCAGAGGGCAGAAGTTCGTTACCAATGTTTTACAATCTTGCATCTAAACTGTTAAGGCCCATTATGCAGGATACACAGACAAGGAACTTCCCTTAAGCATTCAGGAAGGTGGAACCCGGCAGGGAATTAGCACAGGGAGGATATCAAGATCAAGGGCAGCAAGCAAGGCAACAGTTACCCAAAACGGGAGCCAGGGACCTACAGGTCCCCCTTTTACTAGAAAATGAGCTTCTGACTTAGGTTGTATGGGACGTCAGCAGGTCACCTTACTCATCATGGAGACCCTCCCAGGCCACACAGGTGCTCTGGATTCTGACATGTTCTTACCCGTACCACCATGCCGAACTCCGCTGTCTAATAAACAATATGCTCATGGTGAGCATACTTGATGCCCAGTGGTTTAAGTACTTCAATTTTGTTTGGTAAAACATGGCTTTGGATAGAGGTTGTTTCCATCTGAACTTCACCCCCTGCCTGTCAGTTCCGCTAGAAGGGTTGCTGAGGTTTATACCAGCTCACACTGACTTCTCCCCTATGGAGAACTAGACTGCCCAGGGTGCTGGAGTCTCAGGACACAGATGGGATCCTTGTTCTGCTTTCTGGAGTTACCATCAGCTTCTCTCAGCAATGCCCATGGCTGTCTGGAGCATGAATCACCTGCTTTGTTAAATTTATCCTTCCGTGGTCTTGGGTGGTATTCTCACAGGAGGTTTTAAAACCTCTTTTCCTAATTGTTTGCTCATAGATGCAGCTGGGCCCTTTATTGTGCATCTTTGCTGACTTCACATGGTTCTGGCGGGGGCTTCCTATATGGGCTTCTTGGAAATTGTCACACAAGTAATTCCTCACTTGTTAATAAAGGCTAGCTGATATGTTCACAGATCTGTATGTGTTTTTTTTTCTTGATGTCCTTTTGGAATCACTAAACCATCCAGTAAATACCAAGGGGAAGTGGTGAGAGCAGGGGCCCTTGATCTCACAAGAAGAGCATGGAGTATGCACTAGCCTCAGTGTGCACAGCTCTCCCACCCTTCCTGCCTCCTCTCGGCTCTGTGAGTGTTATATTGGGCTTATTCTAATGCATTTAATCATGCCAAATGGCGTTTTGTACCTGTTGAAATGATTGTATGGTTTCCCTCCTTTCTGCAGTTAATATGGTGGATTAATTGTTCAATTTTCAAATGTCAAAACCACCTGCATTCTGATATAAACCCCACCTAGCCGAAGCGAATTATCTTTTTATATGCTGCTGGATCTCATGAGTCATGGACATCTTGTTGGGGATGTTTTCCAGTGTGTTCATGACAGAGAACAATCAGAGAGGTTTTGAAGATTTTCTAATGAATTTTTCCATCTGGTAGAGAGGTTCTGCCAGCCTCACAAACAAGTAGTGAAGTTTCCTTCCTCCTCTATTTTCTGAAAGAGTTTGTGCAAATTTGTGTTATTTTTCTTTCCTGGGACACTTGAATTCACCAGTGAAACCAACTGAGTCTGAGATTTTTCTTATTGGGGATGCTTATTATTTTTTTAAACATTTTTTCATTTATTTTACACACTGACCACAGTTTTCCCTTCCTCCTTTCCTCCCATTCCCTCCTCACTGACTCCCATCTACCTCCCTCCCCATCCACTCCTCCTCCCTCTCCATTCAGAAAGAGGCAGACCTCCCATGGGCTTGAACAAAGCATGGCCCATCAAATTGAGGTAGGACCAAGTCTACCCCCCCCCCCCCCACACACGCACACATCAAGGCTGGGTGCCCAGCTTATTTGTTTTTAACAGAAGAGTTGTTTTTAAAAGTAGCTATATGCTGGGTGGTGGAGCAGCACAAGCCTTTAAACCCAGCACTTGGGAGGCAGAGGCAGGTGGATTTCTGTGAGTTCAAGGCCAGCCTGGTCTACAGAGTGAATTCTATGACAACCAGGGCTACACAGAGAAACCTTGTCTTGAAAAAACAAAAAGTAGCTATACAAAGGCTGGGAAGATGGCTCAGTGGTTGTGCCCTTCTGGTCTTGTAGAGGACCCAGGTTTGGTTCCTAGCACTCAAGTCAGGTGGCTCACACCCACCTGTAACTCCAGGTCCAGGGGATACAACACCTGCCTCAGAGGGCACTGTGTGAACATGGCATGGGCACACACACACACACACACACACACACACACACACACACACACGATAATTTTATTGGAGATAGTTTTTTCTCTTCTGGTATCGCACTTTTGGCAAGCTGTATATTTTTTTTAAAGGAATTTGTCCTTTTATCATAGTTGTCAATTTGGATAGCATAAAGCTGTTTGTTATATTATCTTTTTAAGGGCTTGGCATCTTGTCACTCATCTTCTTGTCACTCATGTTCTTGTTACCCTCTGGATGCGTGAAAGATATGAAACAACTATTCTTGGTTTGTGCTGGTTTTTTTTTTCAGTTGCTCCATCTTTTCAAACTTGGCTTCATCCTCTCTCCTGGTGTCGTTTCTCCTCTTGATGTTGGTTTCCTGTTTGATCCCCCCCCCCCCCTCCCGCAGGTCAAGTTTCCATCTTTGAGTTCTTGAGGTAGACCTCTGGGCTGCAGGTTTTAGAACTAGAACTGGAGTTACAGATGGGTGTGAGCATGTGGATGCAAGAGCAGCTGGAGTTATAGATGGGTGTGAGCATGTGGCTGCAAGAGCAGCTGGAGATCCTGACTGCTGAGCCATCTCTCCAGCCCTGAGCTTGCTGCCCTTGCAGAGGACCTGAGTTTGGTTCCTAGCCCCAACACCAGGTAGCTCACAGCCACCTGTAACTTGAGCTCTGGAGGATCTGATATCCTCTTCTGGCTTTTAAGGGCATTGCACTTAGGTGTACATACCCACCCACAGACATACATGCATATAAATAATTAAATATTTTTTTGAAGTACATCTCTACTGGACAGTACAAAGGTATGGTCTGTGTTTCAAAGTCCATTCTGATGACCTCTTGCTTCTCACTGGTGTCTGTACTCAGTTGATGCTTGAGCCTATCCTTCCCCCTGCCCTCCCTTCAGCCCTCTATTTTTTCTTCCTCCTTCCTTTTCTTTGGCAAGATCTCACTATGTAACCCACGCTGGATTTGAACTTGACATCCTCCTGTCTCAGTCTCTTCAGCACTGGGATCTTATGTGTGCCATCATGCTGAGCTTGTCTTTATTTCCGATGAGAACTTTGAGATCATTTACACTGGGGGTGGTGGTTTGAATAGGAATGGACCCCATAGACTATGTGTGTGAGCTTGGCCCATAGGGAGTGGCACTATTAGGAGCCGCTTTGTTGGAGTGGGCATGGCCTTGTTGGAGGAAGTGCGTCACTGTAGAAGTGGGCTTTGAAGTCTCATATGCTCAAGCTACCCCCAGTGTTACCCACAGTCTTTTTCTGCTGCTTGTGAATCAAGATATAGAACTCTCAGCATCATATCTGCCTGCATACTACCATGTCCCACCATGATGAGAATGGACTAAACCTCTGAAACTGTAAGTCAGCCCATTTAAATGTTTTCCCTGGTGGGTCCTGGGGATCAAACTTAAAAGAGTTGCCCTGGTCATGATGTCACTTCACAGCAAGAGAAAACCTAAGACACTGGGGTCTCTTTTTTTCTTTTTTTTTTTTCTCTGCTTCCATCAAAAGATCAAAGTAGGGAAAGGCAGACAAGGGTGTGAACAATTCCATTGCAGTATAGGCTTTAAAAATATTTATTTTTATTTCTTGCACATTGGTATTTTGCCTGCATATATGTCTGTGTGAGGGTATTAGATTCTATGGAACTGGAATTACAGACAGGAGTGAGCTGCCATGTGGGTGTTGGGAGTTGAACCTGCTCTGGAAGAGCAGCTGTTGCTGGAGTTATCTCCAGTCCTGCCTGGGCCGGCAGCCACTCAGACCCAAATAAACACACAGATGTTATATTATTCAAACTGTTTAGCCTAATGGCTCAGGCTTCTTGCTATCCAGTTCTTAAATCTTAAATTAACACATTTCTATAAATCTATACCTTGCCACATGGCTTGTGGCTTACCTGTATCTTTTACATCTTGCTTTTCATTGAGGCAGTTGGCAGCATCTCCTGACTCAGCCTCCACTTCCCAGAATTCTCCTGTCTCCTTGTCCTGCCTATACTTCCTGCCTGGCTACTGGTCAATCAGCATTTTATTTATCAACCAATCAGAGCAACACATTCACAGCACACAGAACATATCCACAGCAAGCAGC